>NC_134267.1:205308608-205651108 GCF_031893055.1 Leptodactylus fuscus | reverse complement strand
GAACAAGAGTGGAAACAACTGATAAAGATACCAATTAAATGATTACATTGGAGGAGCGGGCGCCATTGGGAGTGATAACCACTAACTCTGACAGATATTTTCAACCATGGTGACATTGATCCTCTCAGTTTCTAAAATTCTGCCATTTTGAGCCCAAGAACGTCGTGATATTGAACTAAACATCTTTTATCAGCTCCAATACTGTATGCACCATTTCTAAATCATGTCATACTTATTCACAGATGTATACAATATTTGGGCTCATGCACATGGCAATATTACAGATCTGTGTAGTGCTGTTTCCTAATACGGTGGCTTTGGGCTGTTGTGTGCCATGATTTTATACAGGGTTAAATAGATTTTTTTTTCTAGTTTGAGCATGTTTCATTGACTTCTTCTCATCTTCAGGATCATATTTAAACTTGTATCTTAGCTAACTAAAGAGTTTTACCCAATACATTGTTTTATCTATGCTTCTTAGTTTGCCAGAGACAGCTGAATATGTCTCATCACCGTTTATGGTTGGTTGCCTAGGTTTCAGGCCACCTCTATTATCTAGCAGCAGTGGCTGGGCTAGTCAACAGTCTACCAGTTCCATTACCCTTTATTCCTTGCTATTGATGACTAATTGAGCAGTTAGTAGGCTCTGCAAAGTGACACTAGGTTCACACCTGCATTGGAGTTTCCATTCTTCGTCCACTTGAGGACCCAAAAAATGGAAAGCCAATCCGCTTAAAAATTCTGTCTACAATTTTTAAGTGGAATGGGGGACGTCATCCCTGATCGGAAATCAATCGCAGATGTGATTCTAGCCTGATATGGGCTAGAACAGCGCCTTGGCGAGCTCTTTTGTTTTCACATAAAGGTGTGCAGTTTAGTCTCAGAGCACACTGTTGGTCTGAACTGTCCATCACAAGGCCTTATACAACCCACCAACTTGTCACTGAAACCAGGAGGTGTAGGGGAGACAGGAGAGAAGGTGAGATAGAAAAAACCCTTTAAGGAGGACTCTTAATAATTCAGTTGTGCTCCTGTGCATCAGATAGGAAATGTATGTAAGTAAAAAAATGGTGTATTTTTTCTATATAACAAGGCAGTTTTCTGGTCTGAGTTATAGTAACACTAGGTTCACACCTGTGTTCAGTTTTCCATTCAAGGGGGTTTGCTTCAGAACCTAATCCGTTTAAAAAAGTGGTTATCCGAGGACATATATAGACTATAAAGCGGACCCAGTTTGCGCTTGCAGCACTTTTCTCTCTGCATTTTTCAAGTGGAATCCAACAGCAAAGAGCAGGCGCAGGTTTGATCCTAGCTTTAATTTGTCAGGACATGGCATCACCACCCTGGCCCACCACGGTCCCCCACCACTTTTCCCATTTTCATACAAATTGGCATGTTGGGCACAGAAAGAGAGAAGTGGCTTAGGCCCAGTTCACAGCACTTTTCTCTTCGCACACACGGACCTCATTATAATCTATAGCATCTGTGTGTTTTCACAGGTAACCGCTTTTTTATGTGCATACTTTTCCATTCGAGGGTCTTCAAGCGGACTTCCCAAATGGAAACCCGAACACAGATGTGAACCGGGCCTTACCTTTGGTGCAAAAAATGCCTGTTTGGAAGGAAGTGGCCTGTTAGCCAAACATGCGATGTAACTCATGCTAGTTTTATGGCGTAAAATGAATAGTACATTTACTTATATTTGTCCACTGCCATATGCATGAGGCCTTCATGGTATCATATTGTAGGTATAGCTTTATTTTTCCAACAAACACAACACAATTGTAAAAGATATGGTTCCATTTTCGGTATTCCATTGGCCACATCCATCTCCTGACCCTTGGCCCAATGCAGCAAATAGTTTAGCTACACAATCAATACAAACTGGCATAAGAGAATTTACTGGTTTACTATTAAAAACTTTGTTGAGTCTCGGAAGATAAGAGACCGTAATATCAGACATCTAATGAAAGGGCTCCCGATACGATGAGAAACACATGATTTTATCACCATAAATTCCGAATATGGTGGTGGAGTGGCAAACATGATAGTCATCGCATATATTATTATCAGCTTGCTCATTACCCTTTCGGTTTTCTAATACCATCCTTGTGCTCAATGAAGTGTGCTTTTAATTATCTTGTAATCTAACCAACACAGAGGTTTTCGCAGGTTCATTTTAAAATGGACGTAAATGCCAGCCTGGCCAGTGAATCACTGTTTAATATTGACTCGAGAAGTACATTACTTTTTGACTCATCGATTTCTACTAAGTAAATCGACAAAACTTTTTTTTTCTTTGCTCCTTTAAAAGGTTAAAAAGTGGCGGCAAACATTTTTTTACCTATTAAAGTTTGCGTTTTGTGTAATGTTAAACGTGGTTTGTCCTTGATGTACCCTTTTCGTTAGGAACTCGATGAAAACACACATCAGATGGGATCATCAAACTCCTTCTATCGAAAACCTGTTTCTGTGTCCTTCGTCGCCTGACTGCACATTTCCAGCTCGTCATCATCAAGTCTCATCAAAACTCAGAGGAACTGTGAACGAAAATTCTGATTTGTTAATTGATGATTTTGAGTGATGATTAGTGGCATGTAAAACGGTGGAGGGATGCGGGGAGGGGGGATATCACTGCTGTCCTGATAAATAACAAGCCGGCCATACTATTCTTTTTCGGATTACATTGCATAGAAAAACTTGCGCTTTCAAAGTGTGGTTTACGCTGCCAAAGGAAAATTAGCATATAAATACGCTTTACTAGGCAGCAACATTGCTATTCCTAACAATCCTGCTGTCTCAGCGGGGTTATGCTATTATATTTCTATACTCAGGACTTGTAAAACATATGGAGGCCAATAATTTTGCATGGTTTCACAGGAGCCGATGGTGGACAACAGAAGACCTGCAATTGTTAGAAATTATGTTCATTGACATATGCATCACAGCATGCACATTGAAATAATGAGCCTGGCAACTGTGTTCGGGTTGTGAATTCAGCTTAAAGTATAAATGTATTATTCCAGAAAACTTCTGACATCTCACAGTAAGCAGTGAGTGCGGAACAGGTTCATAGAAAATGAATGAATCTCTATACTGCTGACTCCTCCTCTCTGAGGATAGCTGGACAGAGCCCAACCCATGGGGCATGGCTGGCCGCACTTCTATCACTTTGTTATAGTGATTGATGGAGGTCTCAGCATTGGAACCCCCACCGAACAAGACTACTGTGATGATATTATAACATATCAGCTTCAGGTTTTTGGGGATTTTTAATGACCTTTATAATTAGAATTTTAAATGCTTTTTTCCCCAAAAAATAAAGGTTTTTGAGATAAACCACTAGGCTAGCTATTCAGTTATAGTTAGGTCAAGGAGTTTGCTTTTGAGCTGTGCAACCGCAACATTGATGCCTCGACTACATGGGTTACCCATCCACTATAGCAGGACTAACTTCTCAAACCATGTTAACTCACTTCTCATCAGTCAATCTGTTTTGCATAGAAATACTACTATATGGTGTCAAACAAGTGCTACTGAGCTGTACCCATAGTACCGTCAACAGTGGTAACCTAATATGACAGTACAACACATATGGTACCTGTAGCAATAACGTAAATAACAATGAAGCACAAATTATCTCTACAGCAACGCCAAATACCAGCATCAAACATGAAAAATCCTCCCTGGAGAGCCAAATACCACTTTGCAGATGAAAATATTTGTCAGGACGTGCCAAACAACACAGTGCCGCATATCTTGCCCTAGAAGTGCAACATAACTACCACTGTGCAGGGCAAAATACCTCCTCAGAAGCATTACACACCACAGGGGAGCATCACATCTCACTCTAGCAGTGCCACACAAAGACTGATGTACAGGGTAAAATACTTTCGCACGAAGGCCACAAAGCACAGTGAAGCACAACATCTCACCCTAGCAGTGCCAAACAAATACCACTGAGTAAGACAACATACCTCCAAAGAATTGCCACACACCACAATACAGCAATGCTGGTAGCAGCAGGCAAGTGCACTTTCTACCCTTTCAACTTCTAGACCAGTGGCAGCAGCCTTCTCCCCAGATAACACATTCAACAATTACATCAACTTAATCCCACGCCTTCCACAAGGTCAGGGGCATCTCCACAATGGAAACCTGAGATAAAAGTCTTCTACCTCCAGGACCCATCTATGATGCCTCGGTCTCCAGATAACAGCATTCAGCCTGTAGACTATTGGTGATGATGTCCTTACTAGAGATGAGCAAACAGTAAAATGTTCGAGGTTCAATATTCGTTTCGAGTAGCCCCTCAATATTCGACTACTCGAATCGAATAGCGAACCCTATTATAGTCTATGGGGGAAAATGCTTGTTTCAGGGGTAGGCAACGTTTGATCAAATTATACTTACCAAGTCCACGAGTGAGGGTCGGGCTGGATCCTCCGAGAAGTCTTCTCCGTGCAGCATCCCCGCGGCATCTTCCGGCTCTGAATTCACTCTGCCAGGCATCGGGCCTGGGCAGAGCCGACTGCGCATGCCTGCACTACAAGCGGACATGCGCAGTCGGCTCTGCCCAGGCCCGATGCCTGGCAGAGTGAATGAAGAGCCGGAAGACGTCGCGGGGACGCTGCGCGGAGAGGACTTCTATACAGTCGGCCAAGAACCAGTGTTGATTGGCCGACTGTATAGCATTCGGCCAATCAATGCTGGTTCTGCATCAAACTTTTACATTCGAATAGTGAGTGGTACTCGATCGAGTACGAGTATTTCGAATACCGTAATATTCGATCGAATACCTACTTGATCGAGTACTACTCGCTCATCTCTAGTCCTTACAGGACCTTCAGTCTTTCTTGCCACTGATGATGTAAGGTTGGAATTATCAATGCAGTCCTCATTTCACCTGCGGCAAAGAATCTTTTTTTTTTTACCTTAGACCTGTATCTATAGCACATAGACAAGGCCAAGGCAGCGTGGTTTATCTGCCACACGCTTTGCACATCAGGCCTCCCAGACATGCTCTAGGGTTTTGTTTCCAAATCACTAAATTAGAGACCTAGTCATTGACCATCAACTAAAAAGAAATTTTTCGGATTGTAAAATTTGGACTAAATTGTTATTTTTTTTTCAATATTTCTAGCCATAGCTTTTAGTTGAGCTGTTTTGTTGCCAGTGGCAATCATAATAAAGACCTTGGCTTGAGAAATAAAACATGGCTGAATAGAACATACAGTGGAAAGAATGTTAAATCAAAGGTAAGGGAGCAAAAGGGCATATATAAGTCCGAAAATGGAGACTCTCTCAGTGCTCCAATAATTGCAGGACCGACGTCTTCTAGATCTAAGGAGCACTAGCCATGTTCTCTACTATCATCAATGTTAGAGAGGAATATACTCATACCTATAAGGAGGTTGGATAACATCTAACTATAACATACCACACTCCAGCATTGGTTAAAGGGTTTTAGATGTGCTATAACTAGTGATCGCAACAACCATTACAACTGGAATAACAATTTTGCTCATTATGAGTGAATGTAATTTCTAATGAAAATATTACTCTTCTTGTCCTAAACTATGTACAGATGTAGCAAAGTCAGGGCAACAAGATGGCTCAGTGGTTAGCACTGCAGCTTGCAGTGCTGGAGTCCTGGGTTCAAATTCTGGCAAGGACAGCACCTGAAATAAGTTTGTGTATTTCCTCCCATACTCCAGACATACTGATAGGGAAAATGTACATTTGGGGCTCACAATCTATGTTAAAAAAAAAAAAAAAGATGTAGCAAAGTTTAACTTGACATGTAGCTGTATGAGTGGTCTTGTTTGGTGGGACAGAGTATATTTTGAATTACATTATTTTGGAATATATAAAACTTATTGAGTAGCTTTTATTAAAAGGAAAATGTTTGTTTTGGTACCGTGTTAGCCAGTGGTTATAAAATATAAAAAACAAAAAAACTTTGCAAGTCTTCAGTAGGTGATACCTTTTTTAATGGCTAACTCATAATGATGACAGAATATGACGTTTCGAAGCTTTCCTCTGAGCTTCTTCTTCAGATATAACTAAAAAACACTCTGTAGAGGCTGCATATTTATAACTGGACACAGGGCTAGAATTACAGGAGGGAGGGGGGAAAAGGCTTATTACTATATACTTATAACAACAAACAATCAATTGCCAGATCCCCAGTTCTTATCTTAATGGCTGTCTTAATGATCTGTATAAAAAGACATAAACCCAAGTGAGATGTTCATCCCATTGTCCAATGTCTGGAATAGGGTCATGGCCTTGTACTCATAAATCAGTCGCTGTTTCCTTGATTTAAAGTTCCCTTTTAAGATCAAGATTTTCATGTCATTGATGATGTTGTGATCTTCCTGGCAGAAGTGTTTTGGAACGGGAAGATCAGTTCTCTGTTGTTTCTAACAGGGAATATCAAATCCCAGGTATGTTCACCTGTAACACACCTAATGTAGTGTATTTGATCATTTGCACCAAATGTTCCAATGAAAATCTGTATGTTGGAGAGACCGGTCAGAAACTCAGAATGAGAATTAATTCACATCGCCATACAATCAAACAACAGAGAACTGATCTTCCCGTGCCAAAACACTTCTGCCAGGAAGATCACAACATCATCAATGACATAAAAATCTTGATCTTAAAAGGGAACTTTAAATCAAGGAAACAGCGACTGATTTATGAGTACAAGGCCATGACCCTATTCCAGACATTGGACAATGGGATGAACATCTCACTTGGGTTTATGTCTTTTTATACACATCATTAAGACAGCCATTAAGATAAGAACTGGGGGATCTGGCAATTGATTGTTTGTTGTTATAAGTATATAGTAATAAGCCTTTTCCCCCCTCCCTCCTGTAATTCTAGCCCTGTGCCCAGTCATAAATATACAGCCTCTACAGAGTGTTTTTTAGTTATATCTGAAGAAGAAGCTCAGAGGAAGCTTTGAAACGTCATATTCTGTCATCATTATGAGTTAGCCATTAAAAAAGGTATCACCTACTGAAGACTTGCAAAGTTTTTTTGTTTTTTATAGCTTTTATTATTAATACTGTTGGAGTGCAGGGAAAAAAAATTGCAATTTAACATTGTTTTTCCCCTACTTTTCTTACCATGTGACACAAATAATATTTTACCTTTATTCTACATGGCAGAAATATTACAGTGATTCCAAATATTAATAACATCTGCACAATAAAAACCTTTCTTTAAAGAAATACTTTCTCTTTCTTGCAATTTTTCTATTGCCCTTCTATGAACTTTATTTTTTCACCCAATGTACGCTAAGAAGGCTGCTTTTTTGTCAGGTTGAGATGTAGTTTTCAGTGGAACCATTTTGGAGTATATTGGACTTATTTATTATTTTTTAATCATTTTTGTATAAGGTGTGGAAAAAAAAATCAGTAGCCAGGCTGTCAATCAATGTCTTACTCTCCCATGTCACAACTGGACTCCAAGATACTTAAAGGGGTTGTCCAGGGGGTTGTAAATTGGACAACCACATTAAATTTTAAATCAACCAGAGGCAGTGAAGAAAAAAAAATGCATACTCACCTGTCCCTGATGTTATGGTGTCCTCCCAGGGCCGCACCTTTAATGAGGTGATGTGAGGCAGCGGCCTCAGGCGGCATTATCATGTGGGGTGCCCTTCACTGATTGGCTTTAGCAGTTATGAGGCCAACCAGCAGCTTCAGCAGAAATCTAGAAGAGACCCATTAAGCAGGAGGATCAGAGGAGACCAAAGCATCGGGGAGGGGCGAGTTTGTATTATTTTCCTCATTACCCCCGGCTGATTTAAAAATTAAAGGGGTTTCCTTTTTTACCTGGACAATTTTAAATGACTTTGGCACCTGGATGTTCAGTTATGTGTAGGGGCTTTGGATGGGGTTAAAAAATACAAACTAGGGGCCACACGGTGGCTCAGTGGTTAGATTTGCAGCACTGGAATCCTGGTGTTCAAATCCCGCCAAGGGCAAAAAAAACATCTGCAATGAGTTTGTATGTTCTCCCCGTGTTTGGATTTCCTCCCATTCTACAAAGACATACTGATAGAGGGGGGGGGGGGGAATGTACATTGTGAGCTTTATGTGGGGGGCTCACAATCTACATTTAAAAAAAAAAAAATACAAACTAAAAAAATACTTTTTCCCATTTATTATGTAAAATATCTAAAAAAAAATATAAGCACTAAACATGGTTGGTACTGTCACATCTGTAAAGACACAGAAAATACAGCAAATGCTTTATTTATCCCAGTCAGTGAATATCATTAAAACAAGCTAAAACACAACACCAGAAATTGTGTTTTTGGTGTTTAATGCAGAGTAATAAAATTACAGCTTTAATTGTCCTACTCAGGCAGATGTTATTTTGATCAGAGGAAACGAAAGCCTTTTACCTACATTGAGTTTATTCCATTTGCAGAATAAAGATAATGTTATTTAGGTGCACATCAAACATTGCAAAATTTGTAAGGAAAAAACAATCCAGAATTGGTGATTTTTCTCATTTTGCCCCTGCCAGAAAGAAGAGTTTATAAAAATGAGTCCAAAATGGTGCCACTGAAAAATACAACTAGTCTCACAAACAAAAAACAACAGCAAAGTTAAATGTGTCAATAGAAAGTGTCAAGGAAAAAAAGACACTGCCATGTCCTGAAGGCCAGAACAAGAAAAATCCTTAAAGGGTTAACAAGCAACTTGATTAATAACTGAATTTGTCTTACAAGCAGAGAAATTCTCATTTTGAAAATTGCTAATTTTCATAATATTTTTAGCAAACTGTAGATATTTTCATTAAAAAAAATTTTTTAAAAAAAACCCAAAAATTTAGCATTAAATAAGTGATGAAAAACATTCTCAGATCACATTTCAAAAGTTTCTGCATGTTACATTTCAGCAAGATGGCCACCTAAGAACCAAAGTAGGCTGATTACTTAAAAGATAAATTTTATCTGGGTAGTTAAGGCCCCACATGTGCAAAGCGCAGTTTTGTCCACTGCGAAATGTAGCAGAACACTGCGTTTCACAGTACCAGCAAAGTCAATGAGAAATATACAGTATAACAGGAAATTAATCATCTGAAATTTTTTATCTATTTATATATTTAAAAAGAAGAAACAGTACTGAAGAATGGACATTTGCATTAAAGGGGCTCTATCACTGGGAAAAGTCATTTTTAGCTAAGCACATCCTTGCATAGGCTTTAGAAAGGCTATTCCACACCTACCTTTAGTATTTAAATCACCTCTGTGGTTTTTGAATGAGCCCGTTTTTATTCATATGCTAATTAGCCTCTTGGAGCACCCCAGAAGTCTGATCGTGCACCCTCTGTGCTATTCTCTCCTATGTATGTATACAGCACAGGCTGCTGCTGATGACTTCCTGTTTGCACACACAGATAGGAGAGACTAGCAGGGACGAGTGCTGCTGGGAACTTCCTGTGCTGGCTGGAAGCTAATTAGCATATGAATTAAATGTGAAAACACTGCATTTTTCATTACCTGCAAAGTGTAATGGATTCTGACTAATCCCATCCACACTTTGCAGTTTTTGCAGCGCTTTGCAGCGGAAAAGTTTTTGAAAATTGCAGCATGTCAATTACACCTATGGAAACAATGGCATTTTCTGTATACAGGTGTAAGGGTTGGTTCACATCTGTGTTGGTATTCCATTTGGGGTAGTCCACATGGAGACCCCCCCGGAACGGAATACAAAACGCAATTGCAAGCAGTGTGCAGTAAAAGCACACGGACCCCATAGACTATAATGGGGTCCGTGTGCTTGCTGCCAGAACATGCGGACAGGAAAGTAGTTCAAAATCTACTTTCCTGTCCGCATGATTTGTGCGGGCAGCGTGTGGCCATTATAGATTATGGGGTCTATGTGCTTTCACAACACACCGTTTGCCAATGCATTCGGTAATCCGTTCAGGGGGTCCCCATGTGGACTGCCCGAACGGAATACCCTCGCAGATGTGAACGAAGGGTCATTGGGGCAGAAAATCCACAGAGGAAAACTCTGCAGAACTGCGTTAGAAAGCTGTGAAAAAAAATACAATGTATTTCCGCCACAGTCTTTTCTGCATCTTTTTTTTTTTTTTTTGCTGTGACTCACTATGTGGGGCCTTAGCTTTAGGCCATGTGCTAGCTGCCGGCCATGAATAAACGAGTCAGCCAGTGCACAGGCGGCACATGGATGTTATCCATGAGCCTCCCGTGCTTCTCTGGCTCCATTCATTCAATAATAATAATAATACATTTTATTTATATAGCGCCAACATATTCCGCAGCGCTGTACAATTTGTAGGGTTCAAATACAGACAGAAAGATACATTACAAAGAAATTCATTTCACACAATGGGACTGAGGGCCCTGCTCGCAAGAGCTTACAATCTATGAGGTAGAGGGGGTGACACAAGAGGTAGCAGGGGCGGCATTGCTTATGCAGAGGTCAGACAATTCTGTAATAGAGGTGACTGTCATTACACAGACATAAGACTTTATGAGCCATCACCAGTCGTGTCCTTTAACATGTGGATGGAGCTTGGGCATATAAAGTTATCCTGAGATGACATCATATCATGTGGGGAAATGCGGGAGCGGGGACAGAGGAGGGTTAAGGGTTTACGTTAGAAATTGTGATAGGCCTGTCTGAAAAGATGTGTCTTTAGTATGCGCTTGAAACTGTAGAAATTGGGAGTTAATCTGATTGTCCGGGATAGAGCATTCCAGAGAAGTGGTGCAGTAAATAGGGGCCGTGGAAGCACTGCTGCAAAACCAGACAGGAATAGGACTTGTCATGGGTATTGTGGCCTGGAATGTCGGCCCGCACATAGAACTGTGTAATTCATGGTCACGTGCATGGGCCCACACAAATGAATGGGTCAGTGGGCTATCTAAGAACAACCTGGATAGCACACTAACCTAGCACATGGTCGTCTGCAAGGGGCTTAAACCAGATAAAATTACATTTAGAGAGATATTTTACAACTATGATTCATTCTACCCGTGTCACGCCTTTATAGATTGTAAGCTCTTGCAAGCAGGGTCCTCATTCCTATTGTGTGAATTACTCGGTAATGTCTATTATGTCTTTACATTGGTCTGTTGGCGCTAAATAAATTGAAATTTACTATATTATTTTATTTTACTCCAAATAACAGCAAACATAAGTGCAAGTGTAACTCTATGTCACTTGACAATTGCATAACAAGGATCTAGCGTGTAATGTATGGATCTGTCCTTGCAAAGATGTTTGAGCAATAAGCAAGAGTGCAGCATACTCGGATACTTAGGTTAATGTCTTAGAGGCTTGACACGCACAGCTCGCTAGAGCTAATGCTGTTTCAATTAAAAACGGACAAATTATGGTCTTCGGAGAACATCACATTTAAGCTGTCAGAAATATAATTTCTTTTGAAATTAAAAATGTTGTCATGGAAACCAAAAATAATTTTGGCAGTTTTCTTGTTACACATCTGGTAAAGAATCTGTCAACTTTTTAATACGGTTTATATGTAAATAATTATGGTTGGATCTACAGGGGCCTTTTACTTATCCTTTAATATCTTTAAAAATATTGATGTAAAATGTAATTACATTTTTATTTGCTTTATTTCACAAGATCACAGCACAGCTAAACATAACAAATTTTTTGATGCATTTTTGTTAAGGAAGAGCACCTGTTTCTTCACTTATTTCCACCCTTTTGTCACTAAGCAAATCAGTACCATAGAAGTCTATGGAGAGGGGAGGGGAAGGAAAGCTCCTCATAACAGAGACATCTGCACTGTAGTGAGACAGTTCCAGCCTTCTTCTGGCAAAGATGGTTCATTTCATTGTATAGACCGTCTCTCTTTCATATTCCCTTTCCATAGACTTCATTGTAAACTGACACTGCTTGTTCCCTTCACCTGAATTATAGATTTCTGATAAAGTAAATAAAAGTTTACTTACTCTTTAACCCTATAGAGACACAGCTCAAAAGTGACTTGAGGACCAGGCCTCTTTTTTCAAAACTGACATGTGTTACTTTAAATGGCAATAACTTTGAGACGCTTTAACTTACACAAGTGATTCTGAGATTGTTTTTTCGTAACACATTGTACTTCATGTCAGTAGTAAATTTTAGTCGATATGTTTTGTCTTTAATTATGAAAAAATAGGAAATTTGGTGAAAATTTTGAAAAAAATGCAGTTTTCAAACTTTGAAATTGCAAGCCTTTCAAATAGAAATCCATACTACCCAAATTTTTTCATAAATATAATTAACCATGTCTCTGATTTATGTAGCAGTCAAATTTTAATTACCCTTTCATTTTTTTCAGATATTATAAGGCTTACAAGTCAAGCAGTAATTTTCCAAATTTTCAAGAAAATTTCCAAAACACATTTTTCAAGGGACCAGTTCAGTTCTGAAGGGAACTTGAAAGGCCTCTCTAATAAAACCCCCGAAAGTCACCCCATTCTAAAAACGTCACTCCTGAAAGAATCTAAAACAGCAGTTAGAAAGTTTCTTAACCCTTTCAGCATTTCACAACAATTACAACAAAATGGAGGTCAAATTTACATTTTTCAATTTCTGTCACTAATATATTCATTTAGCCCTAGAATTTACACATTTACTAAGGGTTAAAGGAGAAACTGCACCCCACATTTTGTTACACAATTTCTCCCGAACATGACAATACCCCATATGTGCTGGTACCCTAATGTACGGGCACACGGTCGCTCTCAGAACAGATGGAGCGCTAATTGGATTTTGTAGGCCAGATTTTGCTAGAATATTTTTCAGGCGCCATGCCCCGATTGCAGAGCCCCCAAGGTGCCAAAACAGTGGAAAACCCCAAAATGTCACCCCATTTTGGAAACTAGACCCCTCAAGGAATTTATCAAGGGGTATAGTGAGCCCTTTGACCCTACAGGTGTTTCACAGATTTTTTTACCATTGATATGTGAAAATGAAAAATTACTTTTTTTTATAATAAAATGTCACTGTAGCCCCAAATTTTTCATCTTCACAAGGGGTTAAAGGAAAAATTGCACCCCAAATTTTGTTACACAATTTGTCCTGAACACGACAATACCCCATATGTGCTGGTACCCTAATGTACAGGCACACGGTCGCTCTCAGAGCAGATGGAGCGCTAATTGGATTTTGTAGGCCAGATTTTGGTACAATACTTTTCAGGCACCATGTTCCGTTTGCAGAGCCCCCAAGGTGCCAAAACAGTGGAAACCCCCAAAATGTGACCCCATTTTGGAAACTATACCCCTCAAGGAATTTACCAAGGGGTATAGTGAGCCCTTTGACCCTACAGGAGTGTAACAGAATTGGCCCAACAAAAGGAAAAGTGACATTTTTTGCTATAAAATGTTGCTTTAACCCCAAATTTTGCATTTCCACAAGGGGATAAAAGAGAAAATGCACCCCACAAATTGTCAAGCATTTTGTCCCAACTACAGAAATGCCCCACATGTGGATGTAAAGTGATGTATGGGCACGCTGTGAGGTCCAGAGCTGAAGGATCACTATTGGGATTTTGGAGGGCAAACTTAGCTGAAATCTATTTCAGGCACCATGTTGCATTTGCAAAGCCCCTGAAGTGCTAGAACAGTGGAACCCCCCCCCCCCCCCCGCCCAAATGACCCCATTTTGAAAACTAGACCCCTCAAGGAATTTATCAAGGGGTTTAGTGAGCACTTGGACCCTACAGGTGTTTCACAGATTTTTTACCATTGAGATGTGAAAATGAAAAATTACTTTTTTCCAATAAATCGTCCATTTAGCGCCATATTTTAAATTTTTACAAGTAGTTAGAGAATTAAGAGCCCCCCAGTTTTACACAACTTTTCCTGAACACGGCAATACCCCATATGTGGCCATAATCTGCTGTATGGGAACATGGCGGGGCTCAGAATGGAAAGAGGGCTATTTGGCTTTTGAGGGCAGTTTTCTGGTGCCATGTTGCATTTGCAGAGCCCCTAAAGTACCAATACAATGGAAACCCCTCAAAAGCGACCCCATTTTAGAAACTACACCTGTCAAGGAATGTATCAAGGGGTATTATCATTTTGAGCCTAAAAATGCTTCCCAAAAATTAATGTACAAAATGAAAATTTTAATTTTTAAAGAAATATGTCATTTGCACCCACTTTGTGTTGTCAGAGACCTGCACTCCTAAAACTATTAAGTGGGCCATCTCGAGGGGCAAAAAATTATATATGTGGGTGTAAACTGCTGCTTGGGCACACAGCAGGGTTCAGAAGGGAAGGAGCACTGCGCTTTTTAGCTTTTGGGGTACAGATTTAGAGGGACTTTCTGGGTGCCATGATGTTTTTGTAGAGCCCTGGAGGTGACAGTGAAATAGAATTCCCCAAGAAGTGACCCCATTTTGTAAGGGCAATTTTAGGGTCTCTGCAAAAGTGTCATGGCATCCAAAAAAAAAACCCAAACCGTCTAAGTCTGTGCTACAAAAACCAAATAACCTTCTTCCCTTCTGTGTCTGGCTGTGCCCTAATATCAATTTATACCCACATATGACATTACGTACATTATCCTGGTTACACCAGTATCATACATGTGTCATACATGTGGCATAAAATGCAGTTTGGGCGCACAGCAGGGCACAGAAGGGAAGGAGCGCGATGCGGCTTTTGGAGTACAGATTCAGATGTTTGGTATCTGGACGCCATGTCATGTTTGTAGAGCCTGTAAGGTACCAGAAAAGTGGATTCCCCAAAGGAGTGACCGCAGTTTGAAAACTGCACCCCTCAAAGAATTTATCAGGGGGTGTAGTGAGTATTAGTATCCCGGACGTGACTGCACAGCGGATGGCGAAGAGGGAATATATAAGCTGTGCGGAGTACATTGGGAACACCACATTCCCTACTATGTCCCAGTAGCTCCTATAATTGGGGGAGTCACTCTGGGGGTCACTTTGGGGGTCACTTCTGGTATATTTTCCCTCGTAAGCTCTAAATCTGGGGTGTCCCCTGATATTCGCTCGCACAGCTTATATATTCCCTACATGACGCAGCCAGTTGAGTTCTAATAATTTGGCGATTTTTGCGGGTTTTTGTTCTTGCATTACTAGATGCTATATTTTCTTTATTTTTCTGGTGACGCGGCCATATAAGGGCTTGTTGTTTGCGGGATGAGATGTATTTTGTAATGACACCATTTTTGGGTGCCTACAACTTACTGAATACATTTTATTAACTCTTTTTTTGCTGGATTTAAATTAAAAAAATCAATTCCGGCATTGCGTTTTACCTTTTAAATTTTTCACCATGCAGCGTACAGTATAAGTAACATATTATCTTTATTCTGCGGGTCGGTACGGTTATGGCGATACCTCATTTATATTATTTTTTTTATGCGTAACTAATTCTGCAGAACAAAAACACATTTGGAGACATAAATCAATGTTTTTTGCATCGCCATCTTCTGAGAGGCATAACATTTTTATTTTTTGGTTGACAGTGTTGGTTGGGGGCTTATTTTTTGCGGGACAATGTGTGCTTTTTATTGGCACTGTTGTGAGGTGCATTTGACTTTTTGATCACTTTTTATAGCACATTCTGTAAGGTGAGATGGCGAAAAATCACTACTTTCGGCGGGTTTTTTCCGTTTTTTTTCTCCGTCATTCACCGTGTACATTAAATATTGTTTCAGTTTTATTGTACAGATTGTTACAGATGCGGCGATACCAAATATGTATTGTTTTGATTAATTTTTAGGTTTTTTTTTATAATTCATTTTCTATAGAAAAAAAAGGGTTTTTGGGGCTTGATAACTTTATTAATTGTTTCAAAACACTTTATTTTTTTTTCCACTTTTTTTTTTTAACTTTTTCATGTGTCCCCTATGGGACACTTACATGAGTGAAGATTGCATCACTGATCCTGTTTACAGAGTGAGTCACAGGCTGCAGTAAGAGCCTTATCACTCTGTAAACAGGAAGTGAGGCTCGGCTCGTGCAGACGGACGGGACAGCACAGCTCCAGGAGATCCCGGCTAGGATACAAGAGGTAAGTGGGACTCAGAGCTGGCTGGGGTGACTAATTAGACCCCTGGCTACATAGTAGGGATACCAGCACCCCCCGATCTCGCAGCGGAGGGTGCCGGGGATCCCTACAAGATCGGGCAACCCGTTGTTTGCCGTGATCATGTTTGATCACGGCAATCAACGGGTTAAAACCCAAAATCAGCACTCATGTCTGATGGAGGGGGATGGAGTAGGATGTTAGGTGTCAGATACAACTAACATCCGCTCCAAGAACGCCCGCACTGCGCTGCGGGGATTGTTTACATCCATGACGTACTATTACTTCATGGGTCGTTAAGTACCAGACATCCATGAAGTAATAGTACGTCATGGGTCGCTAAGGGGTTAAAGAGGGTGTTATATTTATTTTTTGCTGAAGTTCTTATTATATCATGGTGACAGCCAGGCTCCAGTTTTCGTGATCCAGAGCTCCATAGGAGTTAAATGATAAAATTCTGTCTGCCCACAGTCAGAACTAGGGGAAGTTAGGAACACACTACATAAGCAAACAGCAAAGCAAAACAGCTTTAACCCCTTAGCGACCTTTGACGTACTATTACGTCATGGACGCGAGGTACTTCGTGCACCATGAAGTAATAGTACGTCATGGTGATTCCGCCCGCTCACTAGCTGAGCGGGCGGAATCGGAACTGAGTGATAGCTGTTACTGACAGCTATCACCCTTTTCCATAACCTCCGGTCGGTACTTTTACCGATTGGAGGTTTTAACCCTTTGATTGCGATGGTCAAACATGACCACCGCAAACAAAGGGTGCCGCGATCTCAACCCCCCCCCGACGGCACCCCCCGCGGCGAGATCGGTGGGTGCCGGTATCTGTAATATGTAGTCTGGGGTCTGGTTAGTGACCCCAGACAGCCCTGAGCACTCACTTACCTGGTGATGCTCCCGGCGTCTTCTGGAAGTGAGTCTGTGCCGTCCGCACAGCTCACTTCCTGTGTCTAGAGTGAGACACGTGCAGGCTGTCACTGCAGCCTGTGTCTCAGTCTACAGTAGAGAATCAGTGATGCAATCATCACTGATCCATGTGTCCCATAGGGACACAAGAACAAGTAAAAAAAAAAGTGTAAAAAAAAAAATAAAGTATTTGAAAACAATTAATAAAGTTATAAAGTCCCAAAAATCCCTTTTTTCTATAAAAAATGAATTATGTAAAAAAAACACAAAAAATTAATAAAAACAATACATATTTGGTATTGCCGCGTCCGTAACAACCTGTACAACAAAACTGAAACAATATTTAATGTACACATTGAACGGCGGTAAAAAATAACGGAAAAAACCCGCCCGAAGTAATGATTTTTCGCCATCTCACCTTACAAAATGTGCTATAAAAAGTGATCAAAAAGTCATATGCACCCCAAAATAGTACCAATAAAATGCACAGGTTGTCCCGCAAAAAATAAGCCCTCAACCAACACTGTCAAGCGAAAAATAAAAATGTTACGCCTCTCAGAAGATGGCGATGCAAAAATCACTGATTTATGTCCCCAAATGTGTTTTCGTTCTGCAGACTTAGTATCGCATAAAAAAATAACATAAATGAGGTATCGCCGTAACCGTACCGACCCGCAGAATAAAGGTCACATGTTACTTATACTGTACGCTGCATGGCGAAAAATGTAAAAGGTAAAACTCAATACCAGAATTGATTTTTTCTCTTTTAAATCCAGCAAAAAAAGAGTTAATAAAATGTAATCAGTAAGTTTTAGGCACCCCAAGATGGTGTCATTACAAAATACATCGCATCCCGCAAACAACAAGCCCTTATATGGCCACGTCAGCAGAAAAATAAAGAAAATATAGCATCTACCAATGTGAAGACAAAATCACGCAAAATCGCCAAATCATTAGAACACAACTGGGTGCGGCAGGCAGGGAATGTATAAGCTGTGCAAGCGAATATCAGGGGACACCCCAGATTTACAGCTTATGAGGGAAAATATACCAGAAGTGACCCCCAAAGTGACCCCAGTGTGACTCCCCCAATCATAGGAGCTACTGGGGGTACAGTAGGGAATTTGGTGTCTGCAATGTCCTCCGCACCGCTTATATATTCCCTCTTTGCCATCCGCTGTGCAGTCACGTCCGGGATACTAATACTCACTACACCCCCTGAGAAATTCTTTTAGGGGTGCAGTTTTCAAACTGCGGTCACTCCTTTGGGGAATCCACTTTTCTGGTACCTTACAGGCTCTACAAACATGACATGGCGTCTAGATACCAAACATCAGAATCTGTACTCCAAAAGCCGCATCGCGCTCCTTCCCTTCTGCCCCCTGCTGTGTGCCCAAACTGCAGTTTATGCCACATGTATGACACTGGTGTAACCGGGGTAATGTCATATGTGAGTATAAACTGATATTAGGGCACATATATGACACTGGTGTACCCCGGATAACGTACGTAATGTCATATGTGGGTATAAACTGATATTAGGGCCCAGCCGGACACAGAAGGGAAGAAGGTTATTTGGTTTTTGGAGTACAGACTTAGACGGTTTGGTTTTTGGATGCCATGACACTTTTGCAGAGACTCTAAAATTTCCCCTACAAAATGGGGTCACTTCTTGGGGAATTCCAGTTTACTGGCACCTCCGGGGCTCTGCAAAAACAACATGGCACCCAGAAAGTCCCTCTAAATCTGTACCCCAAAAGCTAAAAAGCGCAGTGCTCCTTCCCTTCTGAGCCCTGCTATGTGCCCAAGCAGCAGTTTATACCCACATATATAAATTTTTTGCCCCTCGGGATCGCCCACTTAATAGTTTTAGGAGTGCAGGTCTCTGACAACACAAAGTGGGTGCAATGTATTGGATACCAAAATGGCATATTTCTTTAAAAATTTCAATTTTTGGGAAGCATTTTTAGTCTCAAAATCATAATACCACTTGATACATTCCTTGACGGGTGTAGTTTCTAAAATGGGGTCACTTTTGAGGGGTTTCTATTGTATTGATACTTTAGGGGCTCAGCAAATGCGACATGGCACCTCAAAACTATTCCAGCAATATATGCCCTCCAAAATCCAAATAGCGCTCTTTCCATTCTGAGCCCCAACATGTACCCATACAGCAGATTATGATCACATATGGGGTATTGCCGTGTTCAGGGGAAATTGTGTAACAAACTGTGGGGGGCTCTTAATTCTCTAACTACTTGCAAAAATTAAAAATATGGCGCTAAATGGACAATTTATTGGAAAAAAAGTAATTTTTCATTTTCACATCTCAATGGTAAAAAAATCTGTGAAACACCTGTAGGGTCCAAGGGCTCACTAAATCCCTTGATAAATTCCTTGAGGGGTCTAGTTTTCAAAATGGGGTAATTTGGGGAGGGGGGTTTCCACTGTTCTAGCACTTCAGGGGCTCTCCAAATGCAACATGGTGCCTGAAACAGATTTCAGCTAAATTTGCCCTCCAAAATCCCAATAGCGATCCTTCAGCTCTGGACTTTACAGTGTGCCCATACATCACTTTACATTCACATATGGGGCATTTCTGTAGTTGGGGCAAAGTGCTTGACAATTTGTGGGGTGCATTTTCTTTTTTAACCCCTTGTGGAAATGCATAATTTGGGGTTAAAGCTACATTTTATAGCAAAAAATGTCACTTTTCCTTTTGTTGGGCCAATTCTGTTACACTCCTGTAGGGTCAAACGGCTCACTAAACCCCTTGGTAAATTCCTTGAGGGGTATAGTTTCCAAAATGGGGTGACATTTTGGGGGTTTCCACTGTTTTGACACATTGGGGGCTCTGCAAAAGGGACATGGTGCCTGAAAAGTATTCTAGTAAAATCTGGCCTACAAAATCCAATTAGCGCTCTATCCGTTCTGAGAGCGACCGTGTGCCCGTACATTAGGGTACCAGCACATATGGGGTATTGTCGTGTTCAGGAGAAATTGTGTAACAAAATGTGGGGTGCAGTTTCTCCTTTAACCCTTTGTGAAGATGAAAAATTTGGGGCTACAGTGACATTTTATTATAAAAAAAAGTAATTTTTCATTTTCACATCTCAATGGTAAAAAAATCTATGAAACACCTGTAGGGTCCAAGTGCTCACTATACCCCTTGATAAATTCCTTGAGGGGTCTAGTTTCCAAAATGGGGTGACATTTTGGGGTTTTCCACTGTTTTGGCACCTTGGGGGCTTTGCAATCGGGGCATGGCGCCTGAAAAATATTCTAGCAAAATCTGGCCTACAAAATCCAATTAGTGCTCCATCCGTTCTAAGAGCGACCGTGTGCCCGTACATTAGGGTACCAGCACATATGGGGTATTGTCGTGTTCGGGAGAAATTGTGTAACAAAATGTGGGGTGCAGTTTCTCCTTTAACCCTTAGTAAATGTGTAAATTCTAGGGCTAAATGAATATATTAGTGACAGAAATTGAAAAATGTAAATTTGACCTCCATTTTGTTTTAATTGTTGTGAAATGCTGAAAGGGTTAAGAAACTTTCTAACTGCTGTTTTAGATTCTTTCAGGAGTGCAGTTTTTAGAATGGGGTGACTTTTGGGGGGTTTTATTAGAGAGGCCTTTCAAGTTCCCTTCAGAACTGAACTGGTCCCTTCAAAAATGTGTTTTGGAAATTTTCTTGAAAATTTGGAAAATTACTGCTTGACTTGTAAGCCTTATAATATCTGAAAAAAATGAAAGGGTGATTAAAATTTGATTGCTACATAAATCAGAGACATGGTTAATTATATTTATGAAAAAATTCGGGTAGTATGACTTTCTATTTGAAAGGCTTGCAATTTCAAAGTTTGAAAACTGCATTTTTTTCAAAATTTTCACCAAATTTCCTATTTTTTCATAATTAAAGACAAAACATATTGACGAAAATTTACTACTGACATGAAGTACAATGTGTTACGAAAAAACAATCTCAGAATCACTTGTGTAAGTTAAAGCGTCTCAAAGTTATCGCCATTTAAAGTGACACATGTCAGATTTGAAAAAAGAGGCCTGGTCCTTAAGTCACTTTTGGGCTGTGTCTCTAAGGGGTTAAAGCTTCTTTTGGAGCCTTTGCCACGGGTACTTTCATGTTTGCTAAAAAGAAAAGCACAGGACGTGGTGATATTTTTTTTTCTGCTAGCATGACGCTAAGATGCTCAGTGCCCATGCCCCCGCTTAGGCCCAATGGGGCGAATGATGTCACTAAAGATCACCAGATGCTGCAAGGAGGAAGACACAGAGTGCTGGATCAAAAGGAGATAAGAAAAGGGTAGTATAAATATTTTCTTTTATTTTTGTCTCCTCCTCTGGGCATCCAGCTATTGCCCCCTGGGATCTGAAGACACCCCAAAGTATAACAATTTCCCTTTCTATTCTATCCGAATTGGGGGATTGCTTTATCCAAACATAACAACAAAGCAAATCTTCTGAGTTTCGCAGAACTCTAAACATGACATAATCCTAATAAACTGTGTTATAAGTCAATGGGATCCAGTGGGCATTATTGGTTTCCATTATGACTCCGATCAAGCTTTCATTAATTTTGCAGTTTTCCTTCTTCTATAGTAGGACTGAATAGAAAGCCTAAAACAAATGTGAACCCAATCTAAGTTCCAATATTTGAAAAAAAAAAAAAAATCACTTGAGTTGCATCTACAACAAATGTCTCCAATGGTCTCAAAGTCCTCTGTAATATGGACTGAAGCATACACTGCTATAGGTCTGTGTGCTGCCCCATGGGAGTTGGATGTAGACACGGACAGCACGTGAACAAAAACAAACATCTGAAAAAGGCCTTAGTGGAATTACCAGTAAAATATGTTATGGGGGATTTGGAGTTCTGGATCTAAACAACAAAGTATCAACCACAATGACCACAACAGAATAGAATAAAAACACAAAATGGTATTCCAATGTGAACAATTAAAGTTTTTTTGTATAGAAATATCCTATGGCCTGGGTCCCACATGGCGTAAACCAATGATTCCCAAAGTGGTCCAGGTGGACCCCCAAGGGTCTCAGCTGCGATGCAAATTTCCATTGTTAGATCTAATCTTCACATTTTTTGACGAGTTTTGGGAATATGGTAGAAATGTAGCACCGAAACCAGTAAAATTTTGAAAGTGGTCTACGAGAAAAAAAAGTTTGGGAACCTCTGATCTAAGCGAATCAAGTGAATCCCATCCGCGCATTCTGTGAAAAGCACTGCGGGAAAAAAACACAATACTACGTTGGATCTTAAAGGTTTTTTTTGTCCCATTAACATAGTCATATTTAACTTGTAGACAATTAATAGTTAAACATTTTTGAAAAAATAAGTAATACAAAAAAGTTCAGTGTTTTAATAATTTTTTTTCTACTCATCTTAATGGTGACAGCCTTTTGTCTTGACAGGTTGACACTGAATGCGACCATGAATGCAAGAACTTTCTTAGGTATGGGAGTGGTCAGAAAACCAGCCATGATTTCTTTAGTCTTATACAAACATAAGGACAGTACATGCAAAAGAAGATAACCGGCCACAATAAGGATGATATGGCTGGGATTCAAGAGCTAGACCATAGAAAGTGTTATGATCTTGGGGCAATGGTAATGGACTGGCCTCCTCACAAGAACAGGCAGAAGACAGCGCTCACCCAGGTGGATAACACGGACAACTTTATTGGCACAACGCATTTCAGGCTAGTTCATGCCCTTTCTCAAGTGAAAATCAATCTGAAAAAAAACAAAAACAACAGATAGCCATATGCAAACAAGCTAAACAAAAATAAACAGTATATACCAGTGATGGAGAACCTATGGCACTGGTGCCAGAGGTGGGACTCAGAGCCCTCTCTGTAGGCACTCATCTGTGGAATAGATTATGTGTGTGGGCTACTGTGGAGCAGATTGTACTGTGTGGGGGCCCTTTACTATTTATATCACACAGTATCTGTTTTATAGTAGAAGTGAGATTATTACAGATCATAATAACATTGCACAGTCACTATAAAACAGATCTGTGCAATGTAAATAGTCAACATTAATTGTTCAATATTATACCAAACGCAGTACAAAGTTGCTTGTATAATTGAAAGCTCTGTAAAGCTCCATTCACACAACCGTATTTTGCAGGTTCATAATTGTACGTAATTGTAGATCTGCATAGTATTAAGGTTAAATTGTCGTGTTGGCACTTTGTGATAATTTGCAAAGCCAGGAGCAGGAAGAAACAGAAAGGTAATTGTATAGCAGCAATCTGACCCGACCACAGCCTGTAATGAGTCCTCAGTAGAGATGAGCGAGTACTGTTCGGATCAGCCGATCCGAACAGCACGCTCGCATAGAAATGAATGGACGTAGCCGGCATGCGGGGGGTTAAGCAGCCGGCCGCCGTCAAAGCGGAAGTACCAGGTGCATCCATTCATTTCTATGGAGCGTGCTGTTCAGATCGGCTGATCCGAACAATACTCGCTCATCTCTAGTCCTCAGCACTGCAGAGAGACTTAACCCCTCAGAGGGAAAAACACATTATAGCACTGAGCAGCGACACCACTCATTGCGAGATCAATGCATGAGTGCTACCGCAGAGACTGCACACCCAGTGTGAACATTCTCCTGCTGTGCATCAGACAATTCATGTGCAGAATGTTGTCCACACCCTCCGCGCCTGAACCTAACAGGTTGAGACTGTAAAGACCGGGTCACAATAGAAAGATCCTGCATTCATTGTTGCATCCTCTGGCAACCAATCAAGACAAAAGATGTCACCACTAAGAGGGTTAGAGAAAATATTTAAAATTATAAAAATAAATAATAAAATTATTTATATTTGCAATTAACTTTTAATTGTCTACAAATTTAGCTCTGGTTATATTCATGGGAAACCCCCTTTAAATATTAAAGAATGCAGATTTGTTATTAGTAATGGTTCTAACTGAAATCTACAGTACAATATGGCTAAGGTTGAAGGGACTATTTGTCACTTGTATGGCGTGCTACATTTCATAGAATTGAAGGGTCATTAATCAAAGCCAATAAAAGTGCAATTTGTAAGAGTAGCCGCTGATATAATCTGCACATATATATGTAAATGTTTCTGAAGTGTTTCAGAATCTGACATATTTGAGATAAAGTAGTGATCATGGGGTGAACATTTTCTTGGACTTCCTGCAAGTAAATCCATTAAATAACACTACAGTCAATCTGTACACAGCCTGCAATGGCTGTGTAATGTCAGAGTAGATGGCAAGACTTTCAAAGTGAACAGCTATAATAACTTTTTAAGGATTCTGCCTATAATGAATTCATTTCCAGCAATGCTTCCGACTATGGTATGACACATGGGTACACAAAATTACTTTCACATTGATTTCAAAAGCAAAGTCAGAGCTGCAGTTTGTTTCCCTCTATACTAAAATCCCATCAATTGTTTATTTGATGTACATGTACTTCACATCCACTATACCTTTTCTCTGGTCTGGATATGTCTAGACATATGTGTTACAGGATGACCCACTTTTCAAACTAACAATATATTGAAATACTCTGTCACAAGATGTCTATTTTCTATGTGTGGCCACCCAGTGTATGTGTTGCGAGCTGCAGAAAGTTAAGGGTTTACTAGTAGGGCTGAGCGATCGGGATCGGAAAAGATCGGATTCCAATCCGCGATCGAGTAAATTTCACGTTCACGATCGGAATTCCGATCCAATATTTTTAGGCGGGATCGAGGTTGTAGGTTATTTCCCTCAATGCTTTGCTACTGGCCAAGCATTGTGGCAAAAGCGAACAATGTTAGCTAGGTCCCATAGAAATGAATGGATTCAGCCGACACACAGCCTGTGCTGGCGTCCAGCCGCTTAACCGCCTGCGCGCCGGCTGCGTCCATTCATTCTAATGGGAGACTAGCTAACCTCTCTAGTAGCTAACACTTACCTGCACAGATCGCTGCCGCTCCCTACTGTTATCACTCCTCTTCTCGCCTCGCTGCTCCCGCCTCCCAGGTTAGTGTTACAGACCTAGGAAGAATGTGGGGCTTGTGGCTTAGGAGGACTCATTCACAAGCTCATAGGCCAGGTCTCAGAGTCCTTTGCCATTGGCCTATTTCTTCTGGCAAACGTGCCAATATGTAGTACGGAGACTACGAGTAATAGACTAATCTTCTGAATAGTCAGCAGAATCACCATTTCCATTTGTCTTAGATGAAGCAGATACTTTTTCCATTTTTAATGCTGCTAAAAAATAAAAAAATTTCGATTGTCTACCCAACCTTGTGTCTATTTATAACTGCGTTTTACGATGCTTTTCTCATTAAAACATTCAGAAAATAAATGCTCATGTTATAATTACCATTCCACCTATTGTTCGCCATCAAGAGGGATTTATATATTGCCATCATTAAAATTAGACAACAATAGAAAACAGCTTAATGGTTTCCACTTAGCCATTCTTCAGTGAATAATATATAAAACACGTAGCATAGTGCTATTGTCTTCTACAGTCCTCTCTTAAAATAAAATAGGACACTGCAAAATCACGGGTGCTCTCATTAGAGATTCAGGAATTCTATTTAGAGACATGCACAATATAATATGGAGCTGTAAGAGATTTGTTTTTTTATTCAGATGTTCTAAATGGTACTTTTTCCCCCAATGGAATTGATATGAGAACAATAGAAAATAATTTAGATTTTCCACAGTGGATTTTTGTTGCAGCCAGCAAGCTGAAGGACATTACTAGTTGAATTGTTATATGTTTGAACTACAGGTGAACTCTTTCTTCTTGACTTTGTTCAATTTCATTGTATTGGTATTCCTTCTAAAAAATCTTTTACGAAGCAACCAGTGACCGTCACCAAACATAATATGATTTTCAAATAGAATTTGGTCTATTGACTATGGTTGGAAAATTTAACCTTCCTCTCCCTGTTAGGAAGTTTCTGTTTCTAACCTTGGAGCTTGACTAAATCTCAATGACCCCAATGTCAAAGATTTTGAGGCTTCCTGTCACTTTCTAAATTCAGTCCAGTGTATAGCTCAGCGTAGACATTTCTTTTAAAGAAATTTGCTTATGAGAGACTATTGTAGTTTTTGGCCATCTTTCGAGACAGAATAAGTCTTCCTTCCTGGGAAAAGTGTGACCAGTTGCAACTTTCTTTAGATAACAATTCATTGACTGTGATTTTCGAAGTTGGATCTCTAGTGGTCAACTGGTTGGGAGTTCAACTCTCATTAAAAAGTGGGGCTTAGTATCTCTTTCCAGTTATGTGGATTCTCTAAGGAGGCATTCACACTTGCGCCCGTGTCAGCCCTGTGCCGAGAAACTGAATAGGGGGCGGCTTCCCGGTGGTTAGCTTTAAAACTCATTCATTTGAATGTTTTTTTCAAGGTATCCGCTGGTGTCCGACTGCAGCCTCTGAGGCGGGGAAACCATTTTTTTGGCCGGACACAAAGTCCTACTAAACTTTGGAGAGGCTGCAGGCAGACATTGGCAGTTACCTTTAAAACCGATTCAAATGAATGGGCTTTAAAGCTGACTGCTGGGAAGCCATTCTCTGCCCAGTCTCATAGGTCCATGGATGGAAGCCCGGCAGAATGGCACAGGGTGGACAGAAACGGACAATAGAGAAGAACAAAATAGTCATCTCATACTGTTGAGACTTACCACCATGGTCAAAAGACATCAGTTTTACTTCTTCTCCATTCCATTTCCATGATCATTGAGATGATTTCTTCTCTCTTAACAATGTAGTACCTCTGGAGATGGAATCATTTATACATAATCGCTGCCTAGTAGCAAAGGCAATGGAATCACCCAGAGTTGGGCTCCCTCTCTATAAAGGGCCCACAAAAGCCACATTTCCTATCTATTACCTATATACTTACTACTAACATTTGGCCAAGAACCTAGCGGAGCACATTCTTTCTCCCGGTAAGCCTCAGGAACATTCCTTAGAAATCCTCTTGAATTAAATACTAAAATCAATGTTATTACAGTGAAATTACCGACACAGAAACTTAATTTAAGGAAACATACACTAGTTCTTAATGTCAACTGCCAAAATTGCATCTTCTATGAATATTATGCAGGACTCTGGTTCTCCTACTTTGAAGGAGCCCATTGATCTTTACAAGAGGTCTCTTTAGAAAATAGAAAAATAATTACGACCAGCAATGTACAAACATAATAATAGTGTTTAGCTAGAGCCATCTTGGAACTCTAAAATATGCGCCTGCATTGTTTAACACAGCAGTCAGCTCAATTTGGCATGAGGTTACTGAGATCTAGAGATTTGTCTGCTTCAAATAATTATTCTCCTCGGTTCTTTGTGCTATATCCTTTCCTCCGACATACTCATTAAACAGTTAGCGTTACACTTAAAATCAATGCCCGCTATTAATAATATGTATTGCACTCAAACGTCTATTATTCTAAAACGTAATGGCATGAAATTAAGCTTCTTATGTTTTACGGTTTACAGTTCTTTAAAATTTGCATTAAAAATATTTATTTCCCTGGAAAAAAATCTCCAAGAGAATAAAGGTGATTATGTGGTTGGCCGCATTATTAAGTAAGAAGCGGAAGAAGGATCGGTAATAATTGAGAAGTGATGGGAATGTAAAGGTGTTGGAATAAACCGAAATTTCTTATATTGAATTACGATACGAGAGATGTTTTTTAAGTCAACGTTAATCACTTTTTTTTTTTTGATTGAGTGGTCTAGATAGGAACTTGCTAACTAGGAAAGGTTCTACACTGAGGAGACCCATGAGCTCAATGGGGTAAATTGAAGATACATATTCTGTGTAAATGGAAGCTTCTTGGCCCAATGCACTATCTGTACTTGGCTCCTTAACCTATCACACACCCTTTATAATACAGGTGTCTTCTTTTATAGGCAATGAGCCCAGGGCCCAGGTTATGAGCAAACTGGTTTGTAACAAGCCTTGTGTAACATCTCTGCCTGTTCGGGTCACTGCGCCACCCTCTGCTCGCATGCTGCGGCGCAGGAGGCGGGTGCAGTTTGGTTCTTGGATTAAAGTTTTTGGTCGCACTGTGTGAACTCGGCTCTAGTTCTGTGATTGCATTTGCACCACACCCGTCTTCTGCCTATGTTGCCTCTGTCCATTAAGTGGTTAATCTGGCCTTGCCCTGTGATTGACAGCTGCCTTTCTGTGAACTCCATGGGCGGGTTCTTCCTCCCTATTTAGCCTTGGTTCCCATTCACACCAGTGCTTGTTATTGCCGTGCGCATACCTGCTCTTACTGTCCCTGTTTTGCTTATACTATTATACTTGACCTTTGGCTTTCCTCATTGACTATTCTCTTGACTCCGATTTGGCACTGCATCGCTCTCCTGTTACCGAACCCTGGCTAGCTGACCTCCCTTTGTTGTTGTTCGTCTTGTCTGCGTTTTGTGTGTCACATATTCAGGGAGGGATTGTCCTCGTGGTTGTCGCCTATTACCTAGGATAGGGCCTGGCAATAGGAAGGGAAAGCGGGGGGCTTCAGCTTAGGGCTCACTGTCTCTTGTGCCCCTCCCAGGGTTTAACAGTTCTGGGAATTGCTGTCTTAGCAATTCCCTTACACCTTGTTAATTATTCATTTTTTCCAAAATATTGGAGGTTGGCCATGAAACCCTATTATGCTCTGGGGTTTTAACTCTTAGACATGCATCATGATATAGACATGCCCCAATCACAGACCTCAGTGGTCCAATGGTTGCTTAAAGAGGACCTTTCATGTCCTCAGGCACATTCAGTTTTATATACTGCTAGAAAGCTTTCTGTTATATTCCCTGGGGCTGGAGATATCGGTGCCATTACCGATCTCAGCCCACTGTCAGAAGGGCGTTCCTGACAGTCTAGCTGGGCTGTGAGGAACGCCCTTCCAACCCTGAAAGTACTGTCCATAGCCCTGTACTGTCAGAGGGGGCATTCCTTACTGCCCAACAATGATGCAAAGCTGTGAGGTACACCCCCCCCCATACTAGTTTTTATACCAGTACAGCTAGGAGGGACATTCCTCATGGCCCAGCTAGACTGTCAGGAACGCCCTTCTAACAGTGGGCAGAGATCAGTGCTGTTATAACAGCACCAATATCCTCAACCCTGGGGCACATAACGGGAAAGCCGACGGTGCACTGAATTCAGCGCACTGTCAGCTTTCTAGCGGTATTGAAAACCACATGTCCCCAAGGACATGAAAGGTCCTCTTTAAGTTATTAAGGAGGCTGGAGGAGACACAAAGAGGACGGGGTCCCAGATCAAATGCAGAGATGAGTATGACTATTTGTTATGTTTAACCACTTCAGTACCGGGCCAATTTGTGGTCCAGGACCAGACACATTTTCGTTTTTTTTTGTATGTGCGGTTTTGAGGGCTGTAACATTTTTCCCGTATGTCTCAGTCAGCTAATTTTTGTGTCTTTTTTCGGGGACACATAGAGCTTTAATTTAATGTTGTTTTTATTTTCAAATGTGTTTTATTTTTTTATATATCTGGGAAAATATAAGCATAATAGGAGGGAAATTGTGTCTGGTTTTCAATTTATTATTTTTTAATTTTTTATTTAATAACACAAAGTGTCACTGAAAAACTTTATAAAATAGTTTTTCCTCTCCGTTATGGTAATTTTTATTTTGTATGGTGTCGTCGGGGATGGGGCTGTAACCTTTAATAACGTTTTATTAGCTTTTTTTTTATTATTATTATTTTATTTACATTTTTTTAAAAACTTATTTATTATATTTTTATTTTATTTTCTTTTTCAGATTGTGTCCCCATAAGGTCATAAGAGACCTATGGGGACATCTGATCACTTTTTTTTTGTTACAGAGGCTGATTTCCCCTGCAACTGAGGCTGGTACATTTAGCCTCAGTTGCAGGAGGAATACAGCCTCCTGCACGCTGTATACACAGTACACAGAGCTGATCTGGGTCCTGTAGCACCCAGCAGCTCTTGTAAGACATTGAGCCCGGCGGATCACATGACCGCCGGGTCAGAGGGCGGCCGCATCATGGCGGCGCCCATAGCTGTGTATACAGCGCTCATTGAGCGCTGTATACACAGCGATCGAGATGGCAGGGAAGGGAATAAACCTTCCCTGCCATCTCTCTGGGAGCTCCGGCTGAAGTTACAGCTGCTCCCAGTATCAGCAGCTGCACGATCTCCGTGCAAGCTGCTGTGTTCTGACTGGACCTACCGGTACGTCCTGTCAGAACAAGGCAACCACTTCCTGGACGTATAAAGTCTATGGGCGGTCCGGAAGTGGTTAATCACCTACCCTGTGCCCTTGCTTATTATAGTCTGGTTTCTGAAGAGATCCAAGAGTATATAGAATAAAAATAATGTATAAAGAATATAATGTAATAATAGTAGTACAAAGAATATAAGAATAAATTCAGTAGAAAATTTAATAGATAAGCCTCACAAATAAAATAGAATAGAAGAAAAAAAAAAAACAGCTCAAAAAACGATAGGTAAATATGACATTCTTGTGCATGGGAAGACTACTCAAGTGTCAAAAATGGTATACGTATGAAGAATGATCCAGCACGTTTGAAGATAGCATCCATAATGGTGATCAGCATAGTGCCTCATACACTATACTGTGGTTGGTTTTATATTAGGTTTCCTGGTGGCAGACTACCTTTAAAGGGAACATATTAGAAATAGCTCATAAAAGGCTCTAAACGTTGTAAAACTCATGAAAACAGTAAAAACTGACTTTTATCATCTTACTTCTATGTTAAGATATGATTGACTAAAGCTACAAGCCAAAAGCCTGAGGTTCTGCAACTGAAATATGGTAACATATCTTTTTTTGTTTAAGTGTTGTAAGGAAACGTTGTGTAAATACAAATTAGCGACCACATCAATATCTAATATCCCTCCTAGTCTGAATAGTGGTAAATATATATATAGACACGTGGAAGACAGTGTTAGATAGAGTTCACACTACCGTTGGATTCTGTTATGAAGGTGTCCGTTTAAAAAACAAAACAAAAAAATGGACACCTATCATAAACGAACACAAACGGACAATGAGGGTGGGTTGAATGAATGGGTTTGAAAAGTGACTGCCGGTTTCCATCTCCTGTCCAATTTCTCAGGCAGAAGATGGAAACCTGCAAAGCAGAGACCGGGCACAGGTGTGAACCTGCCCTAACTGATGGCTATCAGTCACTGTCCGTTGCCCATAGACTACAATGTTAAAAAATAATGGACACTTGCCGTTGGCCACTGGAAAAAAATGGGCTTGTGTTTAAACAGCTTAACAGCAAGGTAAAACCAAAAAGAGCGGATCTGTCCCACAATAGGCGGCAACAGATCCTAATCACTAGACAATTAGTAGTATAATTACTGATGAAAATTAAAACTCAATATTTAATAAATACCCCTAAAATCAGAACGATAGTGATACCGTATTTTTCGGACTATAAGACGCACTTTTTTTCCCCCAAATTTCGGAGGAAAATGAGGGTGCGTCTTATAGTCTGAATGTGGGTGGAGGAGTGGGTTTGCAGCATGGCCGCGCTACTGCCACCGCTAGTTTTCTTCAGCGGCAGTAGCGCGGCAATCTGCAGGCCCCGGCAGCTAAGACAGTCCCCGGCATCTGCTGTAATAGACCGGCGGATGCCGGGGAGTGTCTTAGCTGCCGGGGCCTGCAGATTGCCGCGCTACTGCCACCGCTGGTTTTCTTCAGCGGCAGGAGTGTGACAATACTGCAGGCCCCGGCAGCTAAGACACTCCCCGGCATCCGCCGGTCTATTACAGCAGAAGCCGGGGACTGTCTTAGCTGCCGGGGCCGCGCTACTGCCGCTGAAGAAAACCAGCGGTGGCAGTAGAGCGGCCATGCTGCAAATCCACTCCTCCTCCACAGGTCCCGGCAGTCAGTTAGCCCCCCCCACTGGCCCCATACCTGTAGTGATGCAGGCCGGCTCCTGCACGGCGAGGCCGCAGGAGCTGACCTGTTCCGATGACAGCCGGGAGCCTAATGAAGGCTCCCAGGCTTGTCATAGATATATATTACTATCGCGGCTGGTCTATGACCCTCCGCGATAGTAATGTATAGAATCTCCCATAGACGGCAATACACTTGTATTGCCGTCTATGGGACTTGCAATCAAATGATTGCAGGTTCAAGCCCCCTAGGCGGGGGATATTAAAATAGTAAAAAAAAAAAAAAAAAAACACAAAAAAAATATAATAAAAAATAAAAAGTTCACCTCCTTTCCCTAGAATACATATAAAAGTATAACATTACTGTGAAACATACACATTAGGTATCCCTGTGTCTGAAAATGCCCGGTCTACTAAGATTTTTATGTACAGTGAACGTCAAAATCAAAAGTGCTAAACTGCCGGGTTTTTCTCTCTGTTTTGCCTCTGAATTAAATAAAAGGTGATCTAAGCAATAAACATTTCCCAAAATGGTATATCTAAAAAGTACACCTGGCCCCACAAAAAAAACACTCTATGCATCCCCGTACAGCTGCAGGGTCACCTGTCAATGTGGCCTTGCAGCTGTTCCAAAACTACAACTCCCATATATTAAATATTTTACCATTTTTTGCCTGAAAATTTTTTTCCCCTATTTTTCTCCTCTAAAACCTGGGTGCGTCTTATAGTCCGAAGAATACGGTATATCATACAAAAATGAGGATGAATGCAATCCCTATATCCGGACAGTTGGTAAAAATTGACAACATTGGGTATCAACTGTTCGAGCTTACCACATCCAATGTCGTCTTGGGTTTGTAGGTCACCTAGGTATCCCTGTTAAACGCTAGGTTGCTCACCCTATAAGCCCCAAAAAGACTCCCGTCCTAACAAGTACCAAACAGTACCAAACTGTATTTGAAAGATCAAAGTATAATACTCTCCTGTGCAGTCCATTTCTTCTCCTACTACTCTATAAAAAGGCCCTTAAAGGCTACTTTTGGGTAGCGTACCTGCTGGTGAGAAATCATAGACTGATAGTCAAGCATCGATAGTGAACTTAAAGACATTTATTCCAATTGGTAGATTTAAAGAGGGGCATTCTGGCACTCACTCTCAACTTGTTAGCTGCTTGCAGGTGCAGTCTGTTACAGCCTGGAACTGCATGTTTAGACACACTAGGGTTTTACTTAATTTTTAAACTGCAATTAGCGGAACTGATTGTCCTGCCAGCAAGAGCAGTGAGTGACGTCACTTGTCCTATAGGTCCGTGGTTATAGCAACGCTGTGTAAAGAATGGGAGGAATAAGTTCACATAGCAGGCAAACAAAGCAGCATTTCTAAAGCAATATATTTAGGAAAAGTCTTCAATTTACATAAGCTACAGTATAGATAGGATCCTTGAAATGGGACAAATCCTTTAAGCCCTGACCCTTTTTTGGCAAACTGCACTTTCACTACTACTGAGGAACAGCATATAAGCCAGTATTTTGGTGCAAACTGAGCCAGAGTCCTGGCATATTTAGCTTAATATATGATAAAATTGATAATGTTAGAATTCATTGCAGAATGTACTACTTACACTTTTGGTCCAAAACCAAGTAGAGAGCAAAAAATATTTTTTTACGTCATATGAAATTTTGCTAGTTATGATGATTAAATTCCAGTCAATTTTGGTGTAATAGATTAAAAAAAAATTAAAAAAAAATAGTACTGCTTAGTATAAAGTTAACTGAAAAAATGTTAAAATAAATAGAAACAAAGTAAAACATGGTATATTAATATATTAATAAAACACCAGGTTCATTTCTTCACCTACTTCACTACCACCATAGTTAATTACAATCTCTGTCTAAAAAATGTGGTTACACCATAATTAAAGGAAAATCCCTATTCACGAGATGAATGAGTTCTGAGACAGCTGATATGGTTCAATTCCAATCTATTTTTATCTCAAATATAAATCGTGTAATAGAGGTAACTTTCAATTTTCATATTAAGAGTTATTAGGATTTCCAATTACTTGTGAAGTCCATAAATGGTCAAGATAATTAGATGTAAAACTGCTTGATAGGAATCTTATACTACAGGGAACCAGATTCTTTTTCATTCTTTGCACTATTTTGTTATCGCTCGGTCCCTTCAAACACATCCTTCTCTGAAATATTCATGTTCCGTTGGAAAATGTAAATGCGCACTTACAGGAATTTCATAAAACTTAAATTATGCAAATTTGCTTTTGCTTTTTTTTTAATCATATCGAGGATTTTAATGTAGCTTTTTTATTTCTTACATAATGGGGACTGCATTTAATTTATGGACCAATTTTTAAAAATGTGTTAAAAACATTTATACATTTGCGCTTAGCACTTTCGCTAAATGCAAATCCTGTCGTTTTAAATAATTATGCATATCAATAATGAAAGGAGAAAAAAGAAATTTATACAAAGCAAAATTACGGAGACAAAAATGAATCGGCGGATCTCAATTTACACAAAATTAAAATGCCTGGAAGATGGTTGACGGATGCTTATAAAGTACTTTAGATGGCTTTTTAGAAATTTGTATGGGGTTATTGCTTCAATTTCTGAATATTATTAAATAGGACTATTCGACGAGGTTCCGACTTGCGTGAAGCTCTCCACCGATTGGATCTGCTGGGGGGCCCAAACAATGGAGAGCCTGACCGCTAAAACAACGGTTACCGATGGATATACGCAGACTCCATAGATTATAATGAGGTCCGCCGGGTGTTCATCGGATTTCCACCATTTTTTTTACTTTTTTGGGAGGTTCTCTCTGGCACTGGATGATAAGTCCCTGGGGTCCTGAGAAGAGACCAGGAGACACTCGGCAATGTGGATTTCCACCATTTTTATACTGAAACTGGCAGAGAGAAAAGTCCTCCATGCAGGAGCCTTTCTGGATCAATGCTTCCATTACCTACATATCACCATTTTTCCAAATACACAAATGAACTTTTTGAAGAAAGAGGGGTCTCTGGATTTCAATGAGTTCCACCTTCCAATGACCAGTCCCCTTTTCTATCACTACCAGTAGTGATTAACAGGGTTAGATAAGGTTACTTGAATCCTAAATTCAACTCAAGCCACATCTGCAAGGAGTTTGTATGTTCTCCCCGTGTTTGCGTGGGTTTCTCCCGGGTACTCCAGTTTCCTCCCACGATTGTAGATTGTGAGCCCTACAGGGGACAGTGTTCATAATTAGAGATGAGCAAGTACTGTTCGGATCAGCCGATCCGAACAGCACGGTTGCATAGAAATGAATGGACGTAGACGGCACGCAGGGGGTTAAGCAGCCGGCCGACATCAAAGCGGAAGTACCAGGTGCATCCATTCATTTCTATGGAGCGTGCTGTTCGGATCGGCTGATCCGAACAGTACTCGCTCATCTCTATTCATAATATCTCCGTAAAGTGCTGTGGAATATGATGGTGCTATATAATTGAGCAAAATAAAATACACGAATAAAAGCCAATTGGGAAGAAGAAAATAATCTTGGCTTCAGGTGACCCTAAGTTAGCTAACTTTGCTGCTGGTCTTATAGTGCTTTTAATATAGTGTAATAAAAAAATAAACCTTTTTCATTTTTATTATTTGCTAAATTATTTTAGTATTAAAAGATTTGGTTTTGGCATAATCGTAATATCTTAGAATTAAATGAGCACTTCTGTTTCAAGAAACTTTGCATAAATTACAAGAACAAGCAATTATATAATAAATTTGTCATATATTATTATAATTCTTTTTTCTTCTCTTATTAGGCTTTTCCCCAGGTCCCCTTCCCTACTAAATGACTTTCTCTCTACAATGTATACTTTATCAGTCTCACAATGGACTCAAGGTTACACAATTATATTCCACATGTGTATAGAAGTCTATGTAGAGGGGAAGGGGAGGAGTGAGTAGAAGCTGAGGGAGAAAGTTTAGGCTAATGCTCGGGATACATTAGAACATTCTATCACTGACCACATTTTTTGTTCATATCAATTAAAATAACTGTTTCTTGACATACACTCACCGGCCACTTTATTAGGTACACCATGCTAGTAACGGGTTGGACCCCCTTTTGCCTTCAGAACTGCCTCAATTCTTCGTGGCATAGATTCAACAAGGTGCTGGAAGCATTCCTCAAAGATTTTGGTCCATGTTGACATGATGGCATCACACAGTTGCCGCAGATTTGTCGGCTGCACATCCATGATGCGAATCTCCCGTTCCACCACATCCCAAAGATGCTCTATTGGATTGAGATCTGGTGACTGTGGAGGCCATTGGAGTACAGTGAACTCATTGTCATGTTCAAGAAACCAGTCTGAGATGATTCCAGCTTTATGACATGGCGCATTATCCTGCTGAAAGTAGCCATCAGATGTTGGGTACATTGTGGTCATAAAGGGATGGACATGGTCAGCAACAATACTCAGGTAGGCTTTGGCGTTGCAACGATGCTCAATTGGTACCAAGGGGCCCAAAGAGTGCCAAGAAAATATTCCCCACACCATGACACCACCACCACCAGCCTGAACCGTTGATACAAGGCAGGATGGATCCATGCTTTCATGTTGTTGGCGCCAAATTCTGACCCTACCATCCGAATGTCGCAGCAGAAATCGAGACTCATCAGACCAGGCAACGTTTTTCCAATCTTCAATTGTCCAATTTCGATGAGCTTGTGCAAATTGTAGCCTCGGTTTCCTGTTCTTAGCTGAAAGGAGTGGCACCCGGTGTGGTCTTCTGCTGCTGTAGCCCATCTGCCTCAAAGTTCGACGTACTGTGCGTTCAGAGATGCTCTTCTGGCTACCTTGGATGTAACGGGTGGCTATTTGAGTCACTGTTGCCTTTCTATCAGCTCGGACCAGTCTGGCCATTCTCCTCTGGCATCAACAACGCATTTCCGCCCAACAGAACTGCCGCTCACTGGATGTTTTTTCTTTTTCGGACCATTCTCTGTAAACCCTAGAGATGGTTGTGCGTGAAAATCCCAGTAGATCAGCAGTTTCTGAAATACTCAGACCAGCCCTTCTGGCACCAACAACCATGCCACGTTCAAAGGCACTCAAATCACCTTTCTTCCCCATACTGATGCTCGGTTTGAACTGCAGGAGATTGTCTTGACCATGTCTACATGCCTAAATGCACTGAGTTGCCGCCATGTGATTGGCTGATTAGAAATTAAGTGTTAACGAGCAGTTGGACAGGTGTACCTAATAAAGTGGCCGGTGAGTGTATGTCCTATATGATCCTGGGGCTGTTTCTAAATGAGAGAAAGTTATAAAGTAAAATCCCTCCCTAGTTACTCTGTGTAGTGTATAACAGCTATTCTCCATCCACAAGCTCAGGGAGAACTGCATGAAAATTCAGAATATAAGGCATATAATAGCCAGATGTGGTATCAATTCTCATGTACACACAATGCAGGTTATCCTGAAATGTCACAGGTATGTTGTAAGTAACCTTTCATATCATTTACACCACTGAGCACAAGGCAAGTGAGGCACAGAACAAGTGATGTGGGGCATCTTTGGGGTGTTCCACATTAAAGCCCAGGAAGCTGGTGTTGATGGGTTATTACTAGAGATGAGTGAACAGTAAAATGTTCGAGATTCGATATTCATTTCGAGTAGCCCCTAAATATTCGACTACTCGAATTGAATATCGAATCCCATTATAGTCTATGGGGGGAAATTGCTCGTTTCAGGGGTAAGCAACGTTTGATCAAATTACACTTACCAAGTCCACGAGTGAGAGTCGGGCTGGATCCTCTGAGAATTCTTCTCTGTGCAGCGTCCCCGCGGCGTCTTCCAGCTCTGAATTCACTCTGCCAGGCATCGGGCCTGGGCAGAGCCGATTGTGCATGCCCGCACTACAAGCAGGCATGCGCAGTCGTCTCTGCCCAGGCCCGACGCCACAGGGACAATGCACAGAGAAGACTTCTAAAGGTAGGGGAAGAACCAGCGTTGATTGGCCGACTGTATAGCATTCGGCCAATCAATGCTGGTTCTGCATCAAACTTTTACATTCGAATAGCGAGTGGTACTCGATCGAGTACGAGTATTTCGAATACCGTAGTATTCTATCGAATACCTACTCGATCGAGTACTACTCGCTCATCTCTATTTATTACATTAACCCAATTGTATTTAATACTGTCATATCTGTAATAACGTTTCAAATAAAAATAAATTGATTATTTGTAAAGAGCTGCAAAAATTCCAGGATTGTTTGTTACATCCCATTGACCAAAAGAAAAATGATAAATGTTGCCATAAATGGTATTGAAAAGCTAAAGCACATGGACATGACATTGAAGATGGATACAACTAGGTTCATACTAGCGTTATCCATTATCCATTGTTTGGTTCATTCTTAGGGGACCCAAACAACAAAGAGGCGGAGTGCTAAAACAGTGGTAACAGGTGGAGCAGGACTTTTTCCTCTGCCGATTTTTCCAACAGAGACTCCATTCCAGATGTGAACGTAGCCTGAATTTATCAGTCTTTAATCTCAATTTTCTATCAGTGGGTCACTAATTTTTATCAGTGTTCTCCATTTATTTGTGTCTGTGCTTCAGTTTGTCATCCATTTTTAACGGGCAAAAAAAATTATGAACTTCATTGGTTGATTTTTTGCGACCCACTCATATGCTTCTAATGATCGTCCAATGGATGGAAATCTACTTTGACGGACATTAAAAATGGACCCATTCACTTGTACACTGTCTTCCAATAAGTATTTGGACACGTGTGGTCCTAGCGGCACGAGCGGCAATTACAGCCTCAACCCTCCAGGGCATGCTTTCCACAAGTCCTTATATGATGACTAGTGGTATTTTATTCTATTCAATTTGGAGAAAACAGGTAAATTCTTTCAACGATTTTGGTCAGCTTCTGCACCCCTTAGATCAGTGATCCAACTTGTCCCAGAGGTGCTCAATAGGGTTTAAGTTTGGACTCTGGGCAGGCCAGTCCAGTCAGTTAACCTGATTGTCACTGTACCAAGTCATGGTAGCCCTCGCTACATGACTCTTGGCGTTGTCATCCTGGAAGTAACATTGGTCCAACCCATAGAACCACCATGATGTAGGAAGCACACTGTTATCTAAAATAGTGCAATAGGCGTCAGCATTGAGTTTGCCATGCACTGGTACCAAGGGTCCCACTCCATACCAGGAGAAACACCCCCAGACCATAACTCCATCTCTGCAGAACTTTACTGGATGTCCAAATACTTATTGGTAGACAGTGTATTGGTCCGTCTGTTCATGAAAAAGGACTAAAATAGAATGGTCGCCATTGACTCCTATTGTTCTTAATATGGACATTAAGAAATCATCCATTACAGATGTTTTTTTTACGTTTGAGTAAATGGGGCCTAAGGGGTAACTAGCCAAGCTAATAAGAAACTATTATGTAGACTTTATTACAACATTAAGCATAACTGACTGTGTTTTCTAAGGATATCAGAGGGATTCAGGATAATGTTGTATAAAGTGGCAATATTTTTGGCTAAGACACACCACTAATCTGAATTACTTATATTACATACGAGCCCTTAATGAATATTCATCCTTCAGTTTTTGAAGAACCATAAAATTCAGGACAGCTGCAGTCTACGGTAAGTTACTGGAAGGAAATCGCAGTGGCATAGACCGGAATATATTTAGTGTATTATATTCCTCTATAATGATCGTTCCAAATACAAGGGAACATTTTGTTCAAAAATGCGCTTCAAGATTTAAAGATATAAGTAAGGGACCATTGCGAAAGTTTTTCGCCAACAATTCTTAAACCTTCTGGATTACACGCAAGTACTATTTACCTACACTCTGTATGCAGGGTTTGGGGCATGCCATGTTTCTTAGGGAAGTTATTTGAAGAGATCTCAGCAAATATCATCACAGTTAACACATTTTTCCATTGGCACGCTTACTAGCATAACCTTTGAAAGTTTTCTTATTTAAATTCCCTGGTAATCCCAAGGTGGTTCTCCACACATGAATTGAAATGAGAACTTTTCATTCTTCTTTCTCAGTCCACCTATTCCTAAGTCACTCATTATTACAGATTTGTATTCAGAGTCCCATCCATCCAGAGCAGGCTACACACATCCGGAGCCTACTTATCTTCAGGTGGATGATTATTTTCTATATATTATAATGCGATGCACAATTCAATCTCTTCTCCAGGGTTCGGAAAAAGTATAAATAGAAGAGGAAGAAGATGCTTACAATATTTCAGTGACTTTAATTCATCCCAGAAAGTAACCATAAAGTTAAATGATGCAGATCTGGTCTTCAACGTGTGTTCCTGGTTGAATTATGAGAATGAGTCTTTTCCAGGCATAGGGTTTGACTCGGCTGAAATACAAGATATTAAAGTTTTATCTAAATAGAAGATGGGTTTATATATTCTACATTCCATATCTGATTCTAGCTTGAATTTAAAGAAGTTGTCCTGCTGTTCATCCAGTGCTACTCTTGGCCATGGGTGGCATTGCACCTCATCCCTATTGAAGTCAGGGGAGCTCAGCTGCAACTATGCAACCCTTCCATCCTTAACAATAAATCCAGGTACTACACTAATAAAATCTCAAAGTATCTGTCGCCTATGGGAAACTACTTAATTCTGGACTGAATGAGATGATTAAAAACACCATTTATTGAAAATCATTAAAATATTAAACTCTGGTCCTGGCCTCATATTACTCAAAGGCTAAGGCTAAGTTCACAACTGCTCCTGGTCTGCATTCGGGGATTCCATTCCTGAATCTACCTGAAAAATCCGAAGAGAAAAATCCTGCAAGCATCACCTTTCCACATTTTTCAGGTGAAAACAGGGTGGAAACCAGTGGACCAGTGACGTAACTGCCATGGTAGCAGCTGCCTCAGGGCCCGACACCTTAGGGTGCCCGGGCCCCCTCACTAGTTAATATGATGAAAAAAGAAATAAACAATAAATTTTACTTTTTGAGGCCCGAGGCCACTTAAGGTGTCAGGTTCCGGGTGGTGAAGAGTCTCTGCTTGCGTCCTGACAGTGGTGCAGACTGGTGAGTTAAACCTATGTGTGCAGGGAAGGCTATCAGCACACAGCATTGTAACCCCTTCTTTCCCAGGCAGTGAACTTATTACAGTATTATGTTTTACAGTACATAATACTGTGCTACTGGGGCCACTATAGGGCATAATACTGTGTGCAGGGGCCACTATAGGGTATCATAATGTGTGCAGGGGCCACTATAGGGTATAATACTGTGTACAGGGGCCACTATGGGGCATAATAGTGCCTGCAGTAATGCGTTGGAAAATGGGCGGTCGGTCGGGGTCTTTGGAGGGGGGCCCCATGTCAAAGATTCGCTACAGGGCCCCACCATTCCTAGTTACGCCACTGCAGTGGACCCCTACTGAAACTCAAACACAGGTGTAAACTTAGTGAAAAATGGTTTGTGGTCAGTCAGACAAGCATTCAAACACTGAAGCAGAAGGCGTGATGACGTCATGAGCAGACATCATGATGTCATGAGAGCAGACATGTTTGGTCAGCTCTCAGTGTCTTTTAAACCGCACACCTGAAGCAGCTTCCAGTTTACAAGACAAGAATAGGTTTTAACTAGATCAGTGTCTGCAGAAACCAATCTAAGTAAAGCATTAATGGCAGCCGCCCCTCTGCCCCCCTGCTAGATACGCCTCTGACCCTACCCATAGAAATGGCAAAGTACAACAATTCCTTTGCCTTTATGTTCCCCAGATTTATCGCAATTAGAGCACTTATGGTTCCAGCTAGGACACCAGCTTCAGCCAACTATGAGTGTGAAAGATCTACAGGCTCAGCTGCAACAACTGTGGGCAAATGTGTAACAGGTTACCATAAGGAACCTGTAAGCCTCTAAATATCTCATCTTGTATCCAGGCTGGAAGAGGATGTCGGGGGACCAACAGATGCCAAAAGGAGGCCCAAGAAAGGAGAGACAAAGTGGGCATAACTTGTTATTATAGTTCCACACCTCCCCATGCCTCCACTTAGTATATACTGGGGTCTGAACAAACCCTAGATTATAAGAATAATAGTATTTGAGCTTCATGCTGAACAAGTACATCCTCAGGCAAGCAGACACTCCCATTGCCAGACGTGTGGGATATGCATGATGGTGCCACCTCAAGCATCTGTTTTCAGGGGGTGGAATTGGTACGTCCCTCACCTCATTGGAGGGATTTTGACCGAAAGGCCCTGCAACGTGAGGCACGCTGGATCTTTTATCTACAGATGATTAGACCTCTGGGTCTTAATGATAATATCTCTTATACAGCCTTTATATAACTGATGGAGTCTATAGTGAGTAGTGTGATATTCCATTTACCAGCTTAGTCAGTGGTACTGGGTTTCTTTTAGTTACATCTATACTTGCATTCACCTTCTAGCCCACCTATATTCTATATTGTATCATATATGACATCTTATTATATTGTGTTTTCATACTGATGGAACCATACTTTACCTTCCTGCGATCCTGATCCCCTTCATTCATCTAATACAGTGTGTTATCAGGCTCTGTGATTGTTGATCCACCTATGGAGGGGGGTGACCTGTTGTTGTTATTGCAGACGTGCTCCACCATTGGTAGGTTTATTGCGCATGCGCAGTATCATTGGTCTTTTTGTGATGTGAAGGGGCGTGTCTTCCATTTTAAGAGGCCGGCATCTGCTCCCTGCTGTAAGGCTACACACTACAGCCAATGGGGAGCAGGGGAGAGACTATGCTCTTCAAAACCTTAACTATTAATTTCAGCTAGCATTGTAGGTTTACCGCTGATGACAGGATAGCAATTTGTAGCAAACCAGAAACATGTCAGGAAGCTTGACAGGTGTACACACTTGTTAATAGAGCTTTGTGTCCACTTATTTTTGAACAAGTACATCGAGAAACAAACCGGACGGCTGGCCTTACAAATATTTGTTGAAACGACTATCATTAAGAATCACAAGTAAGCAATTTGTTATTTTTATAAAATATATCTATTTTTTTCCTATCTGCATTATATTTTTTTAACATATTGTACATGCCAGCTAAAAATTCTAAAAATCCCTTTTCTGTTACAGGTCACATCTATCTCCTGCAGTTTCAAAAAAGAAAGAGACTTCTGACAACAACCTAAGTTGAGCGAAAAAAATACTATAGAAAACTTTAATATGATTGACAAACTACCTACTTTTTTTTTCCAAACTAACAATCCATGCAGCACAAAGAAAAAATGAAAAGAAAGACAATAGGCACAAAAAAAGATTAAAGGTTGGCGGATATTATCGGTCTTCAGGCTTATGACAGCAAAATAACTTAATACAGAGTGTTCTAGATGAGTTGCTGGAACCCTTTTTACATTCTAAAGATAACGGTTTTTATGAAGGATAACTTGTTTTTTTTTTTCTCAGGATGTTCCTTCTCAACAATACATCTTACATGACTCTTTGTTTTATTTACTGCGATTCTCGAGTTCAGATACAAAATCACTTTTAAATTTAATCCAAAGGGACAATAACTGATTGAATAACAGCCTATGTGGAGTCATCTACAGCAGCTGCACAAAGCATCTCTCAAGGTCAAACTGAGTATAGGATTCAATCTACATATGGAGATTGTAGAACAAAACTCAAAGGAAACCTTTTACTGCAATTCCAGGTCACAGCTGAAACTTGTCTACAGAACCTCATGAGATTTGTTTTCCCACTATTTTTTTTTTTTTGGTCTGAACTTGGTGATACTATAATACTATAGGGTCTCTTTAGACTCCAGAGTATAAGCAGAGCCAAGGGGAGGTGCAGAAACATAATATATATATTAATACTTACCTTCCCTCACCACTCCTGGATTCCCTCATGGCTTCCGGTGTTCCATTGTGGTCCTCTTTGGTCATCTTGTGGCCTCTTCTTGCCTCCTGGATTAAGTCATGGGTCCCAGGGATTCAATAAGGCCTGCTATTAGGGTGGTGAAATGGAGTGCACCAACGTCATGGTGCTTCAACAAAAGTTTCAGAAGTTCACCAGGGCTGTGAAAGCCCCATGTAGACTGGAAGAGGTCCCGATACAACTGAATAGGTTTGCTAGAGAACCCAGGAGAGGTGAAGGAAGTTGAATATCAGTGTCTATTATGTTTTTGCATCTCCTCTGGACCTCTGCCTATTATGCTCTGGGGACTACATAAAAGTGATTTGTGGGTGGTGAATGCCACAAATTTTGTCCAAACCTGAAACCAACCCGGTTCATTAGAAAGCTAGTTCTCTAGTTTTAGAAAATTAGTTGTCTAGTTTTGACCAGTAATTTGGGCTTTGTGTGGTATTCAGTGATCTGTACAATTACGTGCTCATTGGGCTTTGCAGGTATTAACACCACAAAAACTCAATAATATGTCTCAGGGTTTGTACTTGACCATTTGCATCATGACTTTATAGTCAAGGCAAAGGACCTATATGGTCTGTGGTGACTCTTCTGGTTGGTGTGACATAGTCATAAAGGCTACTTCCTGCAGATTCTAGAGGCAGAAGTTTTGAAGTTCTAGAAGTTGTGAACAACTTTGGAACAGAATGCAGTTGGATGACACTCGGAGTGACATCCAAGTGTCATCTGAGTATATTTCGTAATGCATTCACCTCTATGAGAGCTTCCAATTTATTCTGTTCCGATGACATGGAGAAGGGTAGGACCTGCTCTATAACCATTTGTGTCATCAGAAAAGACTGAATCAGAAGCCCTGACGCTGGGTTCACACCAGCAAACGGCCTCCGTTCTCAGGTTTCCATCTTCTGCAGACAGAAGACGGAAACCTGTCAGACCAGGTCCGGGTGTGAGCGCTGGTGAGCGTTTTATGCTCTCCGCGGCAAAACTGTTTTTTTTTAAACCGGACACAACGTCCTGCATGTCCGACTTTGTGTCCGGTTAAAAAAAAACGATAGAAACCCTTTAATAGCTACTTATGTATACTTTCTAAGCAGAACCACCCAATGGATTCCTAAGTGCTGAATGTATAGACCCTAATGACAAACAATGTGCCCATGTCACCAAAGGCCTCAGTGATGATCCCTAGCGCATGATGTCACAATAGAGTGCCAGACGCGGTGAGGAGAAAGACACAGAGCACCAGACACAACAAGGAGGCCTAAAAGAGGTACCGGGAGGAGAGTATAAAAGTTTTCTTTTTTGCCACTTCCCCAGGGCCAATCTCTGCTCCCTGCAGTAAACTGGTCATTCTCCCGATGTCTGTTACGGAGGCTACTGAGGTGGCATAATATTGTGTGGGAGCAATATGAGGCATTATACTATGAAGACATTATACCATGTGATGGCTACTAAGAGGACATTATACTACGGGGAACACTAAAGTTATCTTACACATAGGATGATACTATTACTATTTAGGGCACAAAAGAGTAGGGTCAGATGGGTATGGGCATAGATAGAGGCATACCTTAACATATTCAAATGCTAGAAATGTTCAGCTCAGACCTTCATCTGAGACCCAGGTCAATGAACCTTTACTAAAAGTAATGGCGTACCCCGTTATAGCCCGAGAGTGTATCGCTCTACACCACTGCATAGAAAGTAGCTCATCTAAGTAAATGCATAAACTGAGGTTCTTCTGCATTCAAACAGAACTGTGCAAAATACACTGTAGAATGCTGTGATATTTATGGTTCTTTTTTTCATTTGCCATATTAAATTTATATTTCATTGGCCCTGACAGCAGAGCTTTGTTGATGGGTTTGCACGTTAATAATTCTCCACATAAAGGAAGATAATAAATTATACCCAGTTTTTAGGACAATTTTATGGCTGTTAATTGCAATGTATATCATGCCAAGATCAGTTAGAGCAATTTAAGGTGTAATTAGCCAATTAAAGTTACATTTTATGATCTTTTCAACAATCCAAATAACAGTCTGTGAACCAATGTTCTGCTTGTTTTGCAATTTTGTATTAAATTAGTTCCATTTGTAAGAGACGCCTCTCCTCCTTGATGAAATATATCTTTATCAATCTACATTCGACAACTGAAATATTACATTAAATTAAACTGGGGTATGAAGAGTCTGTACTGCAATAACAGTGATTCTGGATATTAGGAAACGGGGACATTTTGCATAAGCAATTTCTCGGAATCCATTGTCGTTAACCATTTTCTCCGGTTAAAGTTTACTTTGACATTTTTCAATAAAGTTTATGTCCATTAAATGTTACTTTGATAAATGCGTTTACTACTAGTAAAAATGTTCTTGCAGATGAGCTAGAGAAGTGTACTGTATGTTCTGAGCAATAATCTGCCTCCATATAACCTTCGGGCTCATAGACATGACCGAGTGTACAGCTCGAGTCTCTCTCGATGGGGAAGGGGGGATCTGATGCTGCATTCTGAGTATCATCCAAGTACATTTCACTATAAAATCCCCCCCATCGTCTGCACACTTGGTAATATGCATGTAGCCTTCCTCTACCGCTGCCAAGATGAGGCAGAGAAATTGTAACGTAATGAGCCCTTTTCTTCCTCCCCTCTCGTAGCACACAGATACTCAGGAAGAAACCCTGCTGCAGCTTCTCATTCCTCAACCCTCCTGCCTGCCTAAGTTACATTCACATCTGTGTTAGAATTTCTTTTCAAAGTTTGTGGGAAGAATATGCAAATCTGTCTTCCATGATGTAATTAGGAAGTCAGCTGCTGCCTCAGTGTTGCAAACCAATAGAGGGCGCTCACTGGAATGTGCAAGCCTGTCTTCCCTGATGTAGTTAGGAAGACAGAATTTCAGTGAAATAACCCAATAAAGGTTTTCTCCCTTTAGCATCATGCTCGACCTTCCAAGAGGCCTTTGTTTTGCAATGACGCTGGGATTATTACTAGGTATAGTCTCTCAATCAAGGACGGCCGTTTCGATGTACTTGCATCTCATCAGCTCGATGTAGAGAGGACTATAACCTGGTAGAGGTGAGAGGCTTAGACAAGGTTAAGGGGATATTGTCACTCCTTGGGGAGAGAATCACCATTTAGGTGTGTGGAGACTTATTAAGCCTTTAGCACTCCCTTGCGAAGTGGAGTGCTAAAGGCTTAATAAGTCTCCACACACCTATATGGTGGTCTCTCCCCAAGGAGGGACAATATCCCCTTAACCTTTACAAAGTTTGGAAGAAACACAATACGGGAATAGCACAGCAATGTCTGTTAACAATGGACACCCAACGCACCACATTATACTCAATGGGGTCCCTTAGGATCCAATGCTGCGTGTCCTTTGATGGACCATTTTTTAGTTCTTCTGGTTCTGCCACTGACTATAAAAAGGAATAGAGCGATGCAGGCGTGAACCTAGTGTATTTCTGTTTTGATGTAGACAGATTTAGAGAGAACGTGCAACAAAGGAAAAGCACACAAATGTAATTGGGAAAGAAAAGAGCAATTTGCTTTGGATTGTTGTTATTTCAGTTATATAAAATTATTACTAAGAAGGAATAGGCCATGTTCACATCTGCATCAGATGCTTCTTTGGGAGCAATCGTCACAGAATCTGTAAAAAAAAAAAAAAAAAAAGATTTTTTTTGTGTGACAAAATGAGGACAATGGACACTGGAACAGAAGCCTAACAGACGCCATTATAGAGGAAGGGATCTATGGGGACTGTTAGTATCCATCATTTTAAAAATTCATTCCTTCCATTGTTCTAATCCTATAATGGAAGCAAACGCTAGTGAAAGGAGACTTATCTAAGGCAAATCGCGGCATAAGTGCCGCTGCTAAAACTAGGGAGGTTTACAGTCACTGTAAAGCGGATGTGATAAATTGCAAAAAAAATATGTACAGCGGAAACGCTGTCATTTCCAAAACTGTCACGATTTTGGAAATTGCAGCATGTCAATTATACCTATGGAAACGCTGGCCAGGGATCAGTAACATTCGGCAAAACTACAACTCCTAGCATGCCCCATTCACTTCCATAGGAGTTCCAAGAATAGCAGAGCAAGTATGCATGCTGGGAGTTGTAGTTTTACAACAGCTGGAGTGCTGAAAGTTACCTACCCTTGAACTAGAGCGACATAATTAGCCAGATTGGTGACATCTAGAGCTTAAAGGACTATGTTTTCTTTTCCACTTTTCAGGCAGTTACTTTCTACATACTAGCCTATGAAGAGGGGAGGAGGATTAGAAATAATTGCTGCTTCTTCACTCTGATATTCTGAACTGTTTTAACACTGCTAGGTTTGCAGATAAGAGACTGCTAGTGCACAGAGTGAGATAAGAAATCAGCAGGATAACCTTATGGATTGGGGTCAGGGTAATTTTACTAAATTAGTAAAAGTTCAAATTTTTTTAAGTGAAAACCACATAATTTAATTTCACTACAAATAGCACTGACATAAGACCCCCTGCCCCCTCAACCACCAGACAAAAAAACAAAACAAAGAATACTTGCCTAACTAGATTCCCACGGACCTTAAGGATCCGTCTCCACTCACTGCACTTCCTTGCCACTAGCATGACCAGCTAAAGGCTGAAAGTGGAACACTGAACTGAACGCTTCATGCTCCAATATTGTATTCAGCCTCATCTGTGCTTAGAACAGTGTGATAGCACCTGAAATGCGGGACTGCCCCGTTTGATCCAGGGCAACTGAGCGGACCCCTGCATGCACCCTTGCTTCTATGGTTTAATTGGCCCTGCCGGGGATTGATCACTATTATTTTTTGTTTTTTTTACTTTAGACCAACCCCATCCACCCTCTGAGGATTTCCATTTATATTAAAAATCCCCTTTAATGTGGTTCATCAGCTCCAATCCTATACAACAGCAGGTGGATAACTGCATTGCACGTAAGCATCAATCGCTTGCTTTTAGTTACATAAAATGTCTGCTCTGATTCTCATTCCAGAAAACATTGGAAACCTTATGTAAATCTTTATGTTATGAAGTTTAACAAGCTCTTGCATTGTTAAATAGAGCTCTTTATTCTTGGAGCGTTGCTCATATTAGGATCCCCGCATTGCAGGCAAACTGTCTAAGAGGGACTTGCCGGAGGCAAACTTCAGCATCCCAGTTGTAATCTGAAATATGCTTACATTGTAATAAGCACAGTGGGATAGAATAACTCATTTAGTTATGCTGTCATTCTTTAACTCTGTAACAAATATTTCTTTGAAATTAGGCAGCAGTGTTAGGTACAAAGAATGCAAATGTGTCGGTGTGTGGCTGAAAGAATTGGATAACCCATTTTTAGCAGGAGACATGTTTTATAGTTCTGGTCATCCCATACATAATGATGAGAAGAGGAAACATTCTTATATATTACTATATTCCATTAGCATATTGGCAGGGACTCAACTGGTGTATCAGCCTAGTACTCAAAATGCTATCACTTGTATAAGCGGCTGATCGATCTGGATCTTCTTCCCTGAAACCATTGTAAAAATCTCATTTTGCACCCGAACAATGTTTTCCCTAATAGGGCATATGGACAGAGATTGGCTTCATAGGGCAGAGCCTAAAACAGTCACCCTTTCATTCTCCGCTGCTACCTGTGGGCAACTGTTGATTGGGGCTGCAGAGTTGATGTCATGTCATGTGGTTGCTGCAGCTCAGCCGTGGTCTCAGAAGTAGACGGCTAAGGCCTCACTCACATCTGCGTTGGTATTAGGATTAGGATTAGGTATTAGTCTAAGGGAGTCCGCATGAGGCCCCCCACGAATGGAATACCGAACGTTACTGCAAGCAGTGTGCCAAACCCCATAGACTATAATGGGGTCCGTGAACTTGCTGCGCGCTGCTTGCACTGAACATGCATGATCCCTACCCGCACGGAACATGCATGATCCCTGCGGAGATCTGGCGGCAAGCACACCGACCCCATTATAGTCTATGGGGTCCATGTGCTTTCACTGGCACACTGCTTGCAGTTGCGTTCGGTATTCCGTTTGGGGGGGTCCTCATGCGGACTCCCCTGGACTGATTACCAACACAGATGTGAACGAGGCCTAACGCCAGTTGTTGGCTGCAGCAGTCATGTGCTGCCGACATGACATCATGGATGCAGCCCCATCAAGAGGCACTATTGAAGAGCAGGAGACACTGAAAGTAAGAGCATTGATAGACTTCAAAGCTGCTACCCCTTGATTTGTTTTTTCAGCCTCCCGGAACGGTGTCCCTGTTTGAACAAAACTGGACAATCCCTTTAATTGAAATAGCGTATCCAGTTCTATAAATTTATCAAGATTTTTGCTTCAGAGAAGTAGTGTACAAGCCTTTGCTCAAAAGAGGTTTGGAGGATTTATGACCATTTATACCAGGTTGTTTTTTTACCATGAATAAGGCCAGACATTTACACCACCAAGGAGAGCTGGTGTTGCTTTCTGCTTAGGTGCCCAGACTCCAGAGGACGTACCTATTTTTTTGATGTGGTCATACATTAGGATCAGTGTGGAGTACTTCGGTCCTGATAAACAAGCCCCTTTGTGTTTCAATTCCTTGATATTTTCAAGGAAAAAGAAAGAAACAACTCAGCAGTGTCCGGTGGATAATGAATCTTAAGGTAAACACACATATGCAAAGAACCTGTGTCAATAAAAGATCAGTAGGGTTTCAAGACCTGTGCCCACCGCTGATAAGCTTTGAAGAAGATGGGACATTTGGTTGAGCACTGGAGCCTTTTCAGTACTTATCAAGCACAGTGCAGTAGTTATTAGAGATGAGCGAACAGTGTTCTATCGAACTCATGTTCGATCGGATATTAGGCTGTTCGGCATGTTCGAATCGAATCGAACACCGCGTGGTAAAGTGCGCCATTACTCGATTCCCCTCCCACCTTCCCTGGCGCCTTTTTTGCTCCAATAACAGCACAGGGTAGGTGGGACAGGAACTACGACACCGGTGACGTTGAAAAAAGTAGGCAAAACCCATTGGCTGCCGAAAACATGTGACCTCTAATTTAAAAGAACAGCGACGCCCAGGTTCGCGTCATTCTGAGCTTGCAATTCACCGAGGACGGAGGTTTCCGTCCAGCTAGCTAGGGCTTAGATTCTGGGTAGGCAGGGACAGGCTAGGATAGGAAGGAGAAGACAACCAACAGCTCTTATAAGAGCTAAATTCCAGGGAGAAGCTTGTCAGTGTAACGTGGCACTGACGAGCTCAATCGCCGCAACCCAGCTTTCCGCGGATCCTGAATGGAATACACTGACAGTGTATTCCCGTATACCCCATATATACACCCCAAATCCCCGTTCCAACGGTGTGCCCCCCCACCTTCACCCCAGAAATACCCTGCAAGTCCCCTAGCAATAGAATTGGGGCTATATACACCCACTATTTTTGCTACTGCCATATAGTGCCATTGTCTGACTGGGAATTCAAAGAATATATTGGGGTTACAAATACCCTCATTTCTTGCTACTGCCATATAGTGCCAGTTTCTGACTGGTAATTCAAAGAATATATTGGGGTTACGTGCACCCACAATTTTTGCTACTGGTATATAGTGCCATTGTCTGACTGGGAATTCAAAGAATATATTGGGGTTACGTGCACCCACAATTTTTGCTACTGGTATATAGTGCCATTGTCTGACTGGGAATTCAAAGAATATATTGGGGTTACGTGCACCCACAATTTTTGCTACTGGTATATAGTGCCATTGTCTGACTGGGAATTCAAAGAATATATTGGGGTTACGTGCATCCACAATTTTTGCTACTGGTATATAGTGCCATTGTCTGACTGGGAATTCAAAGAATATATTGGGGTTACGTGCACCCACAATTTTTTCTACTGGTATATAGTGCCATTGTCTGACTGGTAATTCAAAGAATATATTGGGGTTACGTGCACCCACAATTTTTGCTACTGGTATATAGTGCCATTGTCTGACTGGGAATTCAAAGAATATATTGGGGTTACAAATACCCTCATTTCTTGCTACTGCCATATAGTGCCAGTTTCTGACTGGTAATTCAAAGAATATATTGGGGTTACGTGCACCCACAATTTTTGCTACTGGTATATAGTGCCATTGTCTGACTGGGAATTCAAAGAATATATTGGGGTTACGTGCACCCACAATTTTTGCTACTGGTATATAGTGCCATTGTCTGACTGGGAATTCAAAGAATATATTGTGGTTATAAATACCCTCATTTCTTGCTACTGGTATATAGTGCCATTGTCTGACTGGGAATTCAAAGAATACATTGGGGTTACAAATACCCTCATTTCTTGCTACTGGTATATAGTGCCATTGTCTGACTGGGAATTCAAAGAATATATTGGGGTTACAAATACCCTCATTTCTTGCTACTGGTATATAGTGCCATTGTCTGACTGGGAATTCAAAGAATATATTGGGGTTACAAATACCCTCATTTCTTGCTACTGCCATATAGTGCCAGTTTCTGACTGGTAATTCAAAGAATATATTGGGGTTACGTGCACCCACAATTTTTGCTACTGGTATATAGTGCCATTGTCTGACTGGGAATTCAAAGAATATATTGGGGTTACGTGCACCCACAATTTTTGCTACTGGTATATAGTGCCATTGTCTGACTGGGAATTCAAAGAATATATTGGGGTTACGTGCACCCACAATTTTTTCTACTGGTATATAGTGCCATTGTCTGACTGGGAATTCAAAGAATATATTGGGGTTACGTGCACCCACAATTTTTGCTACTGGTATATAGTGCCATTGTCTGACTGGGAATTCAAAGAATATATTGGGGTTACAAATACCCTCATTTCTTGCTACTGGTATATAGTGCCATTGTCTGACTGGAAATTCAAAGAATATATTGGGGTTATAAATACCCTCATTTCTTGCTACTGGTATATAGTGCCATTGTCTGACTGGGAATTCAAAGAATATATTGGGGTTACAAATACCCTCATTTCTTGCTACTGCCATATAGTGCCAGTTTCTGACTGGTAATTCAAAGAATATATTGGGGTTACGTGCACCCACAATTTTTGCTACTGGTATATAGTGCCATTGTCTGACTGGGAATTCAATGAATATATTGGGGTTACGTGCACCCACAATTTTTGCTACTGGTATATAGTGCCATTGTCTGACTGGGAATTCAAAGAATATATTGGGGTTACAAATACCCTCTTTTCTTGCTACTGCCATATAGTGCCAGTTTCTGACTGGTAATTCAAAGAATATATTGGGGTTACGTGCACCCACAATTTTTGCTACTGGTATATAGTGCCATTGTCTGACTGGGAATTCAAAGAATATGTTGGGGTTACGTGCACCCACAATTTTTGCTACTGGTATATAGTGCCATTGTCTGACTGGGAATTCAAAGAATATATTGGGGTTACGTGCACCCACAATTTTTGCTACTGGTATATAGTGCCATTGTCTGACTGGGAATTCAAAGAATATATTGGGGTTACGTGCACCCACAATTTTTGCTACTGGTATATAGTGCCATTGTCTGACTGGGAATTCAAAGAATATATTGGGGTTACGTGCATCCACAATTTTTGCTACTGGTATATAGTGCCATTGTCTGACTGGGAATTCAAAGAATATATTGGGGTTACGTGCACCCACAATTTTTTCTACTGGTATATAGTGCCATTGTCTGACTGGTAATTCAAAGAATATATTGGGGTTACATGCACCCACAATTTTTGCTACTGGTATATAGTGCCATTGTCTGACTGGGAATTCAAAGAATATATTGGGGTTACAAATACCCTCATTTCTTGCTACTGGTATATAGTGCCATTGTCTGACTGGGAATTCAAAGAATATATTGGGGTTACAAATACCCTCATTTCTTGCTACTGGTATATAGTGCCATTGTCTGACTGGGAATTCAAAGAATATATTGGGGTTACGTGCACCCACAATTTTTGCTACTGGTATATAGTGCCATTGTCTGACTGGGAATTCAAAGAATATATTGTGGTTATAAATACCCTCATTTCTTGCTACTGGTATATAGTGCCATTGTCTGACTGGGAATTCAAAGAATATATTGGGGTAACGTGCATCCACAATTTTTGCTACTGGTATATAGTGCCATTGTCTGACTGGGAATTCAAAGAATATATTGGGGTTACGTGCATCCACAATTTTTGCTACTGGTATATAGTGCCATTGTCTGACTGGGAATTCAAAGAATATATTGGGGTTACAAATACCCTCATTTCTTGCTACTGCCATATAGTGCCAGTTTCTGACTGGTAATTCAAAGAATATATTGGGGTTATGTGCACCCACAATTTTTGCTACTGGTATATAGTGCCATTGTCTGACTGGGAATTCAAAGAATATATTGGGGTTACAAATACCCTCATTTCTTGCTACTGGTATATAGTGCCATTGTCTGACTGGGAATTCAAAGAATATATTGGGGTTATAAATACCCTCATTTCTTGCTACTGGTATATAGTGCCATTGTCTGACTGGGAATTCAAAGAATATATTGGGGTTACAAATACCCTCATTTCTTGCTACTGGTATATAGTGCCATTGTCTGACTGGGAATTCAAAGAATATATTGGGGTTACGTGCACCCACAATTTTTGCTACTGGTATATAGTGCCATTGTCTGACTGGGAATTCAAAGAATATATTGTGGTTATAAATACCCTCATTTCTTGCTACTGGTATATAGTGCCATTGTCTGACTGGGAATTCAAAGAATATATTGGGGTTACAAATACCCTCATTTCTTGCTACTGGTATATAGTGCCAGTTTCTGACTGGTAATTCAATGAATATATTGGGGTTACGTGCACCCACAATTTTTGCTACTGGTATATAGTGCCATTGTCTGACTGGGAATTCAAAGAATATATTGGGGTTACAAATACCCTCATTTCTTGCTACTGGTATATAGTGCCAGTTTCTAACTGGGAATTCAAAATGCGCAAGGCTCCCGGAAAGGGACGTGGACGAGGCCGTGGGCGAGGTCGGGGGGAATGGTTCTGGGGAGCAAGGTAGCAGTGAAGACACAGGGCGTCCCGTGCCTACTCCTGTGGGGCAGCAAGCATTGCGCCACTCCACAGTGCCAGGGTTGCTTGCCACATTAACTAAACTGCAGGGTACAAACCTTAGTAGGCCCGAGAACCAGGAACAGGTCTTGCAATGGCTGTCAGAGAACGCTTACAGCACATTGTCCAGCAGCCAGTCAGACTCTGCCTCCTCTTCTCCTATTACCCAACAGTCTTGTCCTCCTTCCTCCCAAAATTCCCAAGCTTCACAGAACAATAACCCCAACTGTCCCTGCTCCCCAGAGCTGTTCTCCGCTCCTTTCATTGTCCCTCAACCTGCCCCTCCACGTCACGATTCCACGAACCTAACAGAGGAGCATCTGTGTCCAGATGCTCAAACACTAGAGTTTCCTCCATCTCCGTTCGATTTGGTGGTGGATGACCAGCAACCCACCCTCATCGACGATGATGTGACGCAGTTGCCATCAGGGCATCCAGTTGACCGGCGCATTGTGCGGGAGGAGGAGATGAGACAGGAGTTGGAAGAGGAAGTGGTGGATGATGAGGACACTGACCCGACCTGGACAGGGGGGATGTCAAGCGGGGAAAGTAGTGTGGATGTTGAGGCAGGTGCAGCACCAAAAAGGGTAGCTAGAGGCAGAGGCAGAGGTCAGCAGCTTAGGCGAAGCCAGGCCACACCCGGAATCTCCCAAGATGTTCCAGTTCGTACCCAGCCCCGAAAAACTCCCACCTCGAGGGCACGTTTCTCGAAGGTGTGGAGTTTTTTCAAGGAATGCGCCGAGGACAGATATAGTGTTGTCTGCACAATTTGCCTCTCGAAATTGATTAGGGGCTCTGAGAAGAGCAACCTGTCCACCACTTCAATGCGCCGTCATTTGGAATCCAAGCACTGGAATCAGTGGCAGGCAGCAACGGCAGGACAAAGGCCGCCTGCCGTTCACGCCACTGCCACTGCCTCTGCCTCTGCCACTGCCACTGCTGACTGTGCTGGCGATGCACTTCAGAGGACGAGCCAGGACACCACTTCATCTGCCTCCGCCACTTTGTTGACTTCTTCCTCATCCTCCCCTGTTCCTGTCTTATCTCCTTCTCCTGCACCATCAAAGGCACCATCAGGCGCTTCTTTACAACAACCCACCATCTCTCAGACATTGGAGCGGCGGCAGAAATACACTGCTAACCACTCACACGCGCAAGCCTTGAACGCCAACATCGCTAAACTGCTGGCCCAGGAGATATTGGCGTTCCGGCTTGTTGAAACTCCCGCCTTCCTGGACCTGATGGCAACTGCAGCACCTCGCTATGCCATCCCTAGCCGTCACTACTTCTCCCGGTGTGCCTTCCCCGCCTTGCACCAGCACGTGTCACTCAACATCAGGCGGGCCCTTAGTTCCGCGCTTTGCACAAAGGTCCACTTGACCACCGACGCGTGGACAAGTGCATGCGGACAGGGACGCTACATTTCACTGACGGCACACTGGGTGAATGTAGTTGAGGCTGGGACTGCTTCCCAAACTGGCCCGGAGTACCTCGTCTCCCCGCCTAACATTCCTGGCAGGGACACGAGAAGAACACCCCCCTCCTCCTCCTCCTCCACCGCCTCCTCCTCCGCCACCGCCTCCTCCTCCGCCACCGCCTCCTCCTCCGCTGTTAGATTGACCCCAGCTACGAGTTGGAAACGTTGCAGCACTGGCGTTGGTAGACGTCAGCAGGCCGTGCTGAAGCTGATCAGCTTGGGGGACAGACAGCACACTGCCTCCGAGGTGAGGGATGCCCTCCTCGATGAGACGGCAATATGATTTGAGCCGCTGCACCTGGGCCCAGGCATGGTCGTTTGTGATAACGGCCGGAACCTGGTAGCAGCTCTGGAGCTTGCCGGACTCCAACATGTTCCATGCCTGGCCCACGTCTTCAACCTAGTGGTGCAACGTTTCCTAAAGAGCTACCCCAATGTTCCAGAGCTACTGGTGAAAGTGCGGCGCATGTGCGCCCACTTTCGCAAGTCGACAGTAGCCGCTGCTAGCTTAAAATCTCTCCAGCAACGCCTGCATGTGCCACAACACCGGCTTTTGTGCGACGTCCCCACACGCTGGAACTCAACGTTTCAGATGTTGAATAGAGTGGTTGAGCAGCAGAGACCTTTGATGGAATACCAGCTACAAAACCCTAGGGTGCCACAAAGTCAGCTGCCTCAGTTTCTCATCCATGAGTGGCCATGGATGAGAGACCTTTGTGACATCCTACGGGTCTTTGAGGAGTCCACAAGGAGGGTGAGCTCTGAGGATGCGATGGTGAGCCTTACAATCCCGCTCTTGTGTGTTCTGAGAGAATCCCTGATTGACATCAGGGATAACTTAGATCACACAGAGGAGTCAGGGATAGCATCCGATCCGTCACAGCTGGAGAGTAGGTCCACACATCTGTCCGCTTCATCGCGTTTAATGGAGGAGGAGGAGGAGGAGGAGGGGGAGGAGGAAGAAGAGTTGTCCGATGATGTGATGGTGATACAGGAGGCTTCCGGGCAACTTCGAATCGTCCCATTGTTGCAGCGCGGATGGGTAGACATGGAGGATGAGGAGGAAATGGAGATTGAACTTTCCGGTGGGGCCAGAGGAGTCATGCCAACTAACACTGTGGCAGACATGGCTGAGTTCATGTTGGGGTGCTTTACAACCGACAAGCGTATTGTCAAAATCATGGAGGACAACCAGTACTGGATCTTTGCTATCCTTGACCCCCGGTATAAAAACAACATCTCGTCTTTTATTCCGGTAGAGGGGAGGGCCAATCGCATCAATGCTTGCCACAGGCAATTGGTGCAGAATATGATGGAGATGTTTCCAGCATGTGACGTTGGCGGCAGGGAGGGCAGTTCCTCCAGTAGGCGACCAAGTTCTCACCGGTCCACACAAACGAGGGGCACACTGTCTAAGGTCTGGGACACCTTGATGGCACCCCCTCGCCAAAGTGCCACCACGGAGGGTCCTAGTGTCACCAGGCGTGAGAAGTATAGGCGCATGTTGCGGGAATACCTTTCCGACCACAGGCCTGTCCTCTCCGACCCCTCTGCGCCCTACACGTATTGGGTGTCGAAGTTGGACCTGTGGCTTGAACTTGCCCTATATGCCTTGGAGGTGCAGCCCTGTCCTGCCGCCAGCGTCCTATCTGAGAGGGTGTTCAGTGCAGCCGGTGGCATCATCACTGACAAGCGCACCCATCTGTCAGCTGAGAGTGCCGACCGGCTCACTTTGATAAAAATGAACCACCACTGGATAGAGCCTTCATTTTTGTGCCCACCTGTATAAAGCACCCCAACATGAAACTCCATGTCTGTACTCAACCTCTCCAATTCCTCCGCATCCTCATACTCATCCACCATAAGCGTTGCACAATTCTGCTAATACTAGGCTCCCTCCACCCTGATTTCCCACAACTCTGCTGGTTAGAGGCTCCCTCCACCCTGATTTCCACCAACTCTGCTGGTTAGAGGCTCCCTCCACCCTGCTTTCCCACAACTCTGCTGGTTAGAGGCTCCCTCCACCCTGCTTTCCCACAACTCTGCTGGTTAGAGGCTCCCTCCACCCTGATTTCCACCAACTCTGCTGGTTAGAGGCTCCCTCCACCCTGCTTTCCCACAACTCTGCTGGTTAGAGGCTCCCTCCACCCTGATTTCCACCAACTCTGCTGGTTAGAGGCTCCCTCCACCCTGATTTCCCACAACTATGCTGGTTAGAGGCTCCCTCCACCATGAATTGGTCCAAACTGGGCTGTTTAGAGGCTCCCTCCACCATGAATTGGTCCAAACTGGGTTTTTTAGAGGCTCCCTCCACCATGAATTGGTCCAAACTGGGCTGGTTAGAGGCTCCCTCCACCATTAATTGGTCCAAACTGGGGTTTTTAGAGGCTCCCTCCACCATGAATTGGTCCAAACTGGGGTTTTTAGAGGCTCCCTCCACCATGAATTTGCCCAAACTGGGCTGTTTAGAGGCTCCCTCCATCATGAATTGGTCCAAACTGGGCTGGTTAGAGGCTCCCTCCACCATGAATTGGTCCAAATTGGGCTGGTTAGAGGCTCCCTCCACCATGAATTGGTCCAAACTGGGTTTTTTAGAGGCTCCCTCCACCATGAATTGGTCCAAACTGGGCTGGTTAGAGGCTCCCTCCACCATGAATTGGTCCAAACTGGGGTTTTTAGAGACTCCCTCCACCATGAATTTGCCCAAACTGGGCTGGTTAGAGGCTCCCTCCACCATGAATTGGTCCAAACTGGGCTGGTTAGAGGCTCCCTCCACCATGAATTGGTCCAAACTGGGTTTTTTAGAGGCTCCCTCCACCATGAATTGGTCCAAACTGGGCTGGTTAGAGGCTCCCTCCACCATGAATTGGTCCAAACTGGGGTTTTTAGAGACTCCCTCCACTATGAATTTGCCCAAACTGGGCTGGTTAGAGGCTCCCTCCACCATGAATTGGTCCAAACTGGGCTGGTTAGAGGCTCCCTCCACCATGAATTGGTCCAAACTGGGCTGGTTAGAGGCTCCCTCCACCATGAATTGGTCCAAACTGGGGTTTTTAGAGACTCCCTCCACCATGAATTTGCCCAAACTGGGCTGGTTAGAGGCTCCCTCCACCATGAATTGGTCCAAACTGGGCTGGTTAGAGGCTCCCTCCACCATGAATTGGTCCAAACTGGGCTGGTTAGAGGCTCCCTCCACCATGAATTGGTCCAAACTGGGGTTTTTAGAGGCTCCCTCCACCATGAATTGGTCCAAACTGGGGTTTTTAGAGGCTCCCTCCATCATGAATTTGCCCAAACTGGGCTGTTTAGAGGCTCCCTCCATCATGAATTGGTCCAAACTGGGGTTTTAGAGGCTCCCTCCACCATGAATTGGTCCAAACTGGGGTTTTTAGAGGCTCCCTCCACCATGAATTGGTCCAAACTGGGGTTTTTAGAGGCTCCCTCCACCATGAATTTGCCCAAACTCTGCTGGTTAGAGGCTCAATCCACCCTGATTTTCAAAACAAATGTTGGTGCCAACCTCAACTTACTACAAGGGCCAAATTCACTGCTGGTGACAAGCTCTCCTCACTGCAAGTGCCAAATACACATGTTTCAAGGTGTTTTCCTACTGTCAGAGAGGTGGTATTGAGTGTGTAAAGTGTGTAGTTGTTAGGCTGTGATGTTGGGGTAATAGAGGGTCTTTGGTGTGTTAGATGCCCCCAGACATGCTTCCCCTGCTGTCCCAGTGTCATTCCAGAGGTGTTGGCATCATTTCCTGGGGTGTCATAGTGGACTTGGTGACCCTCCAGACACGGATTTGGGTTTCCCCCTTAACGAGTATCTGTTCCCCATAGACTATAATGGGGTTCGAAACCCGTTCGAACACACGAACATTGAGCGGCTGTTCGAATCGAATTTCGAACCTCGAACATTTTAGTGTTCGCTCATCTCTAGTAGTTATGCTTGGTATTGCAGATCAGCCCCATTCCCTTGAATGGGACTGAGGCCCGATTATCATCTGCACGTGGGTTTCTGTCCTTTAAGTTTTTCTTCCCGGTAGAGCACTATACTGAGTTGCATGTCCTAGAGCCTGCGGACTGATATACTTGAGACATCGGCAGCTTGGCTATAGCCTGTTGTCAATACGGGGTTAATTTTTAGAACTGATGGGGTATCTTCTATAATAAGTTGAAATGATTTGACATGGTCAGTGGTTTTCTAATACGTCTATATTTCTATAAACTCTAAAAATACAACACCGTGCAAATGACTACACGTCCATTGTTCGCACCTGCTTTCCTGCCTCCTCTACATGCAGTCGCTCCTGTTGTGCTGCCACAAAGACTCCTTTTTCCTTCTCTTCCAGAAAACATGATTCTCATCTCAATACAAAGCCTGTAATTAAATTTATTAGCAGCAAACAAGAAAAGTATTACATTCCTCATTCTAATTAGACTTCTGTGACTTTTACTGTTATTATTTAGCTTTCCCCGCTTCCTGCACTGTTGTATTGCCTTCATGTTAATATATCTAATCTATATATTAGAGTACTGCATAAGGTATACTGCATTGTATATATATGACATGAACAGCTTGTTATATTTTAACCCTTTAAGGGCGCACGGTAGTTTGTATGTAAATCATTCTACTGTGGGGTCTCTTCAGACCCCAGAGTATAATAACTGGAGACCCAGGGGAGGTGACAAAAATTTTAAAAAAACATTTATTCTCACCTTCCGTTACCTCTTTTGGGCCTTCTTGTGGCATTCAGTGCTGTGTGTCTTGCTCCTCATGGGATCTGGTACTCTTTTTGGACATCATGTACCCAGAGTTACTGCTGAGGCCTGTGATTGGGCCTTACGGGTGACATGGGCACACTGAGTGTCATGAGCACCCAGCGCCGCGAGGAGGCGCCACGGGAAAATGGCCCTTGCACAGTATTGTTAGCGGCCATTTTCCCGTGGCCTGCTCTGCTCAAGGCCCAAGGCCTAGAAGTTATGAGCCTGCGCCGAAAGAAGACATTACAGATGACGCTGCGGACGAAGAAGGAGGCGGCGCTGGAGACACTTCTCTGGCAGCGGTAGGAACGCCGCCATCGCTGCGAGAGAACTCATTTGCATACCGGTAAAAAACGGTATTTCTATGGAACGGCGCAGCAGAGACCACGTCTAAAGGTAAGAGATGAATAGCCTTTCTAAAGGATATTCCGACGTCTTATCCACAAAAAAAAAAGGTTTTAATGGTAGAATCCCTTTAAGAGAGAGTATAAGAATTCCCCTTCCGGTTCTATCCAAACAAGTTCCAACTGAACTGAGTTTAGCTTCATCCAAGCACAGGATGAAACTAATTTTGAGGTTCGCCCATCTTTATATATAAGAGGCAACCTGCTTATCCTCAGAGGGACCTGGTTTAGGAAAAAAAATATCCAAATAAAGCAAACACTTTAAGAGGGAGAACAGAATGTCTTTAATACATGAATAGGCAATCATATGTGGTCAATAGCTCTGCAATGTGTCTCATAGATGGGAATCCCTCTGTATAACATCCCTATGCTCTAATCGGATATATGGACTAAGGTTACATTTATGAAACAATCCCTTACATTGATGCTATAACCTGGGTGACCTTACCTTGTTCTGTATCTTATATTATGGTAACACTTTCACCTTGGCATTAGGTCTATTATATGTTGAGAGCTTAATACTTCCCTTTCTGCCTCTTCTGAATGAGTCTGGCTGGTGAAACAATTTACCGTATTGTAAAATTCAGAGACATATCTTGAATGAAATTAAAATTGGAGGTACTGTACAAAATAGTATGGGCATACATAGCTCTGGGCTATTGTCATCAATGCAGAAGTTATGGCCCCACCAGCTTTTAATTCTCACTTTGACATTGACTCTTCCTTATTTGTAGCTCGAAGTGCCGTGAGCGCCAGTGATGCATTGCTAAAATGGCTGCTTCAGTTCACACCATTTGCTTATACATATTAAAGATCCCATACGTTCATGCTCGAAGCAAAAACCAACAACAACAAAATTGGTCTCCACCTTCCCTTTCCCATTGCGCATATGAAATGAGAATTATTTGCTTCTTGCACCAGTTTAACAATCTTTTCACAGCACTCACAACCATGTTGAGTTATTTAGATGTAGACATGTTATATACCTGTTATAATTATAAGACTTCTTTTGGAATAATGGACTTTAACAGGTTACAGATTTAACTATAAGAGGGTGAATGAAGGTTCTGGTTTGATTTCATTCCTAAGGGTCCATTCACATGGAGGAAAATGGTGAGGAATTTCAGTGCTGAAAAAAAAGCCTCCCATTGACTTCAATGGGTTCCTTTTTTTACTAGCATTGAAGTTGATGGGAGGCTTTTTTTCATCGCTGAAATTCCTCACCTTTTTCCTCCATGTGAGTGGCCCATAAGGTTGAAGAGCATGTCTTATTCTAGGTAGGATAGGCTTGGCTGCTTGGAATCTGATTGCAACTCCTTCTACAAAAATTATGTGCATTCGTAGGATAAGTGTCAAACCAAAAACCCAATAGCAGGATGAGGGTGTCTACACAAGCCAGGATCAACCCAGGAGAGTAAAGGAATTGCACAAAAATGCCAAAGTCTGGGACAACACGGTGGCTCAGTGGCAGTACTGCAGCCCTGCATCGCTGGAGTCCTGGGTTTGATTCCCACCAGGAACTACATCTGCAAGGAGTTTGTATATCCTCCCCGCATTTGCGTGGATTTCCTCCCATACTCCAAAGAAATACTACTAGGGAAAACTGTACATTATGAGCCCTATATGGGGCTCACAATCTACATTAAAAAAAATACCAAGGTCCTAACCAGGGTCAAGTGCAGGAGGTCACACATACAGCCGAATCAGCAACAGAAGAGTTAACAAATAATAATGCCCTGGACATCCCCTTTAACCATTGCCCATCTCAGAACAAGAACCCTTTTTTGCACTGAGGTCAGTTTGACATCCAGCTTCTCACAATGGCAGCTGTTTCTGGCCAGATGTTTCATGACTATATCCATGGGCAGTCCAGGTCTGCAATAATGGCTCTTTGATGTGGCTCATAGATGGGGGGTCCTACTGTATGACATTCATATGCTCTAATAGGGTATGTGGACTAAGGTTGTCTTAATAAAAGAACCCCTCAATGTAAAGTATATTGAATCTGTAATCTGAGGGTCCTTACTTTCCTCTCTTTCTTAACAAGTTATGGTATCGCCACCATAAATTTCTATTTTGGCATTAACTTGGAAAGTAGGTCTACCATACACTGAGAGCTCAATACTTTGCTTTGTACTCCTTCGGAATAAGTCCGCCTGACTATAATATTCAGAAAAATATCTTTAATGCTAGCATTGGGGGTACTGCATGATACAATATGGGCGAGTGCGATCAATGCAGAATTTATGGTACCACCACCATTAAGTTTGACTTTGACATCGACTCCTCCTTATTTGTAGCTCGAAGCGCTGTGAGCAGCAGTGACGCATTCCTAAAACGACTAGATCAGTTCACACCATTTGTTTATCCATATTAAAGAAACCATATGTCCAAGATCAAAGCAAGAACCAACAAAAACAAAATCGGTCTCCACCTCCCCTTGTCCCAGACGAAATGAGAGCAACTTGCCTCCTGCCCCATTTTAACAATCTCTTCGCAGCCTTTACGGCAATGTTGATTTATTTAAATAAAAAGTGGGAAAAAAAAAAAAAAAGAATAAAGTTTGTGACTGTGCCTTTAGTTTTATTCAAGTTATATACTTGTTAAAATTATAAGACTTCTTTTGAAATAATGGACTTTGACAGGTAAGGGATTAAACTACAAGGGGATGAAAGAAGATTCCGCTTTGATCTGATCCCTAACAAGTTGAAGAGCAGAGTCTTATTTTAGTTGACAGTCTTGCAGCTGAACACAAGAAAGTGAAGAGAAAGTGCCAAAAGGAAGCTTGGCATTTTTTCGAACATGAATCCAAGCTGTCTGGATCCAATTAGGTAAATGCATATGATTAACAGATTGAACCAAAAAAATAAAAAAATAAAAAAATAAAATGAAGGTATATCACCCACATTCACTCAAGACCTAGAACAAAAAGTTTACTTTGATACGTAGGTGGATACGACTAATTTTTTTTTCCTTCCGGAAAGTAGGCCTATTATATGGTGAGAGCTCAATACTTCCCTTTGTGCTCCGTGTCATATTCCGAATGAGCCTGGCTGATCAAACAACCTACGGTACCTTAAGATTCCGAAAAATATCTTTAATGATACAATTGGAGGTATGAAGCATTCTGGGCATATATAGCTCTAGGCTAATGTGATCAATGCAGAAGCAATTTCTTCTCCTGCGTCTTTCTTCCCACTGAGACAAAGATGTAGAATCATGTTTTCTTAAAAGGTTCTTTTCAACCTTGTCCTTATTGAACCCTGAATGTGCGAGGTTTAAGCTATAATTCCTAAACTGGCACATGGATTGTTATATCTACTTTACATGAGGGAATGACTCTGGACGGGTGCCACAAGTACATCATTTGGCTTGAAGTGGAAGGATTGGAAGCTATGTTACTAAATAGTTCTCTTAGATAATATTGCCAAAAGCCATGCTGTTGCCGATTCCAGGTTAAGAGAATATAAACTGAACAGGATGGCACTTAGTAAATGCTTTAAAAACCAAGAGGGCATAGAGAATGGCTCGTTCCAGCTTAAAACTGAAAAATGAGTTTTTGACTTCTATTTAGTTATATACAGTATGTGATTTATTTTTTTTTAGAGAAATTCTGCTTGTTCGGGTTTAACTATGTGTTTTATGATTTTGGCTGGTTCTGCTGTTACACAGACGCGACATCCTATGGGTCGTCAAATAAATACGCAGATGTAACTTTTTGTGTTTTTTTCCAAAATAGTAAAGTAAGCATATGATCAGAAAATGACATATTATTTAAATTAAGGTGTTATGTCACGTACGTTTTTTAAAAATATTTCAGCTTTCATGGGGGTCACAAAAGCAAGCACAGTAGGATGACACTTGCCTTGTGTAGACTACTTTTTGCTTAAAGGGATCAATCATTAAAAAGCTATTTTTTTTTTGTCCCTAACACGTAGGAATAGCCTTAAGATGTCTTCTCACCACCGTTCAGTAGAAATCCCGGTTTTCTTCTGTATGCAAATGAGTTCTCTCACAGCACTGGGGGCGGTCCTCAGCGCTCAAACTGCACTTGCGGTGTCCCCAATGCTGCAAGAGAACTCTCCAGTGCCGCCTCCATCTTCGCCTGGAACGGCTTTGTATTCAGATGACCTCTTACTCAATGTGACATTCCAGTGGACAAGCTGATTTTTAGAAGTTTGGCAACTTGAGCAACTTCATTGCTCAATGCGAAACTGGAAGGCATGAATGTCTCTCTTTCTGTTCCAGACATGGCCTTTGTTCAAGAGGCCTTTAGATCATTCCAGAGAGCATTTAACACATTTGTATGGCAATCCTCTAGATCAGGGGTGCTCACACTTTTTCAGCGTGAGCTACTTTTTTAGCTGACCAAGGCAAAAGATCTACTAGGGCGGGGCCGGGGTGGGCATGTGGGCGGGGACAATGAGGACCTATGGGCGGATGGGGCGTTTCTGTGGGCAGGGTGGGGCATGTGGGCGGGGCTGAATGGATCATGCGAGCAGAAGACAGCGTTCTGTGGCCGCCCAGGGATCCCCGGTGTCTGTTCACAGCGCAGGCTGAGTTATCTCTGAACACTGGCAGGCTGGGGCTGCGGCAGTCCCGCCTGCCAATGTCCGGAGATGACTCTCAGCCTGCACTGTGAGCAAGCAGACACCGGGGATCCCTGCATCCTGCGATCGACCCATACGTCCTTTGCGATCTACCAGTAGATCGCGATCAACGTATTGGGCACCCCTGCTCTAGATCCTACTTGAGTAAACATCTTCTGTATAAATCTAAGTCATTGGAGGGCACTGGGAGGCTAGACATTAGACCATTCCACAAAGCAGCTATGCTGTCAAGCATATTGGATTGGTCACAGAGTTTAGATTCTAAGTTTTGGGTTGAATTAGAACATATCTTATCCCTGGGACACTTACTGAATACTCCTTCATTGGAGGGTCCTCAAAGGACAGCATACTTTACAGGATCAGGACGGGCTATACTGCATACTGGGATGGCTTGTTGGACAGGGGGGAATCTTGGTTAAACCTGTACTCTTCTGCAACCCCATGAGTTCTCCCATGCTGGCTGAAGTCTTTTTAGTCTTGGAGTCATCCCATGTGAAAGGTGTGCTACAAAACAACACTGCATCTATACTGACACAGTTACTTGAATGTGGTTGCTCTACACCCCTCTCATAGTTGACCTATGAAAAGCTTCTCTTCTTAAATAGGGATGTCTTATGCCATCTCACTGAGTTATTTCTTGGCTCAACTGTTGTGTTGCATTGCCTATCCTACATGTACCAGTTTCTGCTTTGTAGCTGTAATGGCGACAGAGCTGCTTATTTCTAACAGTGGAAGCAAGACTTGGGGGGTCTTTCTCAGTGGAGATAACTTTCTCAAATTATACACAGTTTCATATTGGCATGTCAGCCCCTTCCTAGGTCAAGGTAAAAAAAAAAACTACAAAATCATGTCTAGATGGTGCTTATGTACTGTAGATGTAAAATGCATGTTCCCGGGAGATATACTCATGTACATTGGAGATATGGAACAGATGTAGGCATCATGGTACACATGTGAAGCGGTTGCCCAACTCTTGAAGACTTTTGGTCAATGGTTCTGTAGCTCTTTGGCTCTTTGGTGAGTATCCCGGGAGGACTCTCTTAAACCCCTCACCTAAATTTGCTTTCTTTGTTACCTAGCTCACTATCCAAGATCAAAAAGGTACTTCTGTGGCATTTTCTCTCCACTGCCAGAATAGTTATTCCATGTCACTGGAAGACCACCATTTGTCCTACCATATTTGAAAGGTTGGAAGAATTGCTTTGCATAATGCGGATGGAAGTGATTGTTGCAGAGAGGAATAAACGCGCTGAGGACTTCTTGCAATCACGGTTCCCTTGACTGGAGTTTATGTCACCTGGTTTTCCTTCTCTCATGTTTGTGTTTCTGGAACTGATCTAGTCTTGAGCTGTGTCCTAGATTCTGTTTCTGGCTTGTGGTAGTTCTGAGCCCCCTTCCTATCTTCGGTGCTCATGGTATGTGTCCGTATGTGTCCATATGTGCCCTTTCTCCTTAGTCTTCATTCATGCCTGGTCACTTTGGATCCCTTCCCTGCTTCCTTTATCCTTTTTTTCCTTTAGTATATTTTGTCCTAGTCTTCTTCTCCCTCCTGGTTTATTTTTCCCTCATCTTTGTCTACCCTGTCTCAGTCTTTACAGACAGAAGAACATATCTGCACAGGCATACATAGCAGAAAATAAGGCATTGCTTCAAGATACAATCCACCTGTTACAGAGAAACTGATAGAGGCTGAGGCCCCACGTTGCAGAAACAGAGCTTTTTTTGTTGCAGAGTTTGCTGTGTTTTTATTTTGTAGCCAAAATCAGGAGTGAATGGCGCAGAAGGTAGAAGTATAAGAACTTCCTATATATTTCCCATTCCTTTTGTAGAAATTCTTGGCTTTGACTAGAGATGAGCGAACACTGTTCGGATCAGCAGATCCGAACAGCACGCTCCCATAGAAATGAATGGAAGCACCTGTGACGCCGGCCGGCCGCGGGCAGCATCACAAGTGCTTCCATTCATTTCTATGGGAGCGTGCTGTTCGGATCGGCTGATCCGAACAGTGTTCGCTCATCTCTAGCTTTGACTAAAAATGCTAGGGGCCACACGGTGGCTCAGTGGTTAGCACTGCAGCCTTGCAGCGCTGGAGTCCTCGGTTCAAATCCTGCCAAGGGCAAAATACCATCTGCAAGGAGTTTGTATGTTCTCCTCGTGTTTGCATGGATTTCCATCCCATATTCCAAAAAAAAAAAAGACATACTGATAGGGAAAAATGTACATTGTGAGCTCTATGTGGGGCTCACAATCTACAAAAAAAATAAAAAATAAAAATGCAACAGCAAAATCTGCAACAAAAAAAACTGCATTTCTGGAACGTGTGGCCTCAGCCAGAAAGTGTCTAAAACACATAGAAAATGATGTATAAGTATGTAACACCTTATTTTTGACACAAATTACACCAGAATTCTGGTGAATATATATTAGTTTATCTGCCCTAGAGTGTTAGCATTCCACAGTCTAAGACCAGTTGCACACGACCATATGCTTCCAGCCGGCCGTGAATTAAAGGGACAAGCGGCGCACAGAGGACACGTGGATGTCATGCCCTTGCACTGGCCGTGCTTCCGTGGCCCCTTTCATTTAATGAATAGGAGCCATGCAAGCAGGGCCGCAAAATAGGACAAGAATAGGACCTGTTCTATATTTTGCGGCCCAGACTGTCAGATGGCACACATTACCATGTAATTCACAGTCATGCGTAATGACCTATAGAAATGAATGGGTCAGTGTGTTATCTGGGAAAAACACAGATAGTACACTGATCTCGACCACGGTCGCCTGCAAGGGGCCTAATATATACCTCTTGCTCTCCACCACCTCCAACTAGAGCCCCCAACTCTAAACAAAAGTATTGAGGTTTGAAATGGCATTTGTAACTGGTTAACATTATAATGAAGGGACATGCTATCTAAATTCAATTTACAAAAATCTTAGGTCTTAGGTCATATTCACATATTGCATATTTGTGGTCTTTTTTTGACTTTCATTCTTCACTGAAGTGAAATAAAATACAATGCATAGGAATAGGGTTTCAAAAACCCAATTTACATACAGCAAAAAATCTAAAATGCCCATTTGTGTGCATTCTGAGGATTTTAAAAGAAAATTAAAATTTATTCAGGATCTGCCATTGTTATTTTCCCTTGTTATACTAAATCTGTTTCCAAATGTGAAAGATAACAAAGAAGTGGAGAAATAATAGCAAAAAGACATTGGATGGTCACCTGGTGTCAACTTTGTTTTTTCCCCAGAGGCATAATTTGAAGCTCCTGGACACAAAGCAAAACCATATTTTCATCTCTCATACATTTTCATCAGAAAGGAATCCAATGGGGCCTAAGTTCATTCTGCAGCAGGAAAATCGTCTGAACACACAGTCAATGCCATAAAGACCTATCTTTGTATCGTAAAGCTTATACTAATCCCCGATTTCCACATTACTAATGGTTTCTGGATAATTATCTGCAAAGACAGAAGAGTCCACGACATTCACCGTCTTCAGAAGTGTTCTTCAACCTGCTTGGACAACCTACCAGTTCATGTCCTGGCATTCATAATATCCTTATGATATTTAGAAACATTCTATGTTATTAGCTTTGAGAGTCTCGACTCGGACTTGACAAAATCACGTTCTAAATCTTATTATAATTGTTATTATTCTTTTCTCACCTTGCCTTGTAGATTAATAATGGACTTTAGAAGACTTGACGTTACACATTTCTGCACATATCACATCTGTATAATTCTCAAAACTGAATTGTTTAGTTGTCATAAAACATGATCTCATTTTATGAAGCATCCAAAGGCAGTAAAATGAAATTGCCTGAGAGCGAGGACACACGTAGTGGTCATAGTTTGTTCAAGGTAATGCCGCAATTTGGGCAGAAACTGTACAAAGTTTTGAGATTTTCAGTTTTGTTCATGAATTGTCAGGGAACAGTGTCACACCCATAATACACAGTCCAGTCACATTAACGTGACCATCTGTCAAAATCCAGAATAACCACCTTTGGCAGAGCGGACCGCTGTGAGACGTGCAGGAAGAGAGGGGATGTTGTGATGATGTCACTGGGATGTTGAGCCATGCCGACTCCAGTGCCGTGGCCAGCTGCGCTAGGTTACGCGGTTGAGCATCCATGGCGCGAACAACCCGATCGAGATGGTCCCACAGATTCACGATTAGGTTCAAGTCCAGGGAATTTGCTGGCCAAGGGAGTACGGTAAACTCATCCTGGTGCTCCTCGAACCACGCACGTACACTGCGAGCTTTATGACACGTTGCATTGTCCTGCTGGTAGATGCCATCATCCTGAGGAAAAACATTTCACATGTAGGGGTGAACATGGTCCACAAGGATAGATGCATACTTGTGTTGATCCATCGTGCCTTCCACAATGATGAGTGCACCCAGATGGCTGATGACACGTGCCTTCTGCGATTGGCTATTTAACCTTGACGTCAAAAGTAGGCGGTGGTCACATTAATATGACTGGACTGTGTATATCCACTCACTGTATACTCACCAGACACACACATCTGACCTTAGATGCAAGTGTAAATGGGACCTCCAGTTCCACATTCTCATCCAGCTCACCTGTTATACTAGGCTAAACATGAGCGAAACGCCCTTTGACACTCATGCATCCACAAAAAGTGGTCACCACACTGGCGAGAAACCAATAAGCCCACATCACACACAACTAGACTACAACAGGGTAACATGGCTAGCAATATTTACCCTTTGGAAATGTGGGGATGGAAAAGCCAAAGGATAATCTTATTAAATTTTACATGTTATACATAAAAAGTACAATGCTTTACAATAAAAAGATGACATAAAAAAGACACATGCATACAAACAACGTGAAATAAAAGAGGAATAACCTACAATCCTGGTTGTTTAAGTCTACCACAGAATTCACACTAGCTCCAAGGAGTCTAACAACAGGACCTCTGCCACATGGCTTTTTACGGACCTCTGACGTCCCCAAGCTGCTTCATGCAACCTCCCACCTATGATGTCATAGTTATCTTTTATTTTTTGGAAATATAGGGTTTGTGATCAGCAAGCTCTGGTACCACAATGTATGTGATTGGTAACCCTGGCTGGCTAATTAGACTGACCATAATTGAATTAACACCTCCTACATGGTCTGTTACCACAATGTCTGTGATGGTCATAAACCCTGACTGGTTATTAGATGACCACCAATTGAATAAGCACAGGAGAATTTGTTCTTCCTCTGTCTCCTAAGCTGTGGCTTGCACATAATGATTACTGTACTAATGAAGGACAAGACCCCGATAGCAGTCCTGACTACAGATAGGTCTCTTGGTTTAGCTAATATAAGCTTCCTTACAGAAGAAGAAGAGAAAGCTGAATATAGTCAATCTAGGACAGGGCCACTGTTTTCAGTTTTTGTTTCTGTCTGTAGGACATCAGCGGCCTCAGAGCCCTAATGAAAGGACAAGGGATGCCACAGGTAATGTATGCAAGTGACATCCTATTATTAGGCCACCAAGGCCACTGATTGGCTTCAGCAAGCACATGCTTTGAGGAATTTCGCCAGAAGACGCACCAGAGTGCCACTGCACTGGACGGAGAGACCAGCGCACCGGGTACAGGTGAGTTTATTTTTTTCACCTTCCTTGGCCTCCTTGCTAAAAACTGTATATCCTGGACACTCCCTTTAACTTGGCATGAATGGACTCTTATGAAATTAATTCAGTACAATATTGCAGCATACTAAAAAATATGAATGGAAGAAACACTACACAACCACTGAGTGGTTACGTAGACACGAGTAAAATATCACTTTGCAATATAATATCATTGTCTTGAAAAGTTGGTCATCTCTTGACACACATCTGGACATGTCCAGCCAAGAAAACATTTTTGCTGCAAAATTATCCAAACTTTAATTTGTTAACAACACCTTGGAGCATTAAGAAAAAAAACATCAAGATAGTGAAAGCAGTGACTGGTTAGAACATTTTGTATTACAAAAGACTGACAGATATGGTCAAAGAAAAACTATAAAGGCATTGAGTCAAAACACAGCACTTAAACGTGAATCTTTATGTTCTCCTTGAGGTATTCAGGTAGTTACGTAAATGGAAATTGCTATAGCGAAAATGAAGAAATTCCTGTGGCTTCACACAGTAGTGCTCTCCACACAGTATAATTCTCCACAGTGCCTCTCCCATGGTATAAAATTGTCTACAGTGCCTCCACACAGTATAATGCTCTACAGTGTCTCCACGAAGTCTCCACATAGTATAATGCTCCACAATCCCACCACATCATATAGTGTTCCAAGGTGTCTCCACACAGTATAATGTTCCACAATGCCTCCACACAATATAATGCTCTACAGTGTCTCCACGAAGTCTCCACATAGTATAATGCTCCACAATCCCACCACACCATATAGTGTTCCAAGGTGTTTCCACACAGTATAATGTTCCACAATGCCTCCACACAATATAAGGGGGCATTCACACGGAGTAACGCCGGGCGTGTATTACAGCCGTACACGCCGGCGCTACGGCAGACTGCCGAACACTTCCCATTCACATCAATGGGAGCGCTCGTAAACGCCGCTGTTACGAGCGCTCCCATTGAAGTGAATGGGAAGTGTTCGTCAGTCTGCCGTAGCGCCGGCGTGTACGGCTGTAATACACGCCCGGCGTTACTCCGTGTGAATGCCCCCTAATGCTCCACAATGTCTCTACACAGTATAATGCTCCACAGTGTCTCCATACTGTATATTGCTCCACAATGTCTTTGCACAATATAATGTTCCACAGTGTCTCCACACCATATCATGCTGCAGTGTCATCACACAGTACAATGCTACAGAGTGTCTCCACACTGTATAATGCTCTGCAGTGTCTTCCCACCGTATAATGTTCCACAGAGTCTCCACACAGTATAATGCTACACAATGTCACCACACTGTATAATGTACCAGTCTCCACACCATAACATGGTGCAGTGTCATCACACAGTATGATGCTCCACAGTGTGTACATACAATATAATGCTCCACAATGTCTCCACACAGTATAATGCTCCACAGTATAATGCTACACAATGTCACCATGCACCAATGTCTCCACATCATATCATGCTGCAGTGTCATCACACAGTATGATGCTACGCAGTGTGTCCACACAATATAATGCTCCACAACGTCTTTACACAGTATAATGTTCCACAGTGTCTCCACACCATATAATGCTCCATAGTGTCTTCCCACAATATAATGCACCACAGTGTCTCCACACAGTATCATGCTGCAGTGTCATCACACAGTAAAATGCTACAGTGTCTCCACACCATATAATGCTCCACAGTGTCTTCCCACAGTATAATGTTCCACAGTATAATGCTACACAATGTCACTACACTGTATAATGCACCAGTCTCCACACCATATCATGCTGCATTGTCATCACACAGTATAATGCTACACAGTGTGTTCACACAATATAATGTTCCACAACGTCGTTACACAGTATAATGCTCCAGTGTCTCCACACCATATATGCTCCATAGTGTCTTCCCACAATATAATGTTTCACAATTTCTCCACACAGTATAAAATGCTCCCAAGAAGGCGAATTCTACTAGATTCATGAGGTTCATCTCCCTACGGATCTGTTTCAGTGAATTAATATACTCTGGGTAGAGGCCCAGCGGAGGTGAGTAATAAACACCTTGCCTCAATTCTACTGCCAATTATCCAGGCATCCGCCAGCTTCAGAATCCTCTTTAGGCCTCTTATGACATCATGTGCCCCAAGGGTCACTGCTGAAGCTTGTGTTTGGGCCTCAGTGGTCACGCAGGGTGCTTTGACGCCATGACACATTGACTTAGCGTTAGGACATCAGTGCTCCCAATGTGACCACTGAGGATTAACCATAGGCCAGAAGAATCCTAAAAGGAATTCTGGACGCCCAGAGTAGGTGATATAAGTGTTTGGGTTTTTTTACTCACCTCCCTGTGGACATTATTTTATGTGGTCCCTAATGTGGGGGACTATAAAGGGCATTTTAATGTGTGTTACACAAGAAAGGGCACTATTACTGTATGGGTATACAGTCCTATGAAAAAGTTTGGGCACCCCTATTAATCTTAATCATTTTTAGTTCTAAATATTTTGGTGTTTGCAACAGCCATTTCAGTTTGATATATCTAATAACTGATGGACACAGTAATATTTCAGGATTGAAATGAGGTTTATTGTACTAACAGAAAATGCGCAATATGCATTAAACCAAAATTTGACCGGTGCAAAAATATGGGCACCTCAACAGAAAAGTGACATTAATATTTAGTAGATTCTCCTTTTGCAAAGATAACAGCCTCTAGTTGCTTCCTGTAGCTTTTAATCAGTTCCTGGATCCTGGATGAAGGTATTTTGGACCATTTCTTTCTACAAAACAATTCAAGTTCAGTTAAGTTAGATGGTCGCCGAACATGGACAGACCGCTCTCAAATGATCTGAAAACAAAGATTGTTCAACATAGTTGTTCAGGGGAAGGATACAAAACGTTGTCTCAGAGATTTAACCTGTCAGTTTCCACTGTGAGGAGCATAGTAAGGAAATGGAAGACCACAGGGACAGTTCTTGTTAAGCCCAGAAGTGGCAGGCCAAGAAAAATATCAGAAAGGCAGAGAAGAAGAATGGTGAGAACAGTCAAGGACAATCCACAGACCACCTCCAAAGAGCTGCAGCATCATCTTGCTGCAGATGGTGTCACTGTGCATCGGTCAGCAATACAGCGCACTTTGCACAAGGAGAAGCTGTATGGGAGAGTGATGAGAAAGAAGCCGTTTCTGCACGTACGCCACAAATAGAGTTGCCTGAGGTATGCAAAAGCACATTTGGAGAAGCCAACTTCATTTTGGAAACAAAGATTGAGTTGTTCTGTTATAAAAAAAGGCGTTATGCATGGCGTCCAAAAAGAAACAGCATTCCAAGAAAAACACTTGCTACCCACTGTAAAATTTGGTGGAGGTTCCATCATGCTTTGGGGCTGTGTGGCCAATGCCGGCATCGGGAATCTTGTTAAAGTTGAGAGTCGCATGGATTCCACTCAGTATCAGCAGATTCTTGAGAATAATGTTCAAGAATCAATGACGAAGTTGAAGTTACGCCGGGGATGGATATTTCAGCAAGACAATGATCCAAAACACTGCTCCAAATCAACTCAGGCATTCATGCAGAGGAACAATTACAATGTTCTGGAATGGCCATCCCAGTCCCCAGACCTGAATATCATTGAACATCTGTGGGATGATTTGAAGCGGGCTGTCCATGCTCGGCGACCATCTAACTTAACTGAACTTGAATTGTTTGTCCAAAATACCTTTATCCAGGATCCAGGAACTGATTAAAAGCTACAGGAAGCGACTAGAGGCTGTTATCTTTGCAAAAGGAGGATGTACTAAATATTAATGTCACTTTTCTGTTGAGGTGCCCATACTTTTGCACCGGTCAAATTTTGGTTTAATGCATATTGCGCATTTTCTGTTAGTACAATAAACCTCATTTCAATCCTGAAATATCACTGTGTCCATCAGTTATTAGATATATCAAACTGAAATGGCTGCTGCAAACACCAAAATATTTAGAACTAAAAATGATTAAGATTAATAGGGGTGCCCAAACTTTTTCATAGGACTGTATATAGAAGGATCCCACTGTTTTTTATGATTGCAATCCCGATTTATTTCAGATAACAGGAATTCGTTACAACAGATGGTATATGTGTAAACATTTTCGGCTCAAATAAAGCCTTCCTCAGACTCAGTTATTGAGGTTAGTATAGTGCGAACAAGTTGCAAAGATGTACTGTAAATTTCTATAGCAATCGTGGTAGAATTCTCCTTGGGGTTAGAGGTCTAGAGGTAATCAAATCCCAAAAGGGTAGGAGACTATCCTAGAGTCTCCCCTGGGGAAATCCTTGTCTGGGGTGTCGGATATAGGCCGGCTGTGGTGGAGCCTGGAGTAAATATCCTGTATGGTCACAATAGATGTCGTAATCCTATGGATCCCCAGGAGTTGTCCTGTGTGGTGTTGCTCTATGTTGGTAGCATATATATCGGCCTATATCCGACACCCCAGACAAGGATTTCCCCAGGGGAGACTCTAGGATAGTCTCCTACCCTTTTGGGATTCGATTACCTCTAGACCTCTAACCCCAGGGAGAATTCTACCACGATTGCTATAGAAATTTACAGTACATCTTTGCAACTTGTTCGCACTATACTAACCTCAATAACTGAGTCTGAGGAAGGCTTTATTTGAGCCGAAAACATTTACACATATACCATCTGTTGTAACGAATTCCTGTTATCCTATTAATAAAATGTGAAAGTTTGTGAGTTTGTGTGTTTGGATGTTTGTATGTTTGTTCCTCAATCACGCAAAAACAGCTCCACCGATTTGGCTGAAAGTTTCCACAAACATAGTTAATACACCCGATTGCGCAATAGGCTACTTTTCGTCACAATAGCGCACATACGTTTGTGCCAGGACCCTCACAAAACCCAAACTCACACCACCTTCTCTGCAATCTCACACACTTTGGACCATAGCAAGCCACAAAATTCATATTGCCCTCTTCAGCCTAGCCCCTAACCCCACACAATCACATATACATATACTTTACCACTTTGCCCCTCACCCTACCGATACTCCAGGAGGCTCTCTTTAACGCTCCGGAGCAGCCATGTTTGCCGACCCCACCGCTCTGACAATCCGCGAAACCGCCCACCCATGTCAATACCCCTAGGAGGTCTAATAAATGCAAAAAAAAAGTTTTAAAAAAAGTAAAAAAAATATAAAAACAAATAAAAAGGATTAAAAATTCTAATCACCCCCCTTTCCCTAGAACACATATAAAAGTAGTTAAAAACTGTGAAACACATACAGTCCTATGAAAAAGTTTGGGCACCCCTATTAATCTTAATCATTTTTAATTCTAAATATTTTGGTGTTTGCAGCAGCCATTTCAGTTTGATATATCTAATAACTGATGGACACAGTAATATTTCAGGATTGAAATGAGGTTTATTGTACTAACAGAAAATGTGCAATATGCATTAAACCAAAATTTGACCGGTGCAAAAGTATGGGCACCTCAACAGAAAAGTGACATTAATATTTAGTAGATCCTCCTTTTGCCTCTAGTCGCTTCCTGTAGCTTTTAATCAGTTCCTGGATCCTGGATGAAGGGATTTTGGACCATTCCTCTTTACAAAACAATTCAAGTTCAGTTAAGTTTGATGGTCGCCGCGCATGGACAGCCCACTCTCAAATGATCTGAAAACAAAGATTGTTCAACATAGTTGTTCAGGGGAAGGATACAAAACGTTGTCTCAGAGATTTAACCTGTCAGTTTCCACTGTGAGGAACATAGTAAGGAAATGGAAGAGCACAGGGACAGTTCTTGTTAAGCCCAGAAGTGGCAGGCCAAGAAAAATATCAGAAAGGCAGAGAAGAAGAATGGTGAGAACAGTCAAGGACAATCCACAGACCACCTCCAAAGAGCTGCAGCATCATCTTGCTGCAGATGGTGTCACTGTGCATCGGTCAACAATACAGCGCACTTTGCACAAGGAGAAGCTGTATGGGAGAGCGATGAGAACGAAGCTGTTTCTGCAAGCACGCCACAAACAGAGTCACCTGAGGTATGCAAAAGAACATTTGGACAAGCCAGCTTCATTTTGGAAGAAGGTCCTTTGGACTGATGAAACAAAGATTGAGTTGTTTGGTCATACAAAAAGGCGTTATGCATGGTGTCCAAAAAAAAACAGCATTCCAAGAAAAACACTTGCTACCCACTGTAAAATTTGGTGGAGGTTCCATCATGCTTTGGGGCTGTGTGGCCAATGCCGGCACTGGGAATCTTGTTATAGTTGAGGGTCACATGGATTCCACTCAGTATCAGCAGATTCTTGAAAATAATATTCAAGAATCAGTGACGAAGTCGAAGTTACGCCGGGGATGGATATTTCAGCAAGACAATGATCCAAAACACCGCTCCAAATCAACTCAGGCATTCATGCAGAGGAACAATTACAATGTTCTGGAATGGCCATCCCAGTCCCCAGACCTGAATATCATTGAACATCTGTGGGATGATTTGAGAGCGGGCTGTCCATGCTCGGCGACCATCAAACTTAACTGAACTTGAATTGTTTTGTAAAGAGGAATGGTCCAAAATACCTTCATCCAGGATCCAGGAACTGATTAAAAGCTACAGGAAGCGACTAAAGGCAAAAGGTGTTATGTCAGTCCAGGTAGCTGCAACGGGGCTAAGGGATAGCAGTAGGGAATCTCGCCCTGCACTACTCCCACTAGCTATCCCGGTCCCTGCCTCACGGGTGTGGGTCGGCTGTACTCAGGCTAAGCCTGACCCCGACAGCTCCTCTCTCACTGATTCCGTAGGCCTAGAGGGAAGTGGGAGAAGGAATGCTCTATAAGACCTCTAGGGACTGGAGACTAAAGGGGGTCACCCCTAACGAACAAGTGAAGCTGCTACTGACAGGGACTGACAAGGGTGTGCGCTGACTAACAACACAAGCAGCACACAGGAAAAATGTGGGAAAGGATTCCCCCAAACCAATATGGGAAGGAACCTTATACTAGGAAACAAACACAGGGAAACTGAGTAGAAATCAAAGGATAAGGCAATTCACTCACACAGTCAATTATACACAGAGGGAGGATTGGTGAACACAGAAGGGAAAGCACACAAACCAACTCGTTCACCCAAACCTCCCAAAAATCAACCACGGAACTTCCTCTATCCCAGAACACCACCTACTCCTCCTGCTAAGGCCTAGCTCTGTAAAAGCGACACTCAGCACAGAACCATGGGAGGCATGGGTTAAAATACAGAGTAGAGACCACTCCTCCCAGGTGCAAATGGGAGGACAGACTAATCAACCAGGAGATAAAGCTGCCTACCATCAGTGCGCACGTGCAAGTCAGAAGGTGTGCACCAATACTCACGACAGGACAACCCCGGAGCGCCAGGATGCCACCCCAGACACTGCGCAGCCAAAAACTCCCCAGGTAAGAAAAATAGAAAGTAAAGAACCTAAATACTCCTAACAAAAGGAGGATCTACTAAATATTAATGTCACTTTTCTGTTGAGGTGCCCATACTTTTGCACCGGTCAAATTTTGGTTTAATGCATATTGCACATTCTCTGTTAGTACAATAAACCTCATTTCAATCCTGAAATATTACTGTGTCCATCAGTTATTAGATATATCAAACTGAAATGGCTGCTGCAAACACCAAAATATTTAGAACTAAAAATGATTAAGATTAATAGGGGTGCCCAAACTTTTTCATAGGACTGTACATGTTAGGTATCCCCGCATCCGAAATCGCCCGAACTACAAAGCTATACAAATATTTTTCCTGTTCGGTAACCGCTGTAGCGGGAAAAATGGTCAAAAGTGCCAAACCACCGTTTTTTCACTGTTTTGATTCTGATAAAAATTTGAATAAAAAGTGATCAAAGCAATAACATTTCCCAAAAATGGTAGAACTACAAAGTACACCCGGTCCCGCAAAAAAAGACGCCCTATACATCCCCGTACACGCACGTATAAAAAAGTTACGGCTGTCGGAATATGGCAACTTTTCAAAAAAAAATATTTTTTAACACAGTTTTGGATTTTTTTGAAGGGGTCAAAATGTAAATAAAACCATATAAATTTGGTATCCCTGGCATCGTAACGAAACACAGAATACAGGGGACATGTCATTTTGGTTGCACAGTGAACGCCGCAAAACCAAAGCCCGTAAGAAAGTCGCAGAAATGCATTTTTTCTTCAAATCCACCCCATTCAGAATTTTTTCCCTGCTTCCCAGTACATTATATAGAATAAATAATGGTGGCATCATGAAGAAAAATTTGTCCCAGGAAAAATTAAGACCTCATATGGCTCTGGGAGCAGAGAAATAAAAAAGTTATGGGTTTTAGAAGGAGGGGAGTCAAAAACGAAAAACGAAAATCAAAAAATGCCATCGGCGGGAAAGGGTTAACTTCAAATACTTCTGTCCCAAAGTCACTATGTAAAGTTTATACCAACACCGTATATATAGCAGCTCAAATACAAATTAACTTCAACACAAAAGTCTCACGTATTCTCTGAATTACAGCAAAAACAAGATACACAGTTACATTTCATATCCCATACCTTATACACAGTACGAAAACCTTACCCGCGCCTGTATATACCCACTTCTACAATCACCGCAGACGAAGTCGCGGGTACCAGCTAGTCTGAAATAAATCGGAATTGCAAGCATAAAAAACAGTGGGATCCTTCTATATATACTGACTACGGATTGGGACCCTATCCCACAGTCTATAACTCCCAGTGACTTTACCACACCTATATGATCTATTACTGTATGGGGGCACATACGATCCAGGCTCCCATTGAAATCAATGGGAGCGTATACAGCGCTCAAAATCTCACACGGCGTATACATGTCAGGTCACGCGGCACGTTACTCCGTGTGAATGCACCCTAAGAGCACGATCGTCCATAGGATAGAGATTTCCTGTCACTACTACATGCCTTGTACCATGTAATGTGTAATATTTCAGTGTTGTAATACGTAAGCTCCACTAACATTCCTCCTCTTTAATATTTATATTGCAAATGGGATTTCTTCTTCAGCTCTCAGCAGGAAATTGTCATTTTTTGAACATCTTGCACAGTGCAGAGCTACAGATATGAATGCCGTATTACGGTTACCTAATCCCTTTTGGTTTGGGGCCACATTTCCCACAGAGATGTTAGACGTGGCATATTACCCAACTCTTCACACATCTCTCAGTTTCAGCCCATTAAATACATGTATTTGTTCAATCTTGTGTAATTCACAACCTTCACAGTAAATTGCTACCGCAAACCTTTCTTCTGCTGCTTTAATTCCATCACATTAATGGATAAGTGAGAAAAAAAAGGATAAGTGTGTGAACGGCAGGCAAGAGATTTCCATATCAAGGACAATTAATGGTCTTGACCTGAAATCATCAAAGTCCTTCGCAGTCTTTATGAAGAACCAATCATTGCTTTTACTAACATCAATGTAAGTCAGATCCGGAATAATAGGATTCTGTATATGCAAGACACAGAAAATAGTATGAACGGAAGGATCAGTGCAGAACCTGAGAGTCAAAGGTGTTTTCTGTAGTCTAAAAGGTTCAACATGTCTTTTAAGCCAATAATTGTACCATGTAGGGGTATTTTCCAACCTGCTAGACATGTGGGCGTGGTTCCTCAAAAAATGGGTGTGACTTAAAGGGGTTGTCCCATCACAAGGATCCTATCTATACTGCTAGTTTGTGTGGATTTAAGACTTTTCCTAAATGCATTGCTTTATCAAAACTGCTTAGTTTAAATTACAGGCAGATTAGTGATAAAATTCATAGATAGGATGGAGTGAGGGAGAATATTTGTGTTGCTGTTATGAGCCTGACAGCATAGCAGCCGCCACTAATACAATAATAAAAATAACTTTAAAAAAAATAATGACAGTTAACCCTTTCATTGCCAATAATCTAATTTTGCCCTTTGCTGTTGTGTTCTCCTGTGCTAAACTGAAGAAAAATATATTATATGTTATTTTGCCACTTTGCTACCGGGCCATTTTCTCTCGTTCATATACAGAAATATATATATATATTTTTTTCATTTAAGCAGTTTTGAGGGATATAACATTTTTATCATTTGGCTTTTTGAACTAATTTTTGTATCTTTTTTTTGTAACATATATGTCTTTATTTCTGTGTTATTTTTATTTTTTCATGCTTTGCGGAAATGCAGCGTGTTTTTTCCCGCAGCGCTTTTCACAAAAAGTCCGCAGGGGTTTCCTTTTCCATAGGTATAACTGACATGTTTCAAATTCAAAAATCACAATGGTGGTATGCACAGTGTGCCACAAATTTTTCTTAAAATTCTATAGTTGACAGTCTCACTTGACACTGCCACTCTGATGGCATAATGATAAGAAAACAAACAACCCCACCATTGCTTCTTCCAATACAAACACATTGCCCTGTTTGCAAAGCTCTAATAAAGAACTTCCAGTATGGATTGTAATCATGCCTGATGAAGGGTATCTGAAACGTTGCATTGAACTTGGACACTGAACATTGAACATACTGATCATATCCACCCATGCTTTTAGTGAGATAATAACGAAAACAAATTAAGAAGCAAACTCAGAACTGCTGTGATGTTCTAGTCTTTTCTTGACATCGCCTTTAAAGAGGATCCTTCAGCCCCTCTACCAACTTCAACACATTTCATCCTTCAATCGACACTGCTCCACTGTTTCCAGTGCAGATGGGATTTCTTCCTTTAGCCTCCACAATTCCTGAGCAATAACTTCTATTAGTTTCAGTACCAAATATGCAAATATGGCTCCCTACTGTCAGGTGGGCAGTTCCTGTCTGTCTGCTCCAACCTAGGACTACAGTAGAGAGCTTAATTAGCATATCTATGACTGACAATAACAACACAGATTGCTCAGAAATGGTGGGGGCTAGAGAAAAAGTTCCAACTGCGCCAGAATCAGTGGAGCGGTGCCTATTGAAGGATGCAATGAGTTGGAGTTGGTGGAAGTTCATCTTTAAATTAATGGGGTTGTCCAGGAAAATTAACCCCTAAACTCCCTTCCCCTACCTAACTTCTAATTTGCTTCAATAAAAAAAAAAATCTATAATTAGGGATATCCCTGGAGCGGTCATGTAAGGGACACTTTCTGATAACCCAGTGATGTTCCATTTCACCACTTCCGAAATGGAACGTCAAAATTACTCTTCCCCCTCCCCTATCCTGATCAATACTTACCAAGCCTTTCTGTGTCTGGGATGGCTCCTCCACTCTTCCTGTCTTCTAGCAGTGGGCAGAACAGGTTAGCTAGGGAGACGTGGGAATGGCGGGAGGGGCTAGTAATGGGTGGGATTGCTAGGCTTAGTGAGACAGGGAGGGTGGAAGGTGCTAGGCTTAGTGAGACAGGGAGTATGAGAGGGGCTAGACCAGGGGTAGGGAACCTTTGGCTCTCCAGCTGCTGTGAAGCTACAACTCCCAACATGCTCCATTCACTTCCATGGGAGTTCCCAGAACAGCAGAGCAAGTGTGCATGCTGGGAGTTGTAGTTTTGCAACAGCTGGAGAGCCGTACGTTCCCTACCCCTGGGCTAGACTTAGTGAGACAGGGAGGGTGGGAGGGGCTAGACTTAGTGAGACAGTGAGGGTGGGAGGGGCAAGACTTAGTGATACACAGAGGGTGGGAGGGGCTAGGCTTAGTGAGACAAGGAGGGTGGGAGAAGCTAGACTTAATGATACAGAGAGGGTGGGAGGGGCGAGGCTTAGTGAGACAAGGAGGGTGGGAGAAGTTAGGCTTAATTAGACAGGGTGGGTTTTGTAACGGAGTGAGAGATAAGGGGGGCTGAGTGAGAGGGAACTAGTGCAGCAGCTAGACAGGAAGCTGCACAGCAGGAAGCTAACACCTTGTAAACAAAGGTAGAGGATGCTAGCAGAAACCAGAGACACCTAGAAATCACTCCAAACACTGCTAAAGGTATATGGGTGTACATATTAACCCATTACTAGCATTAACAGACTTTTCTTAAAATAAAAAAAATATATAAAAAAATATTTTCTGCCCGGAAAAACTCCTTTAACCATTCTCCAAAAGATCCCATAGTAAGTATTTTGCAGATATGCCAGTATATTTATGCTACACATAGAATAATTATGTTTTTTTTTATAGCCACCCATGATGACAGTATTTTAAAACAAACTGATCCATGCTGGTTATTTTGGTTTGCTTTTACACTGCAGGTTTTTGTTCAGTCGAATTGATCTTCTTCTTGTCCTGGGAAAGTCAGAGAACCTTCAACTGTGGCTTTGATCAAGCAAGAAATTGCCAATAGCCTTTAATCTGAATCCTATAAAGTTATACACTGATCTGAAGAGCTGAACTTCACTCTGTGTGCATCCATTGTAAATAACCACTTCTGCAGCTAAAACGCTCTGTAAAACACAAAGCACAATGAAAGCAGCATTTTCAAGGCCTAAGGCCATAGTACATTCCATAAAACCAATCACAGCAACATAATAACGTGTGAAATATCCTTTATGTTTCCTCAACTAGAGTGTAAATTCATGGCTACATTGTATTCATTACATAAGCAAACACACTATGTAAATGTAACAGCAAAAGAAGAGGAGATGAAAATGAATGTTAAGAGTTGTTTAAAGAAATATGTAAGTCAAGACCAAGTAAATACATAGACATGTACTTGTGGTCCTAGAAATAATTAACACCTTCAAAGGAATGACATCAAAGTGAAATGCCTGTGCCTTACTTCATGGAAAGAGTCAGATACAGATGCATACAAAAGCCTAAAACACACAATGCAAAACTGACAAGTTAATGGTATGTTAAAGAGAAGCACAGCTAGTCCTTAAAAAATCAGGAGATGCTTGTGTACAGAAAAACAGAATGGTACCAAAGCCAAATGGAAACCAATAAAACAGTCTTTTATCCTCCATTGGTATGATAGAAGCCAAAACTTTCACACATGTAATATATACTGTACATGTATACTGCAGACATAGTGTGAAAGGACACTGAGTGTAATCCACAAGTGCCTAGAGTCATCATACAACATAGCTGTTAGACTGAACTCTTAGTAACAACAATGAATAGTACAGGGGAATATAAGAAATGTTGTAATGTATCTTATTAAGAATATCTGGTCTCCTCCACCAACTCATCTGAAATCTGACTGTTTAAACCTTTCCCGACATCTGCCGTACTATTACGGTGCATGTCGGGTGTTTAACTATGGCGGCCACCCGGGAGTCGGGCTGCCGCCATAGCTGCCGGGTGTCTACTGTGTTACACAGTAGACAGCCAGCGCTAATGCCTCCAATCGGTCCCCGTACTGATCGGAGGCATTAAACCCTCCGGCTCCAGGGCCAACGTCACATTTCCATGACAGCCGGGAGCCTTGTAAAGGCTCCCAGCCGGTCTGCAGCCTCTTTCTTTTGCAGGCTGGTCTATGCAGCCTGCAAAAGAAATGACGATTTTTTGCAATGCATTAGCATTGCATTGCATTGCATTATTAGACCCCCTGGGGTTCAAGACCCCTAGTGGGTCTAATAAATGCAAAAAAAAAAAAAAAAATTTAAAAAATGTAAAATGTATTAAAAATTCAAATCACCCCCCTTTCCCTAGAACACATATAAAGGTAGATAAATACTGTGAAACATATACATGTTAGGTATCCCTGTGTCCGAAATCCCCGCTCTACAAATCTATAAAAATATTTTTCCTGTACGGTAAACACCGTAGCGGGAAAAATAGTCAAAAGTGCCAAACCGCCGTTTTTTCACTGTTTTGATTCTGATAAAAATTATAATAAAAAGTGATCAAAGCAATAACATTTCCCGAAAATGGTAGAACTAAAAAGTACACCCGGCCCCGCAAAAAAAAGACGCCCTATGCATCCCCGTACACTGATGTATAAAAAGAAGTTATGGGTGTCAGAATATGGCGATTTTTAGAAAAAAAATTTTTTAACACAGTTTTGGATTTTTTTTTACGGGGTTAAAATGTAAATAAAACCATATAAATTTGGTATCCCCGGAATCGTAAGGAAACACAGAATACCCGGAACGTCATTTTGGCTGCACAGTAAACGCCGTAAAACCAAAGCCCGTAAGAAAGTCGCAGAAATGCATTTTTTCTTCAAATCCACCCAGGGGACACTGAAGATTTTTATGGATTTTTGGCAACATATAAAAAGTGGCGCAAGATGGAAATTCTGGCAGAAGGCATGTCATCTGTCTGAAAAATGACCCCTCGATCCACATAAAGAAGACAATTCACAAGAACACTGCTGTAGGGGTTATATGTAAGCTTATTATAACATAACACGCTTCTCAGTTGTCGAGGTGCCTCCTGTCTGTAAAACCCTTTAGGCCCCAACACCACGTTACCCCCTTGGTCAGATTGTTTTATAATAATCTCTGACATAGATGAAAGTTCCCCAATATATTATGTCCAATAATACTGGGAGGAATTTTTTCAAATTCTTTACTTACCAGTTGGACGAAGAGATCCACGAAATTAACCATATTCAATGGAGGGAATTTATTTGATGAAGGGATAATAGAAGAGGGCAAAAGAGTTGGAGAAGGCGTCTCCTGCTCATCCAATAAATCCTGTAAGATCTGTACAGCTTGTTGTTCAGGCAGTGTTGTCACTAGAGATGAGCAAGTACTGTTCGGATCAGCCGATCCGAACAGCACGCTCGCATAGAAATGAATGGACGTAGCCGGCACGCGGGGGTTAAGCGGCCGGCCGCTGTCAAAGCGGAAGTACCAGGTGCATCCATTCATTTCTATGGAGCGTGCTGTTCGGATCGGCTGATCCGAACAGTACTCGCTCATCTCTAGTTGTCACCAATCGCAGTATCATTGTGAAACATTTTTTTGAACACCAACTTCGTAGCAAATAAATGCAGATCCTTTAGGACCGTTTACAGGTGTTGGTCCATCATTCCTATGCTTTCCAGGCTTTGAGATCTGCAATTGCTGATCTGTTATGGATTGAACTCGGAGATAATATAATAAATATATATTTTTCATTGTGCACTTCGGTCACCTTTTTTTGCACCTTGCACTTTCACATTTATTATTATTTATTATATTTATTCTCATTATTATATTCTGTGTGATACTTTAATGTGCATGTTTTTGCATATATACACACGTATCAATTTGTCTTGTACTGTTTCATGTTTTTATACAGGATCCTAATTGCAATTTGTCCTTTATTGCTCTATACATGATTTTAATTGGACTTATTGTATTGCATTTTCGATATATATATATATATATATTTTTTTTTTTTTTTTTTTGTATTGTTGCATTTAAACTTGGTTATACATCCATAGGAATCCTTATACGCTTTATTCAGGCTTTGCGCACGCACGGCGGCCATTTTGGATAGGTCTTTCTTTACAAAAATAACGTTTGGCCTCTTGTAATGAATGTAGGCCATGCGCTTGCGCATTAGGGACTTCATCCACCATCTTGGATCAGAGTTGACAAATTCTCGCGATACTGTGACGTCATCACACATGCGCACTCCGCCTCTATGGAGGCCATCCTTGATCGTCAGTGTCACCTGCCGCTGTTAGCTAGGAATATGGTGCTATTTACACATTTTTCTTACACCTGTTTTCAATTGTGATGATTAGAGATGAGCAAATAGTATTCGAAACGCCCGTTTCGAATACCTCGCTCCATAGGAATGAATGGATGCCTAGCTCCATAGGAATGAATGGATTCATTCCTATGGGAGTGTGGTATTCTAAACTGCTGTTTCGAATAGTATTCGCTCATCTCTAGTGATGATGTATAAACTCTGGCGCTGCAATGTGGTGTTGTACTTTGACAAAGTCCAGCTCCCTGGACGAAACGCACCCATATATTATGTTGTCTTGATGTATTTGCTTGTCATTTATATATTTTTATTGGTGTTATTAATAAAATACATAATTTGTATCAGTTATTATGTGTGTTCTTCTGGTAATTTAGATTTTATCCAGCAGCAGGGACCAACAATGCTCCATTCTGTAGGCTGCTCCTGCTGTGGGATACAAAGCTTCCTGCTCCACCACCAAGGCTCCAACCTGCAACTACTATATGGGAGCTTGTACTTTACAATCACATTACATCCTGGGCTGCCTACACCTGCACCTGCTTGCAAATACCATGTGACAATCAAGTTATATAGAAAAAAATTGCACTTTTCTGACAATCAAGTTATATAGAAAAAAATTGCACTTTTCTGAGCTATAATCATCTTTCCATATAATTTGACATATATGTTATAGGCCGCAGAGAATTTTAACAATTTTTCTGATTGTGGTCATCATCCTAAATGACAAGTTTTCATCTCTGAAAAAGGTCGCCTGGAGGCAAAATCCTTTGATTTGGTTTTGCTTTCCAGACAAGAAAACAGATATTACATCATATAAAACAATGTTTGAAGATATTTTTTTTAGATTTGTCTTTTGATTCATAGGAATAGACAACTATTCGGGAGAGATCACAGGGTTTATGGATGTAACAAAGAAGTACTGAACCTTGTCTAAAAAAAAATCTACCCGCTGAAGAACAAGTTGGTACTATAATAGCAAGGTAAAGAAATTCAGAGGGTAGCCAAATAACATGAAGATATAAGATCGTGTACAGGGCTCACCGGCCATATAAGATATGATAAGATAAGATAATCCTTTAATAGTCTCACATTGGGGAAATTTCAGCATGTTACAGCAGCATAGTAATACAGGTACAGGATAATACACAGAAATATATTACAGATGTAGACACACATATACTGAGAAGAGAAGATATACTAGGAGTCCATGGTAGCTAAGGAGAAAAAAAATGGAAGAGAAAGAAGGAAGACTTTATGGTCATCGTCATAATCATTAGTGATCTTCGCTTGGTCTGATGTAGATTATACAGCCTGATCGCGGTTGGAAGGAAGGACTTGTGATAGCGCTCCTTCTCACACTTGGGGTGAAGCAGACGGTCACTTACAGTGCTGCCGAGTGCCATCAAGGTCTCATACATGGGGTGGGATTTGTTCTCCCGCATGGAGGTCACCACAGACAGTATCCTTCTGTCACCCACCACCTGTACTGGGTCCAGGGGGCTCCCCAGGACAGAGCTGTCCCTTCTGATCAGCCTGTCAAGTCTATTTCTGTCCCTGGTTGATATACTGCTCCCCCAGCAGGCCACACCGAAAAAGATGGCTGAAGCAACCACAGAGTTGAAGAAGGCCCTAAGAAGTGTCCCCTGGACTCCGAAGGCCCTCAGCCTCCTGAGCAGGTAGAGTCTGCTGTGACCCTTTCTGTGCAGCGCCTCCAGGTGATCAGCCCAGTCTAGCTTAGTATTGAGAAGCACGCCCAGGTACTTATAGGTCCTGACTATCTCAATACATGTTCCTTGGATCTCCACCAGGGTCAGAGCACCTCTCCGTTTACTAAAGTCCACCACCTTGGTCACCTCTCCTTGGTCTTCCCAGCATTCATTCTGAGCTGGTTCTGCTGGCACCATTCAACAAAATCCCGGTTTAAGCCTCTGTATTCCCTATCGTCGCCATCGGTGATAAGGCCTACTATAGCAGAGTCATCGGAGTACTTCTATAAGTAACAGCTGGATGAGTTGTGCCTAAATTGAAAAAAATTAAAATGAAATTTGCTTGATCGCTGATCCGATTTTTTCCGATCCCGATTGCTCAACCCTATATACCGTGTTTGTCCGAAAAAGGGCTTATTTTTGGGATAGGTCTTATTTTTCAGGCACCAGAGCAAACCAGAATCTTTTCTGATTCACTCCAGATGAATCTTATAAAATGGTTATGGTTCGTAATCCTAATTGTGGACTTACATTCTTACATTCATAGTTGATGGTGCGGATTCAGTGGGTCTAAATACACTTGGATGTCACATGAGCTATAAGAGCTAGTCAGTGTGTGGTCAGACAGGAACACCTAATCTCTGAGATCCCGTGCAATTGCACAGGTTGCATGATGGATGACACTACACCAAACTGAACATTTTATCCTACGTTTCTACCCTTGGATTAGAGATGGTGTCTTACCCCTCGTTCACATCTGCATTGATATTCCAATCTCTGCACTGAACATGCGGAGAGGAAAGTAGATTATGAAGTACTTTCCTCTCCACATGTTCCCTGCGGAGATCTCGGATTTTAAAAACGATCCTGAAATCTCAAGATCGGCTCAACCCTAATTACATTTTACATATGATATGAACAGACCTGTAACATATCATTAAAGAAAAGAACGTACAGAAATATTACACTAGCAAATACATATAGTAATAAGAAGATACAAAAAATGTGAGAAATGCAAGAAGATATCATAAAATGTTGAAAAATTCCATTATAGAGAGCCTGTCCTATACGGTTGTATCATCCGTCTTCTAGAATTAGATTCTTATATAAAGAAGAATCCATAGTAAATACAGTGAATGAATGAGTCAGTCCTGCTGACACAGCCTTGTGACAGTGTGATGGCTGCTGCCTCCTGGCACCATCATATTTACCTGCAGCGTCGCATCAATAATTTATTGTTATTGTTACAGGTCTGAATTACGTGTTAAAGGGGTCTCCAGCTTTCTGATACTGGTGATCTATCCTTAGGATAGACCTTTCATTTTAGAGCTACGGGGGTCCTGATTGTTAAGGAAAGGCCATCAATATTAGAAAGGTGAATTACCTGATTTTAAGCAGAATGGGAAACAGAGTCAATTGCTAGTGTGAACCTATAAAAGTAAATATGCAAAAATTGATGCATTTACCTAATTATAGAACACTGATAATTGTATTATGTAATAAAAAATAATTAATCATTTTACTATGATGCAGTAACTTTTTTTTTTTACTCTACCCAAAAGTGGCCCAGGCTCTGAAACCACAGCCCCAAAAACATTACCAGGAGCCGCCTATTCTGGAAAAGCAGATCTGCACAAGTCCTTTCTGCTGCACCCCCAGAGTTCTAAAACTGACGGTCTACCCTAAGGATAGACTATCAATACTAGAAATGTGGACTATCCCTTTAATATGTGACAATTGATTTAATTTTGTGCATCTAAAAAAAATTCACAGTAGCTTCTCAAGGTCTATAATAACAATAAGATTCCAGTTTTCAATCCCATGCTGCCCCATTGCTGATTGTTATGTGGTTCCAAATACCTGCAGTATATGTGACTGATGCAACCTCCCTCTCAGAGGTGTAAATTGAAGCTTCCGGGCCCCAATGCAATATCTATAATGGGGCCCCTACTTACTGCGTGCTACAGTCCTATGAAAAAGTTTGGGCACCCCTATTAATCTTAATCATTTTTAGTTCTAAATATTTTGGTGTTTATAACAGCCATTTCAGTTTGATATATCTAATAACTGATGGACACAGTAATATTTCAGGATTGAAATGAGGTTTATTGTACTAACAGAAAATGTGCAATATGCATTAAACCAAAATCTGACCGGTGCAAAAGTATGGGCACCTCAACAGAAAAGTGACATTAATATTTAGTAGATCCTCCTTTTGCAAAGATAACAGCCTCTAGTCGCTTCCTGTAGCTTTTAATCAGTTCCTGGATCCTGGATAAAGGTATTTTGGACAAACAATTCAAGTTCAGTTAAGTTAGATGGTCGCCGAGCATGGACAGCCCGCTTCAAATCATCCCACAGATGTTCAATGATATTCAGGTCTGGGGACTGGGATGGCCATTCCAGAACATTGTACTTGTTCCTCTGCATGAATGCCTGAGGATTTGGAGCGGTGTTTTGGATCATTGTCTTGCTGAAATATCCATCCCCGAAGTAACTTCAACTTCGTCACTGATTCTTGAACATTATTCTCAAGAATCTGCTGATACTGAGTGGAATCCATGCGACCCTCAACTTTAACAAGATTCCCGATGCCGGCATTGGCCACACAGCCCCAAAGAAAGATGGAACCTCCACCAAATTTTACAGTGGGTAGCATGTGTTTTTCTTGGAATGCTGTTTCTTTTTGGACGCCATGCATAACGCCTTTTTTTATAACCAAACAACTCAATTTTTGTTTCCAAAATGAAGCTGGCTTGTCCAAATGTGCTTTTTCATACCTCAGGCAACTCTATTTGTGGCGTACGTGCAGAAACGGCTTCTTTCTCATCACTCTCCCATACAGCTTCTATTTGTGCAAAGTGCGCTGTATAGTTGACCGATGCACAGTGACACCATCTGCAGCAAGATGATGCTGCAGCTCTTTGGAGGTGGTCTGTGGATTGTCCTTGACTGTTCTCACCATTCTTCTTCTCTGCCTTTCTGATATTTTTCTTGGCCTGCCACTTCTGGGCTTAACAAGAACTGTCCCTGTGGTCTTCCATTTCCTTACTATGTTCCTCACAGTGGAAACTGACAGGTTAAATCTCTGAGACAAATTTTTGTATCCTTCCCCTGAACAACTATGTTGAACAATCTTTGTTTTCAGATCATTTGAGAGTTGTTTTGAGTAGCCCATGATGCCACTCTTCAGAGGAGATTCAAATAGGAGATCAACTTGCAATTGGCCACCTTAAATACCTTTTCTTATGATTGGATACATCTGGCTATGAAGTTCAAAGCTCACTGAGGTTACAAAACCAATTTTGTGCTTCAGTAAGTCAGTAAAAAGTAGTTAGGGGAATTCAAATCAATAAAATGATAAGGGTGCCCATACTTTTGCACCGGTCAAATTTTGGTTTAATGCATATTGCACATTTTCTGTTAGTACAATAAACCTCATTTCAATCCTGAAATATTACTGTGTCCATCAGTTATTAGATATATCAAACTGAAATGGCTGTTGCAAACACCAAAATATTTAGAACAAAAAATGATTAAGATTAATAGGGGTGCCCAAACTTTTTCATAGGACTGTATCTGTAATACTGGTGTCTTCTTATGTTGTAGAGGATTATTTGGACCACCCAGTGGCATAACCAATGTCATGTGGGCCCTGGTGCAATCTTTTGTCCAGGCCCCCTACCTCATCCCTACAGAGAATATTTGATAGTGATGGTTACAGGTCCTAAGGAGATTAATCATCCTTAGTGTGGGTAGAGTAATCCGTGGGTCTCCTTGGTTTATGGGCCAGATGGAAGCTGCAATATGAATACTGATGCCAGTGCTTATAGGCCCACCAAGGCTCCAGGGACTGCACCCTCTGCACCCCCTCAATTTACGCCCCTGGGACCACCTTAGGCTCTGGCCTGGTAGCAACCTCCTATAGATACACCCCTGCTCTCACTGGACACAGCTCTAACACTACAGTGATATATGCGGAGGACTACAGGACAGGTGGTACTCCAGTAGTACAGAATATAAGAGTATGGGAAAAAATCATGTCAGAATAGTTTAGTGTTCATATAATGTGAGATAAAATATAGCAGCAGGACAATGGGCTTACAGGATGCTGAACCTGGATCCCTTAAAATTTGCTGAGTATAAGCCCTATACGTACATCTGACCGGCTAGGAGCATCTTACTCCAGCGTACGCTAGACTGGTGCACTGTATGTAACATCTTGATGAACTACTCCACCCCCCAAACTCTATTGAAACATTGGATGAATTTTCATTGCACATTAAATAATTACTATTTGATTAAATTTAATGAGATTTGATTTAATGTGATTTAATGCGAGGGTGATTACTAATCCATAAGAGGCGTATGATTCTTAATGAATGAGGCGCATCTTACTCCAGCATGTATCAAGACTGGTGTACTGTATACAATGTCCTGATGTACTACTCCACCCACCATACTCTAATACAAAATTGGATGAATTGAAAATCAAATAAACGTCAATTCTATAAATCTGGAAAAACGTGTTAAAGGGAACCTGTCGCATTGAACAGTGGGCAGTATGTTATAAAGCAGGAGGAACTAAGTTTTATGTATTGGTTTATAGAAGATCTACTGTGCCCAGATCTAACAAGCGCAATGATATACACAGTCACTACTAGGCCTGACCCTTCAGAGTCCCCAAAGATCCCACTGCTATATAAAATATAACACTATTCTAAATGGCACAAGGTCAGTAAGGGATTACAGATTTTGCGTATGGGCCGAGGAGCTTCAATTTATGCTCCTAGATATACATAATCTGATAGGAGTTGTCAAGCAGAGAATTTGGGTGCTTCATTTATCCAAATCTGTTCAGCCATTCCAAAGATATAAGCCCTTTTAGTGTTGATACAAATTAGGGTATACTGGCCAAGTGGGTAGTAACACTGCATTAAAAAGTACACCACACAGAGACTCCAACCCCTGAGAAACCACCGTGTTGGGGCAACACGGTGGCTCAGTGCTTAGTAATGCAGCGCTGGAGTGCTGGGTTCGAATCCTGCCAAGAACAACTTCTGCAAGGAGTTTGTATGTTCTCCCTGTATTTGCGTGGATTTCCTCCCATACTCCAAAGACATACTGATCCCAGTGAGATCTTTGGGGCCTCTGAAGGGTCCTGAGCCCAGTAGTAACTGCTACCACTACACCCCTGGGTATATCATTGTGCTTTTCAGATCTGGCTACAGTGGATCTTTTCCTACATATCAATACATAAAATTTAGTTCCTATATGGGGCTCACAATCTACATTATAAAAAAAACTAAGTTATTGCCTACTTGGCTAATATACCCTGATTTGAAATAGGGCTCATATCTTTGGAATAACTAAACAGATTTCAATAAACAAAACACTATAAAGTTCAGGGTTCTCACCTATCAGATGATGTATGTCATTGGGCGTTTCAGACCTGGTGACAGATCTTCTTTAAAGGGGTTGTCCTATCTCATGCATCCTATCTATACTGTTAGTTTATGAGGATTTAAGACTTTTCCTAAATACATTGCCGGCAAGCTGGTGAGAGAGCGACATGGGAATACCCCTTTAACTTAGGAGTCCAGATGGCGGTGCTATTCATGTCTGACAACCTTCCCATGTGAAAACATAGCTGTATAGAACCATTCCCTGAACTATTAGGTTGTATGGGAAGAATATGCAAATCTGACTTCCGTGATGTAATTAGGATGCCAGTGCCTCAAGTGTGCACACCAATAGAGGGCGCTGACTGAGAATGTGCAAGTCTATCTTCCATGATGTAATAGGAAGACAGAGTCTCAGGCAAGCAAACCAATAGAGGGCGCTCCCTTTAACATCATGCCGACCTTCTCAGAGGCCTTTGTTTGCAATGATGTTGGGATTATACCAGGTACAGTCTCTCAGCCAAGGACAGCTGTTTCGATGTGTTGCATCTCATCAGCTTGGCGCAGAGAGGACTGACCTGGCAGAGGTGAGAGGCTTAGACAGGGTTGAGGGGATATCGTCACTCCATAGGGAGAGAACCACCATTTAGGTGTGTGGAGTCTTATTAAGACATGAGCGCTCCACTGTGCAAAGGAACATTGGAAGAATATGCAAATCTGACTTCCATGATGTAATTAGGAAGCCAGTGCCTTAGGTTGTATATTCTCACAATAATATACATTGCATATATCTCCTCAGCTCCTTCTGCTGCCCACGGATCAGATTCCCTTTAAGTATATTTCCTAGACAAAAGAGATCAATCAAGAAGTGAATTGTATTTAATTGCAGAGTTTAATTTTCAGGATGTTATTTCATTTTTTTTTTTTGCTATTCTGATTGTCGGCAGGAATTACTGAGAAATTAATTTCATTGGTATAGCGCATGAAGCCTCTGGAGGAACGTTCTAGCTCATTATACTTCTCGAATTCCTCCTCTTGCATCAGGTTTGTAATAAAGAAGGATCGCACTTCTTCACCTGCCCCTGCTGTATAATGGCACTTTTACATTACGACCAGGACTTCTGATGTGACTTAATATCCTGCTGTTAGCAAGACAGCACAGAAATGGACTTCTACTAAGCTACAAAGTATAGGAGTGAACGGTGTATCGCTGCTGATATACAACTAATGTTCCTTATTGATGTATAATAGAGATGAGCGAGTAGTATTCGATTGAGTAGGTATTCAATTGAATACTACAGTATTCGAAATACACGTACTCGATCGAGTACCACTCGTTATTCGAATGGAAAAGTTTGATGCAGAACCAGCATTGATTGGCCGAATGCTATACAGTCGGCCAATCAACGCTGCTTCTTCTCCTACCTTTAGAAGTCTTCTCCTTGCAGCTTCCCCGCGGCGTCTTCCAGCTCTTAATTCACTCTGCCAGGCATCGGGCCTGGGCAGAGCCGACTGCGCATGTCCGTGCTACAAGAAAATGGCCACTTTGACTGTAAGCGGCCATTTTTTTATAGTCCGGGCATGCGCAGTCGGCTCTGCCCAGGCCTGATGCCTGGCAGAGTGAATTCAGAGCTGGAAGATGCCGCGGAGACGCTGCACGGAGAAGACTTCTCAGAGGATCCAGCCCGACCCTCACTTGGCAGTTGGTAAGTATAATTTGATCGCATGTTGCCTACCCCTGAAACGAGCATTTTCCCCCCATAGACTATAATAGGGTTCGATATTCGATTCGAGTAGTTGAATATTGAGCGGCTACTCGAAACGAATATCGAACCTCGAACATTTTACTGTTCGCTCATCTCTAATGTATAATAACTTTCAATGTAACTTTTTATTTTTATCTGCAATGTGTGGATAGGATTAGCCAGAATCCCATTCGCTTTCCAGGTACTGTAAAACGCTGTGTGTGGCTTCAGCCGAAATGTACAACCTCGCCTGGCAAATGTACAGGTCAAGGAAGAGCAAGATCATGAAGAAACAAGACGGTGATATTGAGCCCCGGCACTGTGCCATGACATATTGCTGAAATGCGCTCATTACGCTCTGCCTATTTGGGGTTTGTTTACATGAGTCTCAGAAATCATCAATGAACAAACACCAATCTCCTGACAATACTGACAACCCCGATCGTGACAGCTCCTCAAATTTCTCTATTGCCAAAAATTTTGAAAGTTTTACAGGAGACAATGTCTGGAGCACCTGAGCCTAATAGAGGCAGAAAACACATAACTATTTCATTGGGATAATTCAGTATACAAAGGATTATATGGTAATGGCTGGAAGTGAAGGACAGGTGGAATCCTATTATTTCTCTCTGGCTATAAATCTATTTAAGTGGCTTTATTATACTGATAAATCCATGAATACTAGTACAATACTGAATGTTCTTTGTTATAGACACCTGCTTTATGTTGTCATCAGCTTGGTTTGATATGATTATTACTAGTATTTTTTATATCCCATTTTATATCCCATTATTTAGATAATAATAATCATGATAATAATAGTGATAATAATAATAATAGTAATAATAATAATAATAATAATAATAATAATAATGATATATCCACTGAGTCAATAGAATGTTACCTATTGCATCACTATCCAATTACACAAATGTTATTGTTGTCATTATTATTAGAGATGAGCGAACACTAAAATGTTCGAGGTTCGAAATTCGATTCGAACAGCCGCTCAATGTTCGTGTGTTCGAACGGGTTTCGAACCCCATTATAGTCTATGGGGAACAGATACTCGTTAAGGGGGAAACCCAAATCCGTGTCTGGAGGGTCACCAAGTCCACTATGACACCCCAGGAAATGATACCAACACCTCTGGAATGACACTGGGACAGCAGGGGAAGCATGTCTGGGGGCATCTAACACACCAAAGACCCTCTATTACCCCAACATCACAGCCTAACAACTACACACTTTACACACTCAATACCACCTCTCTGACAGTAGGAAAACACCTTGAAACATGTGTATTTGGCACTTGCAGTGAGGAGAGCTTGTCACCAGCAGTGAATTTGGCCCTTGTAGTAAGTTGAGGTTGGCACCAACATTTGTTTTGAAAATCAGGGTGGATTGAGCCTCTAACCAGCAGAGTTTGGGCAAATTCATGGTGGAGGGAGCCTCTAAAAACCCCAGTTTGGACCAATTCATGGTGGAGGGAGCCTCTAACCAGCCCAGTTTGGGCAAATTCATGGTGGAGGGAGCCTCTAAAAAACCCAGTTTGGACCAATTCATGGTGGAGGGAGCCTCTAACCAGCCCAGTTTGGGCAAATTCATGGTGGAGGGAGCCTCTAACCAGCCCAGTTTGGACCAATTAATGGTGGAGGGAGCCTCTAACCAGCCCAGTTTGGACCAATTAATGGTGGAGGGAGCCTCTAACCACCCCAGTTTGGACCAATTCATGGTGGAGGGAGCCTCTAAACAGCCCAGTTTGGGCAAATTCATGGTGGAGGGAGCCTCTAAAAAACCCAGTTTGGACCAATTCATGGTGGAGGGAGCCTCTAACCAGCCCAGTTTGGACCAATTAATGGTGGAGGGAGCCTCTAAACAGCCAAGTTTGGACCAATTCATGGTGGAGGGAGCCTCTAAAAACCCCAGTTTGGACCAATTCATGGTGGAGGGAGCCTCTAACCAGCCCAGTTTGGGCAAATTCATGGTGGAGGGAGCCTCTAAACAGCCCAGTTTGGGCAAATTCATGGTGGAGGGAGCCTCTAACCAGCCCAGTTTGGACCAATTAATGGTGGAGGGAGCCTCTAACCAGCCCAGTTTGGACCAATTAATGGTGGAGGGAGCCTCTAACCACCCCAGTTTGGACCAATTCATGGTGGAGGGAGCCTCTAACCAGCCCAGTTTGGACCAATTCATGGTGGAGGGAGCCTCTAAAAAACCCAGTTTGGACCAATTCATGGTGGAGGGAGCCTCTAAACAGCCCAGTTTGGGCAAATTCATGGTGGAGGGAGCCTCTAAAAACCCCAGTTTGGACCAATTCATGGTGGAGGGAGCCTCTAACCAGCCCAGTTTGGGCAAATTCATGGTGGAGGGAGCCTCTAAAAAACCCAGTTTGGACCAATTCATGGTGGAGGGAGCCTCTAACCAGCCCAGTTTGGGCAAATTCATGGTGGAGGGAGCCTCTAACCAGCCCAGTTTGGACCAATTAATGGTGGAGGGAGCCTCTAACCAGCCCAGTTTGGACCAATTAATGGTGGAGGGAGCCTCTAACCACCCCAGTTTGGACCAATTCATGGTGGAGGGAGCCTCTAAACAGCCCAGTTTGGGCAAATTCATGGTGGAGGGAGCCTCTAAAAAACCCAGTTTGGACCAATTCATGGTGGAGGGAGCCTCTAACCAGCCCAGTTTGGACCAATTAATGGTGGAGGGAGCCTCTAACCAGCCCAGTTTGGACCAATTAATGGTGGAGGGAGCCTCTAACCACCCCAGTTTGGACCAATTCATGGTGGAGGGAGCCTCTAACCAGCCCAGTTTGGACCAATTAATGGTGGAGGGAGCCTCTAACCAGCCCAGTTTGGACCAATTAATGGTGGAGGGAGCCTCTAACCACCCCAGTTTGGACCAATTCATGGTGGAGGGAGCCTCTAACCAGCCCAGTTTGGACCAATTCATGGTGGAGGGAGCCTCTAAAAAACCCAGTTTGGACCAATTCATGGTGGAGGGAGCCTCTAAACAGCCCAGTTTGGGCAAATTCATGGTGGAGGGAGCCTCTAAAAAACCCAGTTTGGACCAATTCATGGTGGAGGGAGCCTCTAACCAGCCCAGTTTGGACCAATTAATGGTGGAGGGAGCCTCTAAACAGCCAAGTTTGGACCAATTCATGGTGGAGGGAGCCTCTAAAAACCCCAGTTTGGACCAATTCATGGTGGAGGGAGCCTCTAACCAGCCCAGTTTGGACCAATTAATGGTGGAGGGAGCCTCTAACCAGCCCAGTTTGGACCAATTAATGGTGGAGGGAGCCTCTAACCACCCCAGTTTGGACCAATTCATGGTGGAGGGAGCCTCTAAACAGCCCAGTTTGGGCAAATTCATGGTGGAGGGAGCCTCTAAAAAACCCAGTTTGGACCAATTCATGGTGGAGGGAGCCTCTAACCAGCCCAGTTTGGACCAATTAATGGTGGAGGGAGCCTCTAAACAGCCAAGTTTGGACCAATTCATGGTGGAGGGAGCCTCTAAAAACCCCAGTTTGGACCAATTCATGGTGGAGGGAGCCTCTAACCAGCCCAGTTTGGACCAATTAATGGTGGAGGGAGCCTCTAACCAGCCCAGTTTGGACCAATTAATGGTGGAGGGAGCCTCTAACCACCCCAGTTTGGACCAATTCATGGTGGAGGGAGCCTCTAAACAGCCCAGTTTGGGCAAATTCATGGTGGATGGAGCCTCTAAAAAACCCAGTTTGGACCAATTCATGGTGGAGGGAGCCTCTAACCAGCCCAGTTTGGACCAATTAATGGTGGAGGGAGCCTCTAAACAGCCAAGTTTGGACCAATTCATGGTGGAGGGAGCCTCTAAAAACCCCAGTTTGGACCAATTCATGGTGGAGGGAGCCTCTAACCAGCCCAGTTTGGGCAAATTCATGGTGGAGGGAGCCTCTAAACAGCCCAGTTTGGGCAAATTCATGGTGGAGGGAGCCTCTAACCAGCCCAGTTTGGACCAATTAATGGTGGAGGGAGCCTCTAACCAGCCCAGTTTGGACCAATTCATGGTGGAGGGAGCCTCTAACCAGCCCAGTTTGGACCAATTAATGGTGGAGGGAGCCTCTAACCACCCCAGTTTGGACCAATTCATGGTGGAGGGAGCCTCTAACCAGCCCAGTTTGGACCAATTCATGGTGGAGGGAGCCTCTAAAAAACCCAGTTTGGACCAATTCATGGTGGAGGGAGCCTCTAAACAGCCCAGTTTGGGCAAATTCATGGTGGAGGGAGCCTCTAAAAAACCCAGTTTGGACCAATTCATGGTGGAGGGAGCCTCTAACCAGCCCAGTTTGGACCAATTAATGGTGGAGGGAGCCTCTAAACAGCCAAGTTTGGACCAATTCATGGTGGAGGGAGCCTCTAAAAACCCCAGTTTGGACCAATTCATGGTGGAGGGAGCCTCTAACCAGCCCAGTTTGGACCAATTAATGGTGGAGGGAGCCTCTAACCAGCCCAGTTTGGACCAATTAATGGTGGAGGGAGCCTCTAACCACCCCAGTTTGGACCAATTCATGGTGGAGGGAGCCTCTAAAAAACCCAGTTTGGACCAATTCATGGTGGAGGGAGCCTCTAAACAGCCCAGTTTGGGCAAATTCATGGTGGAGGGAGCCTCTAAAAACCCCAGTTTGGACCAATTCATGGTGGAGGGAGCCTCTAACCAGCCCAGTTTGGGCAAATTCATGGTGGAGGGAGCCTCTAAAAAACCCAGTTTGGACCAATTCATGGTGGAGGGAGCCTCTAACCAGCCCAGTTTGGGCAAATTCATGGTGGAGGGAGCCTCTAACCAGCCCAGTTTGGACCAATTAATGGTGGAGGGAGCCTCTAACCAGCCCAGTTTGGACCAATTAATGGTGGAGGGAGCCTCTAACCACCCCAGTTTGGACCAATTCATGGTGGAGGGAGCCTCTAAACAGCCCAGTTTGGGCAAATTCATGGTGGAGGGAGCCTCTAAAAAACCCAGTTTGGACCAATTCATGGTGGAGGGAGCCTCTAACCAGCCCAGTTTGGACCAATTCATGGTGGAGGGAGCCTCTAAACAGCCAAGTTTGGACCAATTCATGGTGGAGGGAGCCTCTAAAAACCCCAGTTTGGACCAATTCATGGTGGAGGGAGCCTCTAACCACCCCAGTTTGGACCAATTCATGGTGGAGGGAGCCTCTAAACAGCCCAGTTTGGGCAAATTCATGGTGGATGGAGCCTCTAAAAAACCCAGTTTGGACCAATTCATGGTGGAGGGAGCCTCTAACCAGCCCAGTTTGGACCAATTAATGGTGGAGGGAGCCTCTAAACAGCCAAGTTTGGACCAATTCATGGTGGAGGGAGCCTCTAAAAACCCCAGTTTGGACCAATTCATGGTGGAGGGAGCCTCTAACCAGCCCAGTTTGGGCAAATTCATGGTGGAGGGAGCCTCTAAACAGCCCAGTTTGGGCAAATTCATGGTGGAGGGAGCCTCTAACCAGCCCAGTTTGGACCAATTAATGGTGGAGGGAGCCTCTAACCAGCCCAGTTTGGACCAATTCATGGTGGAGGGAGCCTCTAACCAGCCCAGTTTGGACCAATTAATGGTGGAGGGAGCCTCTAACCACCCCAGTTTGGACCAATTCATGGTGGAGGGAGCCTCTAACCAGCCCAGTTTGGACCAATTCATGGTGGAGGGAGCCTCTAAAAAACCCAGTTTGGACCAATTCATGGTGGAGGGAGCCTCTAAACAGCCCAGTTTGGGCAAATTCATGGTGGAGGGAGCCTCTAAAAAACCCAGTTTGGACCAATTCATGGTGGAGGGAGCCTCTAACCAGCCCAGTTTGGACCAATTAATGGTGGAGGGAGCCTCTAAACAGCCAAGTTTGGACCAATTCATGGTGGAGGGAGCCTCTAAAAACCCCAGTTTGGACCAATTCATGGTGGAGGGAGCCTCTAACCAGCCCAGTTTGGACCAATTAATGGTGGAGGGAGCCTCTAACCAGCCCAGTTTGGACCAATTAATGGTGGAGGGAGCCTCTAACCACCCCAGTTTGGACCAATTCATGGTGGAGGGAGCCTCTAAACAGCCAAGTTTGGACCAATTCATGGTGAAGGGAGCCTCTAAAAACCCGTTTGGACCAATTCATGGTGGAGGGAGCCTCTAACCAGCCCAGTTTGGGCAAATTCATGGTGGAGGGAGCCTCTAAACAGCCCAGTTTGGGCAAATTCATGGTGGAGGGAGCCTCTAACCAGCCCAGTTTGGACCAATTAATGGTGGAGGGAGCCTCTAACCAGCCCAGTTTGGACCAATTAATGGTGGAGGGAGCCTCTAACCACCCCAGTTTGGATCAATTCATGGTGGAGGGAGCCTCTAACCAGCCCAGTTTGGACCAATTCATGGTGGAGGGAGCCTTTAAAAAACCCAGTTTGGACCAATTCATGGTGGAGGGAGCCTCTAAACAGCCCAGTTTGGGCAAATTCATGGTGGAGGGAGCCTCTAAACAGCCCAGTTTGGGCAAATTCATGGTGGAGGGAGCCTCTAACCAGCCCAGTTTGGACCAATTAATGGTGGAGGGAGCCTCTAACCAGCCCAGTTTGGACCAATTCATGGTGGAGGGAGCCTCTAAACAGCCCAGTTTTGGCAAATTCATGGTGGAAGGAGCCTCTAACCAGCAGAGTTGTGGGAAAGCAGGGTGGAGGGAGCCTCTAACCAGCAGAGTTGGTGGAAATCAGGGTGGAGGGAGCCTCTAACCAGCAGAGTTGGGGGAAATCATGTTGGAGGGAGCCTAGTATTAGCAGAATTGTGCAACGCTTATGGTGGATGAGTATGAGGATGCGGAGGAATTGGAGAGGTTGAGTACAGACATGGAGTTTCATGTTGGGGTGCTTTACACAGGTGGGCACAAAAATGAAGGCTCTATCCAGTGGTGGTTCATTTTTATCAAAGTGAGCCGGTCGGCACTCTCAGCTGACAGACGGGTGCGCTTGTCAGTGATGATGCCACCGGCTGCACTGAACACCCTCTCAGATAGGACGCTGGCGGCAGGACAGGACAGCACCTCCAAGGCATATAGGGCAAGTTCAAGCCACAGGTCCAACTTCGACACCCAATACGTGTAGGGCGCAGAGGGGTCGGAGAGGACAGGGCTGTGGTCGGAAAGGTATTCCCGCAACATGCGCCTATACTTCTCACGCCTGGTGACACTAGGACCCTCCGTGGCGGCACTTTGGCGAGGGGGTGCCATCAAGGTGTCCCAGACCTTAGACAGTGTGCCCCTCGTTTGTGTGGACCGGTGAGAACTTGGTTGCCTACTGGAGGAACTGCCCTCCCTGCCGCCAACGTCACATGCTGGAAACATCTCCATCATATTCTGCACCAATTGCCTGTGGCAAGCATTGATGCGATTGGCCCTCCCCTCTACCGGAATAAAAGACGAGATGTTGTTTTTATACCGGGGGTCAAGGATAGCAAAGATCCAGTACTGGTTGTCCTCCATGATTTTGACAATACGCTTGTCGGTTGTAAAGCACCCCAACATGAACTCAGCCATGTCTGCCACAGTGTTAGTTGGCATGACTCCTCTGGCCCCACCGGAAAGTTCAATCTCCATTTCCTCCTCATCCTCCATGTCTACCCATCCGCGCTGCAACAATGGGACGATTCGAAGTTGCCCGGAAGCCTCCTGTATCACCATCACATCATCGGACAACTCTTCTTCCTCCTCCTCCTCCTCCTCCTCCATTAAACGCAGTGAAGCGGACAGATGTGTGGACCTACTCTCCAGCTGTGACGGATCGGATGCTATCCCTAACTCCTCTGTGTGATCTGAGTTATCCCTGATGTCAATCAGGGATTCTCTCAGAACACACAAGAGCGGGATTGTAAGGCTCACCATCGCATCCTCAGAGCTCACCCTCCTTGTGGACTCCTCAAAGACCTGTAGGATGTCACAAAGGTCTCTCATCCATGGCCACTCATGGATGTGAAACTGAGGCAGCTGACTTTGTGGCACCCTAGGGTTTTGTAGCTGGTATTCCATCAAAGGTCTCTGCTGCTCAACCACTCTATTCAACATCTGAAACGTTGAGTTCCAGCGTGTGGGGACGTCGCACAAAAGCCGGTGTTGTGGCACATGCAGGCGTTGCTGGAGAGATTTTAAGCTAGCAGCGGCTACTGTCGACTTGCGAAAGTGGGCGCACATGCGCCGCACTTTCACCAGTAGCTCTGGAACATTGGGGTAGCTCTTTAGGAAACGTTGCACCACTAGGTTGAAGACGTGGGCCAGGCATGGAACATGTTGGAGTCCGGCAAGCTCCAGAGCTGCTACCAGGTTCCGGCCGTTATCACAAACGACCATGCCTGGGCCCAGGTGCAGCGGCTCAAACCATATTGCCGTCTCATCGAGGAGGGCATCCCTCACCTCGGAGGCAGTGTGCTGTCTGTCCCCCAAGCTGATCAGCTTCAGCACAGCCTGCTGACGTCTACCAACGCCAGTGCTGCAACGTTTCCAACTCGTAGCTGGGGTCAATCTAACAGCGGAGGAGGAGGCGGTGGCGGAGGAGGAGGCGGTGGCGGAGGAGGAGGCGGTAGAGGAGGAGGAGGAGGGGGGTGTTCTTCTCGTGTCCCTGCCAGGAATGTTAGGCGGGGAGACGAGGTACACCGGGCCAGTTTGGGAAGCAGTCCCAGCCTCAACTACATTCACCCAGTGTGCCGTCAGTGAAATGTAGCGTCCCTGTCCGCATGCACTTGTCCACGCGTCGGTGGTCAAGTGGACCTTTGTGCAAAGCGCGGAACTAAGGGCCCGCCTGATGTTGAGTGACACGTGCTGGTGCAAGGCGGGGACGGCACACCGGGAGAAGTAGTGACGGCTAGGGACGGCATAGCGAGGTGCCGCAGTTGCCATCAGGTCCAGGAAGGCGGGAGTTTCAACAAGCCGGAACGCCAACATCTCCTGGGCCAGCAGTTTAGCGATGTTGGCGTTCAAGGCTTGCGCGTGTGGGTGGTTAGCAGTGTATTTCTGCCGCCGCTCCAATGTCTGAGAGATGGTGGGTTGTTGTAAAGAAACGCCTGATGGTGCCTTTGATGGTGCAGGAGAAGGAGATAAGACAGGACCAGGGGAGGATGAGGTAGAAGTCAACAAAGTGGCGGAGGCAGATGAAGTGGTGTCCTGGCTCGTCCTCTGGAGTGCATCGCCAGCACAGTCAGCAGTGGCAGTGGCAGAGGCAGAGGCAGTGGCAGAGACAGTGGCAGTGGCGTGAACGGCAGGCGGCCTTTGTCCTGCCGTTGCTGCCTGCCACTGATTCCAGTGCTTGGATTCCAAATGACGGCGCATTGAAGTGGTGGACAGGTTGCTCTTCTCAGAGCCCCTAATCAATTTCGAGAGGCAAATTGTGCAGACAACACTATATCTGTCCTCGGCGCATTCCTTGAAAAAACTCCACACCTTCGAGAAACGTGCCCTCGAGGTGGGAGTTTTTCGGGGCTGGGTACGAACTGGAACATCTTGGGAGATTCCGGGTGTGGCCTGGCTTCGCCTAAGCTGCTGACCTCTGCCTCTGCCTCTAGCTACCCTTTTTGGTGCTGCACCTGCCTCAACATCCACACTACTTTCCCCGCTTGACATCCCCCCTGTCCAGGTCGGGTCAGTGTCCTCATCATCCACCACTTCCTCTTCCAACTCCTGTCTCATCTCCTCCTCCCGCACAATGCGCCGGTCAACTGGATGCCCTGACGGCAACTGCGTCACATCATCGTCGATGAGGGTGGGTTGCTGGTCATCCACCACCAAATCGAACGGAGATGGAGGAGACTCTAGTGTTTGAGCATCTGGACACAGATGCTCCTCTGTTAGGTTCGTGGAATCGTGACGTGGAGAGGCAGGTTGAGGGACAATGAAAGGAGCGGAGAACAGCTCTGGGGAGCAGGGACAGTTTGGGTTATTGTTCTGTAAAGCTTCGGAATTTTGGGAGGAAGGAAGACAAGACTGTTGGGTAATAGGAGGAGAGGAGGCAGAGTCTGACTGGCTGCTGGACAATGTGCTGTAAGCGTTCTCTGACAGCCATTGCAAGACCTGTTCCTGGTTCTCGGGCCTACTAAGGTTTGTACCCTGCAGTTTAGTTAATGTGGCAAGCAACCCTGGCACTGTGGAGTGGCGCAATGCTTGCTGCCCCACAGGAGTAGGCACGGGACGCCCTGTGGCTTCACTGCTACCTTGCTCCCCAGAACCATTCCCCCGACCTCGCCCACGGCCTCGTCCACGTCCCTTTCCGGGAGCCTTGCGCATTTTGAATTCCTAGTTAGAAATTGGCACTGTATACCAGTAGTAAAAATTGTGGGTGCACGTAACCCCAATATATTCTTTGAATTACCAGTCAGAAACTGGCACTATATGGCAGTAGCAAGAAATGAGGGTATTTATAACCCCAATATATTCTTTGAATTCCCAGTCAGACAATGGCACTGTATACCAGTAGTAAAAATTGTGGGTGCACGTAACCCCAATATATTCTTTGAATTCCCAGTCAGAAACTGGCACTATATGGCAGTAGCAAGAAATGAGGGTATTTGTATTCCCAATATACTCTTTAAATTCCCAGTCAGACAATGGCACTGTATACCAGTAGTAAAAATTGTGGGTGCACGTAACCCCAATATATTCTTTGAATTCCCAGTCAGACACTGGCACTATATGGCAGTAGCAAGAAATGAGGGTATTTGTATTCCCAATATACTCTTTAAATTCCCAGTCAGACAATGGCACTGTATACCAGTAGTAAAAATTGTGGGTGCACGTAACCCCAATATATTCTTTGAATTCCCAGTCAGAAACTGGCACTATATGGCAGTAGCAAGAAATGAGGGTATTTGTATTCCCAATATACTCTTTGAATTCCCAGTCAGACAATGGCACTGTATACCAGTAGTAAAAATTGTGGGTGCACGTAACCCCAATATATTCTTTGAATTCCCAGTCAGAAACTGGCACTATATGGCAGTAGCAAGAAATGAGGGTATTTGTATTCCCAATATACTCTTTGAATTCCCAGTCAGACAATGGCACTGTATACCAGTAGTAAAAATTGTGGGTGCACGTAACCCCAATATATTCTTTGAATTACCAGTCAGAAACTGGCACTATATGGCAGTAGCAAGAAATGAGGGTATTTATAACCCCAATATATTCTTTGAATTCCCAGTCAGACAATGGCACTGTATACCAGTAGTAAAAATTGTGGGTGCACGTAACCCCAATATATTCTTTGAATTCCCAGTCAGATACTGGCACTATATGGCAGTAGCAAGAAATGAGGGTATTTGTATTCCCAATATACTCTTTGAATTCCCAGTCAGACAATGGCACTGTATACCAGTAGTAAAAATTGTGGGTGCACGTAACCCCAATATATTCTTTGAATTACCAGTCAGAAACTGGCACTATATGGCAGTAGCAAGAAATGAGGGTATTTATAACCCCAATATATTCTTTGAATTCCCAGTCAGACAATGGCACTGTATACCAGTAGTAAAAATTGTGGGTGCACGTAACCCCAATATATTCTTTGAATTCCCAGTCAGAAACTGGCACTATATGGCAGTAGCAAGAAATGAGGGTATTTGTATTCCCAATATACTCTTTGAATTCCCAGTCAGACAATGGCACTGTATACCAGTAGTAAAAATTGTGGGTGCACGTAACCCCAATATATTCTTTGAATTACCAGTCAGAAACTGGCACTATATGGCAGTAGCAAGAAATGAGGGTATTTATAACCCCAATATATTCTTTGAATTCCCAGTCAGACAATGGCACTGTATACCAGTAGTAAAAATTGTGGGTGCACGTAACCCCAATATATTCTTTGAATTCCCAGTCAGAATCTGGCACTATATGGCAGTAGCAAGAAATGAGGGTATTTGTATTCCCAATATACTCTTTGAATTCCCAGTCAGACAATGGCACTGTATACCAGTAGTAAAAATTGTGGGTGCACGTAACCCCAATATATTCTTTGAATTACCAGTCAGAAACTGGCACTATATGGCAGTAGCAAGAAATGAGGGTATTTATAACCCCAATATATTCTTTGAATTCCCAGTCAGACAATGGCACTGTATACCAGTAGTAAAAATTGTGGGTGCACGTAACCCCAATATATTCTTTGAATTACCAGTCAGAAACTGGCACTATATGGCAGTAGCAAGAAATGAGGGTATTTATAACCCCAATATATTCTTTGAATTCCCAGTCAGACAATGGCACTGTATACCAGTAGTAAAAATTGTGGGTGCACGTAACCCCAATATATTCTTTGAATTACCAGTCAGAAACTGGCACTATATGGCAGTAGCAAGAAATGAGGGTATTTATAACCCCAATATATTCTTTGAATTCCCAGTCAGACAATGGCACTGTATACCAGTAGTAAAAATTGTGGGTGCACGTAACCCCAATATATTCTTTGAATTCCCAGTCAGAATCTGGCACTATATGGCAGTAGCAAGAAATGAGGGTATTTGTATTCCCAATATACTCTTTGAATTCCCAGTCAGACAATGGCACTGTATACCAGTAGTAAAAATTGTGGGTGCACGTAACCCCAATATATTCTTTGAATTCCCAGTCAGAAACTGGCACTATATGGCAGTAGCAAGAAATGAGGGTATTTGTATTCCCAATATACTCTTTGAATTCCCAGTCAGACAATGGCACTGTATACCAGTAGTAAAAATTGTGGGTGCACGTAACCCCAATATATTCTTTGAATTACCAGTCAGAAACTGGCACTATATGGCAGTAGCAAGAAATGAGGGTATTTATAACCCCAATATATTCTTTGAATTCCCAGTCAGACAATGGCACTGTATACCAGTAGTAAAAATTGTGGGTGCACGTAACCCCAATATATTCTTTGAATTACCAGTCAGAAACTGGCACTATATGGCAGTAGCAAGAAATGAGGGTATTTGTATTCCCAATATACTCTTTGAATTCCCAGTCAAACAATGGCACTGTATACCAGTAGTAAAAATTGTGGGTGCACGTAACCCCAATATATTCTTTGAATTACCAGTCAGAAACTGGCACTATATGGCAGTAGCAAGAAATGAGGGTATTTATAACCCCAATATATTCTTTGAATTCCCAGTCAGACAATGGCACTGTATACCAGTAGTAAAAATTGTGGGTGCACGTAACCCCAATATATTCTTTGAATTACCAGTCAGAAACTGGCACTATATGGCAGTAGCAAGAAATGAGGGTATTTGTATTCCCAATATACTCTTTGAATTCCCAGTCAGACAATGGCACTGTATACCAGTAGTAAAAATTGTGGGTGCACGTAACCCCAATATATTCTTTGAATTACCAGTCAGAAACTGGCACTATATGGCAGTAGCAAGAAATGAGGGTATTTATAACCCCAATATATTCTTTGAATTCCCAGTCAGACAATGGCACTGTATACCAGTAGTAAAAATTGTGGGTGCACGTAACCCCAATATATTCTTTGAATTCCCAGTCAGACACTGGCACTATATGGCAGTAGCAAGAAATGAGGGTATTTGTATTCCCAATATATTCTTTGAATTCCCAGTCAGACAATGGCACTGTATACCAGTAGTAAAAATTGTGGGTGCACGTAACCCCAATATATTCTTTGAATTACCAGTCAGAAACTGGCACTATATGGCAGTAGCAAGAAATGAGGGTATTTGTATTCCCAATATATTCTTTGAATTCCCAGTCAGACAATGGCACTGTATACCAGTAGTAAAAATTGTGGGTGCACGTAACCCCAATATATTCTTTGAATTCCCAGTCAGACACTGGCACTATATGGCAGTAGCAAGAAATGAGGGTATTTGTATTCCCAATATATTCTTTGAATTCCCAGTCAGACAATGGCACTGTATACCAGTAGTAAAAATTGTGGGTGTATATAGCCCCAATTCTATTGCTAGGGGACTTGCAGGGTATTTCTGGGGTGAAGGTGGGGGGGCACACCGTTGGAACGGGTATCGGGGTATATATCGGGTATACGGGAATACACTGACAGTGTATTCCATTCAGGATCCTGGGAAAGCTGGGTTGCGGCGATTGAGCCCGTCAGTGCCACGTTACACTGACAAGCTTCTCCCTGGAATTTAGCTCTTACAAGAGCTGTTGGTTGTCTTCTCCTTCCTATCCTAGCCTGTCCCTGCCTACCCAGAATCTAAGCCCTAGCTAGCTGGACGGAAACCTCAGTCCCCGGTGAATTGCAAGCTCAGAATGACGCGAACCTGGGCGGCGCTGTTCTTTTAAATTAGAGGTCACATGTATTCGGCAGGCAATGGGTTTTGCCTACTTTTTTCAACGTCACCGGTGTCGTAGTTCCTGTCCCACCTACCCTGCGCTGTTATTGGAGCAAAAAAGGCGCCAGGGAAGGTGGGAGGGGAATCGAGTAATGGCGCACTTTACCACGCGGTGTTCGATTCGATTCGAACATGCCGAACAGCCTAATATCCGATCGAACATGAGTTCGATAGAACACTGTTCGCTCATCTCTAATTATTATCATTATATTCTATTGATTTAGTGGACTTATTATTATTATTATTATTATTATTATTATTATTATTATTATTATCAGTATTTCTATTACTATTATCTAAATAATGAATTTTTTTTTAAAGATAATAATATAACAAGTTGACAGCAGCATAAAGCAGGTGTTCAGAATTATTCATGGATATATGCCTTGTACAAAGTTGAGTAGCTTTGTAAATACATTGCATTACTTCTCCTGTTCAGATCCTTAGATACAGCCTAGATTGGGGATGTTCACACTAAGCAGATTTGTTGCAGACATTTCTGCAACTGACCAGTTCATCTGAACAGCACGTGTGCCATACAGAACTTTACAGCCTTTAGTAATGAAATAGAAAGGGATGTTACAACAGCTTTTTTTTACACTCTGGATAGACTTAAATGGGTTGTCCACTTTCAGACCAATATTGAGGAATGAATGTTATGTTTTATATAATAAAAAGATATACAATTTTCCAATATACCCTCTGTATTAATTCCTCCCGGTTTTCCAGATGGTTATGTGATATACAGCCCATGATCATGTGATATATACCATCCATGGTCATGTGATATACAGTTCCTGGTCATGTGATATATCGTCCATGGTTGTGTGATATACAGGTCGTGGTCATGTGATATACAGTCCATGGTCAAGTGATATATAGTTCGTGGTCATGTGATATACCGTCCATGGTCATGTGATGTACAGTCCATGGTCATGTGATATACCGTCCATGGTCATGTGATGTACAGTCCATGGTCATGTGATATACGGTCCATGGTTATGTGATGTACAGTCCATGGTCATGTGATGTACAGTCCATGGTCATGTGATGTACAGTCCATGGTCATGTGATATACAGTCCATGGTCATGTGATATACAGTCCATGGTCATGTGATGTACAGTCCATGGTCATGTGATATACGGTCCATGGTTATGTGATGTACAGTCCATAGTCATGTGATATACAGTTCATGGTCATGTGATGTACAGTCCATGGTCATGTGATGGATACACAGGTGCACAATTGGTTACCAGGTAGATGTCTGATTACAGGACTGTGACTATAACAAGCCATGCCCCTGTGCACCGCCAGTGTTCCCAGTAGATATATAACGGACATGCTGCAATTTACAAAAATGTGACAGTTTTAGAAATCGCCGCATTTCCACTGTGCATATTTTTCTGCAATGTGTGGATGTCATTCATAGCTTTTGTGCCATGTGGAGCCCAGTAATCCAGTGAGTCTCATCAGATTCATCTCTGGTCCTCCGAGCACTCCTCCCCAATTTCAACATTGAGGAATGTATATAAATACATAGAATTACAATAAAAAGAATAATACATAGTGTTCCATACAGCCTCTATACATTTGCAGATTTGTGATTCAGAGGACAATTTCTATCACTTACACCAGAAGGTTTTACCATATCAACATAGAGATTCAATTAACATTCACTTAGGGTGGGAACAATAAGAGTTCAAGGTTGTCCAGGCCATTGCTGGTAAGATTCCAGTTTATACATGCCGTGTGCCAGACCCGGTCCGTGCATGGGGATTGGCTATTCTCTCATTAATGTGCAAATGAGGGCAATAGGAGTGATGAATGCAGACACTTCAAGTTACGCAATAGCTTCCAGAAAATCTATATGATCTGCTGATATACATAAATCCAATACATGCGGATATAAATCTTATATCACATACAGATCTGAATATCGAGCTAGAATCCAAAGTACTGTAGCAGCGATGGTGTAGCGATATATACATAAAGCATTTTACGGTACGTATCATACAATAATATTTCATATCGCTCAGGAGTGCTAAGAGTTTTGAAAACACAAAGATAAGCCAAGGTTAGAAAAGAAATATCTCTGTGAATTTTATAGAAACAATACTTCTACTTAAATGGGTTGTCCAATTTCATACCAATATTGAAAGACAAATGTAGCTGTTTGTGTAATGAAAAGTTCTACAAAGATGGTACCATGTAGCAGTGAAGATTTTATTTTAAAGGGGGTTGCCCAAGATTTAATACCTTATAACATGCAGACCAGTGGGGGTCTAAGCACTCAGACTTTATATGATCACAAGAACAGGGGTTTTGTTCCCCCATCCGAAAGGACCTGCAGGTCAAGTCTATGGGAGAACGGATGGAACAGTACACATGCTCATCTACCTGGTATAGAGCTGTGCACCTGTGTGTACATCACATGACCATGGACTGTATATCACATGACCATGGACTGTATATCACATGACTATGGACTGTATATCACATAACCATGGACTGTATATCACATGACCATGGACTGTATATCACATGACCATGGACTGTATATCACATAACCATGGACTGTATATCATATGACCATGGACTGTATATCACATGACCATGGACTGTATATCACATGACCATGGACTGTATATCACATGACCATGGACTGTATATCACATGACCATGGACTGTATATCACATAACCATGGACAGTATATCACATAACCATGGACAGTATATCACATGACCATGAACTGTATATCTTCTTATTTCTTATTTTCTTATGGTAGAGTTGGAAGGGACCTCAAGGGCCATCGGGTCCAACCCCCTGCGAGTGCAGGTTTTCCTAAATCATTCCAGCTATATGTTTATCCAGATTCCTCTTGAAGATTTCCATTGATGGAGCGCCCACCACCTCCCGTGGCAGCCTATTCCACTCTCTCACTACCCTCACTGTCAGAAAGTTTTTCCTAATGTCTAATCTGTATCTCTTTCCCTTTAGTTTCATCCCATTGCTTCTTGTACTTCCTTGTGCTAATGAGAATAGGGTAGATCCCTCTGCACTGTGACTACCTTTCAGATATTTGTAGACTGCTATTAAATCTCCCCTCAGCCTTCTCTTCTGCAAACTAAACAATCCCAGTTCTTTTAGCCGCTCCTCATAGGACATGGTTTGCAGACCTTCCACCATTTTGGTTGCTCTTCTCTAGACTTGCTCCAATATATCGATGTCTTTCTTGAATTGAGGCGCCCAGAACTGTACACAGTATTCCAGGTGTGGTCTGACCAGGGAAGAGTACAGCGGAATAATGACCTCTCTTGATCTAGATTCACATGACCACGTGCTGTATATCACAAGACCATGGACTGTATATTACATAACTATGGTCTGTATACCACATGACCATGGACTGTATATCACATGACCATGGACTGTATATCACATGACCATAGACAGATTTTTATCCACTGTATCGCAGCCCAGATGGAAGGAATCGGAGGATGGGAGTAGTAGTGGTGGATGCTGTGTCACCAGATAGGCTGAGTGCCCTCAACCACTCTACCCAGCTCAACTCCTAGGCTGGACACCGACGAAAGTGGCCTAGTGTACTATCAAATGTTGGTGGTAGCAGTTCCCCCGAGCACTTTCAGTTGGAGATGGGTCCTCTCTTACCTGAGACGGTGTTTTGGTATTCAAACGGGCCCTGATGTTAATTGCAGGAACGACTAAAGAAACAGCAGTGCAGCTGAAACAGGTTTAACTTTACTTGGCAAACCGTGCAGCTTCCGAACTGGGTTGTAGTCTCCCACTGTAAGGTTCTCCCAGCCTTGGTCTTGAGAAGTGCCCAGTGATGATAAGGCACTAGTGCTGTACTCCACTCCAATAAGTTTATCTCCACACTTCAGCCACCTGCAGCAGAAGATACTGGGGGCTGTACTCCTAGGCAGTCATTGCAGGGGTCTGGTTACCTTTAGATGTCAGGTCCCAGCCAACACCTCCTGACACAGGACTCCTTCTCTCCACCTGGCATAGTGTCCAAATATCAGACAGCAGATTCTTCCTGACTCATGGCTCTAGATTAACCTTGGGCTGAATTTCTTCCCTCAGGAGCTGTGTATGGAACAGCAGAATTCTAGAATGCAGAGCTAGCTTGCTTTGTCTTCACAAACTGCTATCCACTAGACTGAAGTACAACGGTTCTCTGGGAGACAAAAGTCTCCCAACCCCCCCCCCCCCCCCAGTTGCCTGTGATAGGCATGGATTGTATTAAGTGTGAGGGACCAGACAGTGTCGGGAAAAAACAGGGAAATATACAAAGGGAGAGCAGCAAAACAATACATTGATAATAGAACATATAGACAGCATGTACAAACACACCCAGAGGCACAAAGACAAATACAGTATAAGCAAGAATACTCTGAGATGCTACAACTGGAAATAAGAATGAATGACAGCAAGCACAGATGTAGAAAAACATGAACTGATTCAGAAAGTATACTAGACATTTATCAAACTTTTCATACAGGTGCTGCAAGCTGAGAGCGACCTGTATCTTTCCTATTCACTCTTTTTGTCTGTATCTACAAGTATCCTCTACTCAAGTACCTTTGCACTATGAACAGCTAACTATTTGGCATGGAAAAACCTGCAGATTATTTTTCTAAGGTATCCTTTGTGTCTATTGTTTATGCTTGGAAGATGCCTGCAGTCGGCTGAATGGAACTTCCTGCAAGAGGCAGACAAAGCATGGAGGAGAAACTAGCATGAAATTTTAGACTTCTTTAAAGGAAATCTTTTAGCGTCTATTGTTTAGGCTTGGAAGATGCCTGGGGTCGGATAACTGGAATTTATTTTTCGTGTGGACAGAAGACTTTGTTACAGCCTTTTTTACCATCCCCCTACCCTTCCCATAAGTTAAGGAAGCATGGGAAGGAGATGCAGATAGTCTGGAGGAATAATCAGCTCCCTGTCTCCCTGGATGGCTTCAGACTTCTTCGGCCAGGTAGAACACGTGACAGCAGTAAGAAGAAAGGAGGAGGGCTTGTGATGAAAGATGCTGCACTTTGGGGGCATTTTTGTGGTTAAGGAACAATAGTGCTAATGAAGGATATCGAATTACTGTATCAGCTATGAGCATGAGATCCTACTACCTACTAAAGGAACTACCACATGTTATCATGATAGCTGCATATGTCCCCCCACCTCTGCAAAAAAAGCTGATTCTGCCTGTTATGTCTACATGTTCTGCCCCCTCCACGTGTCCTCCAACGGCAGTCAGACTGTATTATCAACATCACTTTGCAAGCATTGCAACACCATGTGACCCATGTGATTGGGCGGCCCTGACAGGCAGAAGAACCAAAGACAGCAGGGAGTCACGCTGGAGCCCAGGAAAGGAGAGTAACACTATTTTTTCTGTTTGGTCACCTCTCCTGAGCCTCCCTTTATTATACTCTGGAGTCTGAAGAAATACCACAATATAATAATAGCAGTTTTGGTTCAGCCGTCTTCATTCCAAATGAAACTGCAAATATTGTAGTAACTGAACCAAAATAACCATTGTGATCAAACTCATATCAGTTATTCTAGTTGATGTTCAGTTTTGGTTATTTTTCGATTAATCATCTAGCCCTACTTAACATTGTATTTAGTTATCTCGGTCAGTTCCATAGAGACTGTATGGAGTGGCTGAACTCAGGCGCAAACATCAATCCTTTCAAGATACAAGACACAAAAAGATATAAGATACAAATAAGCTTTATTAGCATTACCAAAGAATAAAACATTTGGTGTTGCCAAAGCAGAAAGAAGGTTGGGGGTGGTGGAGGGGGGTGGGTACTGGGTATGTGGGTTGGGGGGTTTGAGTGTATTTAGGGTCTCATGCTTCTTGTTTGGGGCATTTGGGTGTCGGTGGGTATGGGGTAGAAAGGTGATGGGGGGGCTTAGGGGGTTTAATAGTCCATGGGGGGTGGGTGGTTTGATAGTCCATGCATCTCATCTTCCTCTTAGTTGGTGACAGCTGGACATGTGTTGGGCAGCGATCTCCACAGTGGCCTCTTCTTCTCCCAGTAGGATGTAGAGTTTCCTCTTCTCGTCTGCAGATGTGAAGTCTGGGATGTGGGCAGAGAGTCTTTGGTAGTAGATGGCCCTCACAGCTGAGTATTTGGTGCAGTGTAGCAGGAAGTGGGCCTCATCTTCTAGGGCCCCCTGGTCGCAGTGCTGGCACAGTCTGTTCTCCCGTGGCTTGTACTTCTGCCTGTTTCAATCTCTAGGTTGTGGGCGCTCAGTCTGTACCGGCTCAGGGTCTGTCTGTGTTTGGGGTGGAGTATTCTCTCCAGGTAGGTGGCCATGGTGTAGTCCCTTTGCAGGAACTTTCAAAACCCATCTGTAAAGGGGCACCTAGCTACCTTGTACCATATAGAATAATAGCATATTTTATGTAGCATAGAGACATTTTGGACCCCCTCAGTGTCCATGTCCTGGTAGTGACTTCCACCACTGCACCCCATATTGCTACGCCCCTGCACAAAGGAGCAATATCAGAAAAGTGTCTAATCTGCACAATCTACCAAATTATCAGTGGTGTGGGGTCCATAATATCAGAGAGGTCTAGTGAGGACAACCAATCCGCATGGTGTAAAAAGTGTCTAACTTGGTACCATTAGTGGAAAGGACTTCTGTCCATAACAAGGAAAAAAGCTGGATTTCTTAATATAAAGAATAGTGCAGTGAGCGAAGGGGCTATAATGGCCACTTGTAGGGTTGGGCCGCTAATAGGGTAAAGGTCTGCTTACCATGGTGTAGCTGAATACAGGGTAGACAGGAATATCTGTTCCATAGATTCCTACTGTTTACTGTCCCCACGTCTGCAGGTTTCTTATCCTTATGACTGCCGTTTATCAGAGTTTATCATACCTCACTTCAGCAACGGATCGCACCGTCTAGCTGACACTTAGGTGTACTGACATGCAATGAAACATTGGATTTAATTGTAATAAACTAGAATTGGTAATATTTCCCCATCAAGGAGAACAATGTGAAAAATACATAGGAAGCAATATGAAAAGACTGATGCAGACTGAAAGATGGATTTAATAAAGAAAGTTTGTTCTGTTCTTTGCAAGAACATGGTATGTGCTGGTGTTATGTGTATAAATACACCGAGAATTATATAAGAAACTAATGTGCTAGAAAACTTTTCGGAAACAAATGTCTTCTAGGATCCAAAGTGTTATAGTGCCATCTAGTGGCCGCCTCTAGCCAACTACATTCTAAATATAAATGTGCTAGAGACGCTTGTATTGGCATGCAGTTTACAGCAAAGTAGGGCATATTACAATAGTTTGACACCTAAGTCTTTTCTTTGGAAAGTCGTTATAAAAGCTACTTTGCGGCTTGGCAAATCAAAGCAAGATAAATTTTAGGCCCGACTAAGGTTAGGACTCCATGGCAATACAGCTCCAGAGTAAAATTACAGGATTACCATAAAGGACGCAAAGTTGCTTGTAACTTATATTTTTCATAGGGAAACAAGCTGCATTGCAGTAACCAATAGAGAGGTTATAATGGCAGCGGAGACTTTATCTTAAAGGGGTTTGCCCAGGCTTTAATACTGTATAACATGCAGACCAGTGGGGGCTGACCACTAAGACTATACGATCACGAGAACAAGGGTCTTATTCCCCTATCTAAATGGAGCTGCAGGCCAAGTCTATGGACTGCCATGGGGAACAGATGGAACAGTGCATATGCTCAACCTACTGCAACATTCAGAAAGCGGAACTGGAGCCTTGTTCTCATGATCGGTTGGGGTTCCAGGAGCTGAATCCCACCCAACAGTATATTTTCCCCTATCCTGTGGATAGCGTGTGTGTGTGTGTGTGTGTGTGCGCACGCATCTATGTAGCAAAGATGCTTACAAGTGCATGCATGTGTGTGTGTGTCCCTACATAGGTGCCTATGTATCTACCTGCATGTCATTAAGTGGCTGAATTACCTTGCTGAAAGTTATGGCAACATTGTCTAGATGTGCAGTATGGCTATATTATTTAAAGGAGTTGTCCAGGTTCAGCAAATAAATGTTATCGTTTGTATAATGAAATGTACAATTTTCCATTATACTTTCTGTATCAATGCCTTGAAGTTTTCTAGATCTCAGCTTACTGTCATTCATTCTGCTTACTCCCAGTGGATACAAATCAGTCTATGGTCATGTGATATACAGTCTATGGTCATGTGATATATACACAGGTGCACAACTCATTACAAGACAGAGCTGTGGTTAGGATCCATTCGGACCATATTTTTTACATCCACAGTGGATCCATTTAAGAGATGGACAAAAAGGAGGGAATAAACAAATGTAGACTGCCATCCTCTTCCATATACAAGTCCAAAAAAAAAACAGATCTGTTTCTGTCCATACTATTGTGTCCATCAGAAAGAACAGACAGACAGAAACTGAGCCGCTTTTTTTGTAAAAAACATGTTGTGAATGCACCTTAAAGGGGCTATCCCATCTCAGGGACCCTATCTATACTGCTAGCTTATGCGGATTTAAGACTTTTCCTAAATACATTGCTTCATCAAAACTGCTTTGTTTGGCTACTGTCTGAGATTATTCACTTAATTGTTTACACTGTGTTTCCATAGCCACAGACCTGGGGATGATCTTATCTCTCCGCCCAGGACAAGTGACGTAGCTCCCTGCTCTCAGGAGGGAGGGGGAGCTGAGTGCTCGGAGCAGCTTGTATTTCTGAGCTGTTTATCTCCTTCCAGTTATCAGGGCGGCTAATTAAATTTTGCTGATAAGGGCTAAAACAAGGAGTCTGTTACCTCTGTATGTAAACACAGACCTAAAAGTGAGTTTATTGCAAGCTCTTGGTTCTGTAGCATGTAAGTTTGATTTTCTCTCCCACTCCATGTAGTATAATAGTGAAACCCCACCCACCAATTTACTGAGAAAACCAGGAAGTAAACAGAGCATACAGCCTGCAAGTTGGTGAGCAGGCGAGTTGGGAAAACTCCTTTAGCGCCTTACTTACTTACTTTTGTCATAACGTCTTACATTACTCACGACAGTCTTCATAGCCCCAGAGCCAGCGTCGAAGAAACCTCATATATGAATAAATGTAATGCACCCTCTGCTGGCCTGTGCTCCTGGGGAAAAATGTATACCAGCTGGAAGTGGAAATGTATACCGGCTGGTTTCGTCCCCAAAAAGGAAGTTGGCGAGTATAGGTTGATACACCATTTTTCTTTTCCGCCTGGTTGTTCGGTAAATGATGGGATCTCAAAGGAGGAGGATGCAGTCTCTTAGAGAGCGTTCACACTACCATCGGTGTCCGACAGGTAGTGTCCGCTCCTAGTGTCCGCTCAAAATCTGTCACGGACATTAGGAGCGGACACTAGATGTGTCCGTGACACTTGTCATTTATTTCAATGGGCATCGGGTGCATTCTTTTGCACTCCGTGCCCGTCCTTTCCTGTCCGCAAGTGAAGATGTCTGACCTCTCAAGCGGACAGAAGAACCCTGCACGCAGCTGTCGAGCTTTGTGGTTTGAGGATGGCAAACTCGCAATATGTTTCTGGACAGATAATATCACGGTTGTGCAGGTTATTAACCACCAGTCCTCTTCTTCACTTCCGGTGCTAGTATTGCTTAGGCATTTAGTACTTCATTGTCTGCAGAATAATATCTGGATCAGAGCGAAGCATGTTCCTGGAGTGCAGAATTGTGTGACTGACACGCTATCCCGTTTCAATTTTCAGGTTTTTTGTGTGCTAATCCCAACAGCTGAATTGGTACAGCATGTTCGGAGTGCTTGTGGAGTTTGTTAGCGAGCATTTGAGTGACCTAGTGCATAACTCGGTCTCTGAAGCGACTTAGCGAGGTCATGAGTCAACTTGGGTATCCTGGTTGTCTATCTCTGGCAGTTCTGTACCCGCAGATGTCAGTCAGCTGCTTGATGTAAAGCTAGATTTTCTCTTAAAATTGGAAGGCATCTTCCTCAGTTGTTTCAAAGAACTTGGCTGGCATTGCTTTGATGTTGAAGTTGTATCTCAGAAGGGATGTTACAAAGCATTTCATGATTCAGCGGGATAATTAAGGATTGGAAGAAAGAGAAAAGTGGTGGGGATAGTCGCCAGCAGGTCTCCTTTAGTTTACTTAATCGTTTATTAGCGTCTTTGTTGATTGTTGGCACTGATACTTTCAAGGTTTTGTTGTTCAGGACAGTCTTTTCTCTTGTATTTTTTGTGGTGCTACGCATCGGTGAGTTAGCTAGTCGCAGTCAGGCTTCTCAAGGGAATTTAATGGCTGCAGATAAGGTTTTGCTGCAAGATGAGGTGAAGGTTTGTATACGCAGGTTGAAAATGGATGGCAGGGGTAATTGGGTTACTATATGGGTTTTGGGATATGATATGTGTACAATGTGTTTGGTGCACGAGTATTTTTTGCATCAGCCTGCAGTCCATTTTTCTAGTGCATACATTGGGTTCGGCGCTGCCTCTCTTTCAGTTTTCAGCAATTTTTCGGTCATGCCTGTTTGAGATGCAGCTGGATCCTAGAGATTTCCGTATTTGCTCTTTTCCCTCAGGGCAGCCATCATGACGGACACTTGCAGTTTGAGGGAAGAAGCAGTTAAGCATTGAAAGTCTAACTGTTATCGGTCTTCTTCAGAGATTTGACCGTTAGTTATACGTGTTTTTCCTTTCTGTCTTTCAGGTCGTTGCATGCCTTCTGTTTGGATCCTGTGACACTCTTATGTGTTTTGGGCTGAACATCAAGCTGCCATTCGTCCAGAAGGCTTGATCCTTGGCTTGCAGTTGGTTGAGGTACATTGGCGAGGTTTGCGTCGGCAGGAGATCTTACCCGAGTTTTTTCTGTGGTCCAACAGATTTACACCAAAAACTGATGTGAACTATAGAGTAAATCCACACCAGCCCAAGAAATTTACTGACTGTCACTAGATGCAGCAAATTTATTAAGAGGCCTGTCTATTAGTAATCCAATATGGAATTATGACATTCAAGTAAATTATTATATCCTACTAATATTATAAGTGTGAAAGTTTGTGTGTTTGGATGTTTGTGAGTTTGGATGTTTGTTCCTCAATCACGCTAAAACGCCTGGACGGATTTGCGTGCAATTTTCCACAAACATAGTTTTCCCTTAGGATTGAGTCACAGGCTACTTTTGGTGCCACTAAACAACATGGCTTCCTAGCAGGAGACTCACAAAAGCAGGACTCCTAGCCCCAGCTATAGTCTCACACACACTGCCTGGTATTTCCTGCCTCAACCTGCCTGCACACTCCTTACTGTCACCTCAGGAGTAGCCCTCACTCTACTCACTCACATTTACATATAGCTTTCCACTATATAACACATCACATTGTCTGTATCACTACATACACATCACATTGTCTGTATCACTACATACACAATACAACGCATCACATTGTCTGTATCACGACATACACAATACAACGCATCGCATTGTCTATATCACGACATACACAATACAATGCATCACATTGTCTGTATCACGACATACACAATACAACACATCACATTGTCTGTATCACGACATACACAATACAACACATCACATTGTCTGTATCACGACATACACAATACAACACATCACATTGTCTGTATCACGACATACACAAAATAACACATCACATTGTCTGTATCACGACATACACAATACAACACATCACATCACATTTGCTAGCCCACCAAACTTTTTAAAGCACTTTTACAGTTTCACACGTCTGTGTCCGCCCAATTCTCAAATCACCGCAGACAAAGTCGCGGGTAAAAGCTAGTAAACTATAAGACTATTAGGAGACTCAGAGACCTAAAAGAACTTAAACAAATGCATGTATTGCCATAATAGTGAAGTTTGTTCATTCTTATATTTAGATGTAGAGTTATTCTGGATATTTTAGAAGATATCGATGAAATAGACAAAATTGATGTCATTTTATTTCTCTTGTTTTGTAGACGATGAGCGCTTCAAGTTATTCCTAGAGAGGGACAGCTGTTAGAAGATCTCCGACGAGGTATTCGAGGGAAAGAATAGAAAATCTAGATTTCTCTACACTGCTGTATGACCTGCTGACATAATAGTCATTAGAAGACACTATACAGTCTGTTCTGATCAGTGAATACAGGAACATACCGAGAACATACACAAGTACTGTATAATATTATGTATGTAACAAACCTATTACCAGCTTCCAACTCTGTTTCTCATCCCACTAGTATCTCCTGCACATGGTCTTCGCCTACTTCAGAAAAGCAAGACTCCTTATTGAGGATTATCGTGTGTATTTCTTTTCACGTCTGTACGTTTGTTTTATTACTATATCTAACCCTGTTACAAGTAGTGGGTCTCTGTATTGGATTGTGATAGCTTGCAGAAGACACATGTCAGAACATCATTGCTGGAGCAGAAGTAGAGATCAGCAGAGACAATGCATTAGTAGTACCGGAGCAGCAAGGAATTGATCAGGTATCTCTCCATTTATTATTTTATGCCATCAGTTTTAAAGAAAAATGATAGAGCAACTCTTTGATATCAATGATATCATCACATTGCTCTTCTTCTGAAATATTATTTGGTTTCATTTTTTTTTTCTTCCAGGTTTTTAACCAATCAATTTGAAGAAGACCCGCTCTACCGATGGGAGATCTACACCTGGTTTCCTGGATGGACATGGACTGCGCAGAAGGATTAGCTTCATTTTCAACGCGGCCTGTTGCTCATGAGGATGGACTTCAGAGCTTGGGTAGACCAGGCCATCTGCGATCTGGTTAGTAACATATAGTCCATCAGAAATCTATAAATTTTGATTAATAATAAAAAACATAATTTCTATAACGTTTTTATTCTAGATTATGGCACAAGACCCCGACCATTGGGCATGGCAGAGAGAAAGGAAAAGCCATCACAGTTGGGCCATTCGCTGGTTTAGGAGGAATAATGAAGAGTGCAGCATTAGAAGCCCATGGATCACCCCAGCACCCTGCTCTTTGTGTAAGGTTGTCCTCTATTCATGCAAGGAGGATGAGACGGAGAACATCCATCACCAGACAGACGCAGAAGAGGAACCAAAAACAGCAGATTCATAATCATCTGTAGCAAGTATAACATGGGTGTAGGGCTGGGTTGACCTAAATCAAAATCATGATTAATGGCGATTATTATGGTATGCGTATTAGTGTTGGATGAACCTCACAAGATTTCTCTTGCGAGGTTTGCCAGGTGGTTTTGTTCAGACCAAAGCCAAACCGAAACTGCTATTATACTTGGAGGCGTCTTTGTACCCAATCAAAGGTCTCAGTGGTCACTGAAATCAGGCAGAAGACCATATTACAACAGCTCACGAGAGGTGAGGTTTTTTTTATGCTTCATCACCTCCCCTCGGCCTTCACTACTTGTATTCTGGGGTTGGAAAAGACCCCAGGGTATAATAGCACTTCTGATTCGGACATGTTCAGGTCGAATTTAACTGCAGATATTACCTCTGGGCCGAAATAACCAACATAAACAAACTCATGTCGGCTTTCCTCGTTGATGTTCGGTTTCTCTATTATAGATGAACTGCCCAGCAGTACATGGGTGTGTCAAAAACATGTCAAGAAAGATACAAAGTATTAATCTGAGAGGCCAAGATCATAGAGAACAGCTTGATAGAAATGATTTGTTCATAAACATTTCTACTACCATCGCTACATACATGTACTGCTGCCAGGATGGGGATCATAGCTGTCGGATCAATGGCTGAGAAAGCACCAATGGATGAAGACAGAGTTGCTGGCCCTCCAAGGAGAACAACCAGTAGACGTATGGATGAAGACCTGGTCGAAAAAAACTATATCCTTTATGGTCACATAAACCAAAACATACTTCAGTGTACACATATAATCACTGTACATGGTCAGTACACACATTCATTACACACATACACACTAATACTCATGTTATAGAGGTAACTTCCCTTAGTATGCAGAGAGGAAGGGCAGGACAGCGGCCATGTTTTCCCTGCAGGTTTCAACTAGGAGGTTTTTCCTGCACTGAGTGTTGCTGAAGACTCTTTGTGAGCGATGGAGGTAAGCAGGGCTTATAAAACATACACATATATAGAAATAATCAAAAATAATAAACTTCACATTCTTTAACCTTTTCTTCCATGTCTGTGTGATTTAAATTTTAGTGTTTGATATCGATGACATATTTGTCATCTGCGAGGGGTCTGATTTGGAGTTTGGTCAATTTGTCACTTCTTTGAACAATAATCAGGTTGGACTACATTTCACTTCAGAAACTAATGCCAATATTTTACCATTTCTCGATTTAAAAATGTTCAGGTCTGTGGGTGGTGATCTACATACCAATGTCCAGTAGAAAGCTACAGCTACTAATTCGCTGTTAAGGTGGGAAAGCCACCCCCCACTTCCCTCGAAATAGAGTATTCCTAAAGGGCAATACCTGAGACTACAACGTAAGTGTACTACTATCGAGGAATTTAAGCTAGGTTTCCCCATTGGGGGGTATCCAGTCTGTGTATTGCACCAGGCATGCTTTGCATAGTGATCGCACACAACTTCTGGTTCCAAAAACTGGTGACCCCTCGGAGGGTCAAATCCGATTAATTGCAACTTTAGATGTGGAGGCCAATCAGGTACGAGAGATTATTTCAAGACATTGGAATATCTCAATGATGGATCCTGACATTGTGACTTTTATCGTCTCTAAACCACAAATTACTTAGCGACGGGGTAGGAACATTCGTGATCGGGTGGTCAATAGTCATGTTGTGGAAACATCTACCAGTTGTTGGATTCCCTCCAGAACCACAGATTGCTTTCATTGTAGCGGCTGTATCACAAGGCCCTCTATTTCAAGTGGCTAATGTTTCGTAAGCAATGGCGCAGGGGCCATATTTACTATTAGTTTGTTTATCAGTTGCCGCTCGAAGGGCGTGATTTACAAGGCGACCTGCATGTGTGGATTGGAATTCGTCAGAAAAACGAAGGTGGGGGAGCACCTTGGTGACATTAGTCATAATCGTGATACTCCCTATGCCTAGTTACTCAGGCTGAGACCAAGTGGATTTTCCAGTTAAAAACATATATCCTTGTACCGTGTTAGCCAGTGGATATGAAATGAAAGAAATTTTTTGAGAGAAGTCCTCAGTAGTTGATACTTTTTTTAATGGCTAACTCAAAAAGTTTTTTGATGACATATCGAGCTTTCGGGACTACTATAAAGGTCCCTTCATCAGGATGGTATAACACAATGTCTGAAGGTAGGCATATATATACAGAGAAATGGAGTGTTAGATGCAAAATAGATGGAAAACAGAACATAAACAGTTTTAAATGTTAACTCATAATGGAAGCCCACAGAAAAGGTATCCTCACAGATAAAGAGTTTGCGTTCCTTAATGTAAAAAACCCTACTCTGGCAATTTTTTACCACCTGCCTAAATTACATAAGGACGCACAAAACCCCCCTGGTAGACCGATCATCTCAGGTATAAACTCCATCACTAGAAATCTCTCCCAGTATATAGATATCAATCTACAAAAATATGTCACATCTTTACAGTCTTATCTTAAAGATTCAGCTAGTCTGATCAATGACCTCTTTCTCATCCGATGGAAACCCACCTATAGATGGGCGACCCTTGACGTCAGCGCACTCTATAGCAACATTTCGCACAGTTTAGGTTTGTCCGCAGTAAATGAATTCCTCACTCTTGACTCAACAATACCCACCAAACAGCGTACTTTCATTCTGGAAGGTATAGCCTTTATCCTCAATCACAATACATTCAAATATATAACACCAAACAACACACACCTTTCTTTATGGCATTTTTATTTCAAATAGCCATTTCCTAACATGCTCGTCCTCTAGCAATTTCATGTGCATAATCCAGATTGCTTCTGAATAAAATAAACATTTTATTTAGGAACCAGATGACTCCATTCAAGAGCTTCAACCCTCTCCTGATAGCTCATAGCAAGCCAGTGTGCATTCTATCTATCTAACTCTACGAGCCCTAGATATGTCCGGGCAGGGGCGCGGGAGCATGCGCACTACGTGGTTCCAGGATGCTGTTAGCTTGGCGCCCGGGCTCCACGTGCGACACAGTGCGCATGCGCACTCTCAGGTTAGAGCGCGCGCTGCTCCTTCCCCTATAAAGAACGGGACTTCTTCCAGACAGGCACGCATCTCGCCCGACGTGCTTCTGGTAAGTGTACCGTTCCATTCATCATCATTCCTCTATGATAGTGCCCTTATGCATGCCCCTCATGCCGTTTAGGCTGTCTTCCATGTTGTTTACTTGGGCTAGTGCCCTCATGTTTGCCACTCTTTGCCATTTATGCTGATTTTTATGTTGCTTAGTTGGGCTAGTGCCCTCATTGCCTGCCATTCACGCCATTTATGCTGATGTTTATGGTGTTCACTTGGGCTAGTGCCCTTACTGTCTGCCATTCATGTCATTTATGTAGACTCTTATGTTGTTACTTTGGGCCAGTGCCCTTATGTCTGCCATTTATGCTGATTCTTATGCTGTTCACTTGGGCTAGTGCCCTCGTGCTCGTCATTTTTGCCATCTATGCTGACTTTTATGCCGTTAACTTGGGCTAGTGCCCTCATTGCCTGCCATTCATGCTATTTATGCTCACTCTCATGCTGTTCTTTGCCAATTGGACTTGATGTATCTCTGATAGATAGGGACCCTATTTTTAAATGAACCCCTATTACTCTACTGACCTTTTTCCAAGAGCGATACTTGTCTATGCTATTTTCATTTGCACTATATGTATCCATTTCTAGTCAATCAAAATTTCTACTTTGAGTTAACATATTACAAATTGGGTCAAATTCATCTATTCTGACCCCACTTCATAGCCAGGTTGTATACTCAATTGCACAAATTTTGTGAACCACCAACATATCCTTTTATATATAGTGGATATGTTCCATTTATTATATGTTTTTATTGTATGTTTCTTTATATCAATCCAGTTTTAGGCTTTTTCCAGGCCGTTTATTTTAAGATTTATAAGGGGCGTGATGTGAGAGTATGCCCTTTCCATTAGGGGTACTCTTTTGTTTGTGATTTCTCTTTATATGTATTGTTGTTTTTGTTTGTTTTACTATACAGTGATTTCTCGCACTTGAAAAAGGATTTTTTGTAATCCGAAACGCGTTGTGCCTACTGTTTTATCCACATTAAAAAACCTTCCGTTTTAACCAAATGGTCTTTGAAAATATCATTTCTCCATATGACCTCTGAGCGCGGATCCTTGATCATATCCACTTCCTGTACCTATCCCGGTCCTCCGGTGTTTCCCACGGAACCGCTGCCACCCTCACCCGACCCATCTACCCTGTACACACATATCTCAGGGAATCTCAGGTGAGAAGGTTTGTTTGGTCATTGTTTTATCTTCATGAGACTGGTTTTATTTTCCCTCCATAAGGGTTAACATATTTTGAGCGCTCGGTGTCTCTGTTTTTGTTTTGCACATTGGAACCGAAAGTGAAGGAAGTGTGACAGCAGAAAAACTAATAATTTTTCATGTATTAAGGCTTATACGGTCATAGAACAGACTGTCCAGCAAGACCCTGCACATATTTAAACTTTTCACGAAAACTCAGGTATCCTTTAACATCTTCCCGACATCTATTAGGGTGGATGACGGATATTCAAATATAGCCGCTGCTCAGGAGCTGAGGCACCATGTCCTCTCCCATTTCCCCAGCAAATAATGGGCACTGTTATTTTGGGGAGGATCGATGTTGCCCAGAATGAGATCTGGGGTCAGGGAACAGTTGCAATGACAGCCAGGAGCTGGCTCCCAAGCTTGCCTCGGCATTACCTCTACTACAGGCTGCTCTTTGGAGGCTGTAATAGAAATTTTGCAATGTATTGCTTTAGTGATCAGTCCCCCTGGGGTAGAAGACATCTAGGGGATCTAAAAAAAAATACAATAATAGAACAAGTAAAAAAAAAAAAAAAAATTCAAATCAGCCCCCTAGCGTTAGAAAATATATATATGAATAAATAATAAATATATATATAGAAGTATATAAAAAAAAATACTGTGAAACACATACACTTTATCTGTTTCCAAAAACGCCTGGTAAAAATATTTTTCTTGTACGGTAAACGTCGTAGCAGGGGGGAAAAAAATCAAAAGTGCCAAGTCTCCATTTTTTTCACTGTTTAAACTCTGATAAAAATTTGAATAAAAAATTATCAAGGCAATAGACATTCCCCAAAATGTTATTACTAAAAAGTACACCTGACTATGCAAAAAAGACACCTATGCATCCCCATAAAAAGTTACGGGTGTCAGAGTATAGCAAAAGAAAAACATTTTTTTGCAAAGTTTTGGATTTTTTTAAGGTGTTAAAAAGTAAATTAAAATATATAAGTTTGGTATTCCTGGAATCATACCGAAACACAGAATACAGGTGACGTCATTTTAGCTGCACAGTGAAAGCCAAAAAGACAAGGTCTGTAAGAATGTTGCGCAAATGCACTTTTTCTTCATTTCCACCCTGTTCTGATTTTTTTTCGAGATTTCCAGTACATTGTACAGAACAATAAATGGTACCAATAAGAACAATTTTCCCCGCAAACATTAAGCCCTCATATGGCTCTGAGAGCGGAAACATTTTTTAAAAAGTTATGGGGTTTAAAAGGCGGGAAGTCAAAGAAATAAAATCTAAAAATGCCTGCGGTAGGATGGGGTTAAATTAGTTGAAGGCTTCTGGATGCCTGAAATGAGTTAAGAGGAATGTCTCCATGCAGGGCTGTATTTGCTATTAGTCCAGTGCCATATGTACCTCTACCATAGGTGCCAACCCTACACCAGACTAGAAAAATTTCATCTATCCAGGAGGAAGGAAGGGAGATGGAGTTGTGATTTTGGAGGTATCCACACATGGGGAGAACAGCAGACAGAGGAAGGAGACACATGATTGTTCTTACTCTGTAGTCAGTTTCAAGTCTAGTGAATGATGATTGGTGGCGCAGAAGCTTCTGTGTACTACTCCACTAATGACAGCCAGTCTGGAGAAGGTATTACATTGTGTGGAGGGCATTACACTATATGAGACCCCTAAGAGCACAATATACCAGGACATAATCCACACAATAAAATTACTATGGCGTAAATTCAGAATTTTACACCATTTTAAACTTCGGTTACCGTGCTATATTGGTTCTTTACAGTTTCATAAATGTGTCTTAGGTCAGGACGGAACGATTGCAAGAATGCGGCACTTTGCAAGAATTCTGGCTAATCCCTTCCACACATTGTAGAAAAAAATCTGCAGCGGAAAAGCTTGAGTTTTTGAAAACCGCAGCATGTCAATTCTACCTGCAGACATGCTGATGTTTCTGTATAATAGAAGAATAAAATCAGGCACACTGAAAAAAATGCAATGAAAAACGCTGCGGAAAAAAAGATGCGTTTCTGCAGCGTTTTTTTTTCTGCTGCCTCTTTTTTTTTTTTGCTGCACACTTCTAAAACACGGTGGGCAGCACGGTGGCTCAGTGGTTAGCACTGCAGCACTGGAGTCCTAGGTTCAAATCCTGCCAAGGACAGCATCTACAAGGAGTTTGTATGTTCTCCCCGTGCTTGCGTGGGTTTCTTCCGGGTACTCCGGTTTCCTCCCACACACCAAAGACATACTGACAGGGAATGTAGATTGTGAGCCCTATATGGGACAGTGACTGACAATGCCTGTAAAGCGCTGCAGAATATGATGGCGCTATATAAGTAAGCATAATAAATAAATAATAATAACACCCTAATTCTGGGGCACATTTTTCTACAGTGTTGAGCCTGTCGTGTTTTTTTTGTGGCGCACGCTTTTCATAAATACGTTGTAAATGCTGTGCACCATAAATATGACAGAAATGTAGACAGGAACGTGTCAGACTACATTGGATAAATCTGTCCCAATGTGTATCAGTATGGTGATCACTAAATGATGGGAATAGAAATGGCCCAATAGCTTATTTTATTTAACCATTTAGAGTCTGGGTCTTCTATATGGGATGTGAATAGATTTATTTTAACCTTTTGGCGAGATTTGCAATTGGAGGATCATCTAGTGAAGGACTCTCCCACGTTGACGCTCTGCGGTGAGGTGGGGACTCTGAGTATCAAAGATTATTATGAGGTAGGGCTTTCAATCCTGGAGTCCTGAGGGAGCAGAATATCTAGTCCAGGTTCCTCCATGTGCGGGGGGCCTATAGGGGTATTCCAGGCACAACAAACTGCCCCCTAACCACAGTCACTGGCCTGAGGTCCATATCAAATGGAATCTTATAATGCATCTCCTATGGCAACATATTACGTGAAGAAAACCGCCAATGAGACAGTGACTCGGGCCTGAACTGAAGTTGTATCTAGCCAGCTCACAGTGACTTGTCTGTCCTCTACTCCATAAGAACCAGGTGCTTACCAGTGACAGTATAAGGCGAACCCCACAATTCCCCCAGCACCCTGCACCCACATCTCCCCCCCCCAGTACACCCTGCACCCACATCTCCCCCCCAGTACACCCACATCTCCCCCCCCCAGTACACCCTGCACCCACATCTCCCCCCCCAGTACACCCTGCACCCACATCTCCCCCCCCCAGTACACCCTGCACCCACATCTCCCCCCCCCAGTACACCCTGCACCCACATCTCCCCCCCACAGTACACCCTGCACCCACATCTCCCCCCCACAGTACACCCTGCACCCTCATCTCCCCCCCCCAGTACACCCTGCACCCACATCTCCCCCCCCCAGTACACCCTGCACCCACATCTCCCCCCACAGTACACCCTGCACCCTCATCTCTCCCCACAGTACACCCTGCACCCTCATCTCCCCCCACAGTACACCCTGCACCCTCATCTCCCCCCACAGTACACCCTGCACCCTCATCTCCCCCCACAGTACACCCTGCACCCTCATCTCCCCCCACAGTACACCCTGCACCCTCATCTCCCCCCCCAGTACACCCTGCACCCACATCTCCCCCCCCAGTACACCCTGCACCCACATCTCCCCCCCCAGTACACCCTGCACCCACATCTCCCCCCCAGTACACCCTGCACCCACATCTCCCCCCCCCCCAGTACACCCTGCACCCTCATCTCTCCCCCCCCCCAGTACACCCTGCACCCTCATCTCTCCCCCCCCCCAGTACACCCTGCACCCACATCTCCCCCCCAGTACACCCTGCACCCTCATCTCTCCCCCCCCAGTACACCCTGCACCCTCATCTCTCCCCCCCCAGTACACCCTGCACCCTCATCTCTCCCCCCCCCAGTACACCCTGCACCCACATCTCCCCCCACAGTACACCCTGCACCCACTTCTCTCCCCACAGTACACTCTGCACCCACATCTCTCCCCAGATTACACCCTGCACCCACATCTCCCCCCACACTACACCCTGCACCCACATCTCTCCCCAGAGTACACCCTGCACCCACATCTCCCCCCACACTACACCCTGCACCCACATCTCTCCCCAGAGTACACCCTGCACCCTCATCTCTCTGCACAGTACACCCTGCACACACCTCTCCCCCACAGTACACCCTGCACCCACATCTCTCCCCACAGTACACCCTGCACCCACATCTCTCCCCACAGTACACCCTGCACCCACACCTCTCCCCCACAGTACACCCTGCACCCACACCTCTCCCCCACAGTACACCCTGCACCCACACCTCTCCCCCACAGTACACCCTGCACCCACACCTCTCCCTGTTCCTCCAATGCCTTCATGTAGCAGGCTCTTACAAGCAAAGCCCCGCCTCCCCAGTCACATGACTTGAGCCTGTCTCCCTGTATTGCCGGCACTACGTGTATGTCCACAGTTACACGTTGCTGAAGGGGCGGGGCCTGCACGGAGTCCCCGCCCCTTACTGCTCGGCGCTTCCTGCTCTGTTTCGTGTACCATGGAGAAGGAGGCCGGGGTGTGGGAGCTGCTGGAGCGGGTGGTGAGTGCGGGGGGTCCGGCCTCATGTCAGGTGTACGAGCTGCAGTAACTGCGAGGATAGTGGAGATGAGGGCCAGTGTCATTGTGGTGTATGGCGGCCAACTGTGTGTAATAATGCTATGCTATATGGTGTGCAGCGCAGTGTAACCATTGGAGGGCGCCCCTGTCTTCTGTACTGCAGCGTCCGCATAATAGTAGGTGCAGGTGCTGCCATCTCTGTGTATGTCCCAGGCAGAGTTATTACCCTCCTGCCCATGTGTGCCAGACAGAGGTACCCCCCTGTATCTATGTGTGCCAACCAGAGGTACCCTCTATACCTGTGAACCAAACAGAAAGGTACCCCCTATACGTGTATGTGCACCATAGAGGTATCCCCTATACCTGTGTGTACCAACCAGGGGTATCCACCAATACCTGTGTATGCAAACCAGAGAGACACCCCAAAATCTGTATATGCCAACCAGAGGTATCCCCAATACCTGTATGCCAACAAGGGGTACCCCCTAATACATGTGTATGCCAGCCAGAGGTAGACCCCATACCTGTGTGTGCCAGCCAGCGGTACCCCTAATACCTGCATGCCAACCAAGGGTACCCCCCAATACCTGTGTGTGCCAACCAGAGGTACTACCCCTTTACCTGTGGGTACCAGACAGATTTACTCTCCTGCACATGTCCTCATATCTGTGTGTGGAAGCCACAATGGCTCTCATACCTGTGTGTGCCAGACAAAGGTACCCCCTACCCATGAGTGATAGTACCCCCAATACCTGTGTGTACCTGCCACAGTTGCTCTCATTGAATACCCCTTTAGCCACCCATACACATTCAGTAGTGTTGGGGATATCATGGGATCTCGAGATATGTTGTCGAATTTCTAATCAGGTAATCGATACTATCTCGGAGAAGACACATGTGCACATGTTGTGTGTATAATGAATTCTGTTTATTGAGAAGTGTCAGGGAATCTTTATAGTAAAATAATGGCCTTATGCCAGCCTAAACATCACACACTACATCATATCAAGTATGCAATACAATTGGTTAAAAACTGAATGGGCCGTCTGCATGACTTAGAACGTGAACACTGCGTGCACTTCCGGTATCTGCCATCTTAGCATCTGACCGTATTAGCACATCCTGCTAAGATGGCCTTGGAAATCTCATAAAACACTTAATGAGCCCTAACTTATCGCCATACATCTGCAGTTCTCTGGAGGATAGTCCAGACTTTAAAGGAATAATATGCATAAGATAAATTTATATTAAACATAAAAACATTTTGCAGCAATGTGTTTAATCATTTTGGATTATTTTTATTATTCCTAATCATTTCTGGTACTATTTCTTTCAGCCTATTGACTGGTCAGAACCATGGATAATTGGACTTTTGGGCTTCCACCTACTTTGCTTTATATTGACCCTTATATCCTTCAAGTTCTACAAATTCCAGATCGCACACTTCCTGCTGATGGGTAAGACATACCGAAAAGTACTTTATAGCGTCTTGAAAATGAACACAGTACATTAAGGGTCCATTCACATGGAGGAAAATGGTGAGTAATTTGGTGTGGAATTTCAGCGCTGAAAAAGGAACCCATTGAAATCAATGGGAGACTTTTTTTCAGCGCTGAAATTCCACACCAAATTCCTCACCACTTTCCTCCATGTGAATGCACCCTAATAAGGCTTGATAGGCGAGGAAATGATTTTCAGGACCACCAGTGAAACTAAAGACATCAGTGTCGAGTACATGCTCAAGCAGAGCTGTGGCCGTGTACTGTATGTTGGGTCACTCTCCATTAAGAGGGGCTTTGTGGCCCCAAACGCATGCTATATACTGATGTCTTATGCACAGGATAGGGCATTAGTATCTGATAAGGGGGGCTGGTACCGTAGTGATTGGGCAGCTCTTCTCCCATTCAGGTAATAGTAGTGGAGCCCGTTCCATTGTATAGCATTGGTTTCAGGGAACTGCAGCTCCACTCCTCACTTGAATAGGAGCACGGCTGTTCCCAGTGCTTGGAGAATGCCAGAACCGCTGATCTGTGCAGGGTCCAGGTTTCAGACCCCCATCAGTCTAATCATCAGTATAAAACATTCATTTGGGGCAGGTATCCAGATAATGGATATTTATGGCTGGTTCATAGCAACCCTACAAACAGAGGTCCCATAATCCCTGTTCTGTAATAGGAGCCCCAAAATGGAACAGAAGCAAAGAAGGACGGTTGCTTTCTCCATTGTTGTCAACTATAGCAGTCAAAAAAAGGACTGTTTCCTATGGATATGCCTAAATATCAGTCAGGATACCCACTTACTCTAGGTTCACACTAACATTCGACTCTCTCCGAAAGACTGAGAACCTGTCCACTTAAAGGAAAGGTTAGCCTCGGACTGCATAGTCCATGATGGGATCCACCGGTGTTATACTGAATCCAGTAGAGTGAAAAGTCCTCTTTGCAGGACTTTTATCTCTGCCGATTTTAGGTGGAGACTCCAACGCAGATGTGAACCTAGCCTAAGAGAATAAATAATCCACAATGAATCCAGTATTAGGTCCTAGTCCCAAGTTCCACAACTAAAAGTGCCGTGTCCTGTAGGAATACATGTGAGTGACGGCACTGGCTGTGCACATGAGGAGAGACCCTATTCTTTGTTGGTGTAACATTGTTCATTAGGACTAATGATTCCTTCAAAAGGAACAGGCCAGTGTTTTGTAACATTTTCTTAAATGCAATTGTACTTTTTCATTTTCAGTGGGCCTGGTTAGCTGTGCTGAATACATCAATGAAGTAGCTGCATTAAACTGGAAGTAAGTGATCAGGGGTTTTGTCATGTGCTCCCAACCATCGGTCAGAGGTAGCTGTAGGTCACAATTCATAAAAGTATGGGGACTAGGATTGAGCGATCGGGATCGGAAATTTTCGGATTCTGATCGGCGATCGAGTAACTTTCACGATCGTGATTGGAATTCCGATCCCGATCTTTTCAGCGGGATCAAGATCGGGGCTTATTTCCCACAGCTCTTGGCTACTGGCCAATCATTGTGGGGAAAAGCTTAGCACCCATAGGAATGAATGGAAGCAGCTGGCCGCTTAACCCCCTGCATGCCGGCTGTGTCCATTCATTCCTATGGATTTACCTCAGCCTGCCACTCTTCTGCTCCATCCCTGTTTTACTGTATACTCAGCTGAATATACGGTAAAACAGAGACGAAGCAAAAGAGTGGCAGGCTGCGGTAAATCACTGTGTGCTGCGCTGCTGTGAGGATGACGAGGCAAGTTCGCGAGTAGATAGATACTACTGTACATTGACTTATCTATCTACTAGACAAGTCACTGTACAGTGGTATCTATCTACTCGTGAACTTCACTTAACTTACCTGCACAGAAGTGCTGCCGCTGCCCTCTTCTGGTCCGTTCCTCTGTCCTTCACATGCCTTCAGAGCGCCCTGCACCCCCCTACCGCCTCCCTGGACTAGTATTATAGAGATGCTGGGAGAAGGCGGGACTTGTGGCTTAGGAGAGTGTGGGCAGGTACTGGGAGGGGAGACGTGAGTGATGCAATCACATCTCCCCACCCACACTCTCCTAAGCCACAACAAGCCCCGCCTACTCCCTGCATCTCTAACACTAGCCTAGGGAGATAGCAGCGCTCTGAAGGCCTGTGAAGGAGAGACCAAGACCGGACCAGACTGGACCAAAAAGAACTGGGAGCGGCAGCGAATCTGTGCAGTAAAGTGGACACCAGGGGGGATTTTTTATTAATCACTACACAGCATGGAGTCCGTAGTGAATAGGATCGTTTTTAAAATCCGATCTTCGATTATTAAAAAAATCCCATTGACTTGCATTGGGATCGAGATCTGGTTCGAATGGAAAATAATCGGAAATCGGATTTTAAAAACGATCCTGAAATTTCAAGATTGGCTCAACCCCAATGGGGACCTATGCAATAGGGCACTGTGGTAGCACAACTGAAGGAGCGCTGTACTCTGCTGTCTCCATCACTCTCATAGAAGTGAATAGAGCGGTGATCACGCATGTGCTCTGCTACTTCATTCACGCAGCAAATTTTGGGGCCCCAATTGTTATGCTTCTTTGGATAGGGAGTAATTGTCCTCAGTGGGAAGTCCCTTTGACCCCTTTAAACATCTACCATACATTTATTTAATGCTGGTATTGATTTAGTGTAGGAAGGGGAGAACTGGAACCCCTGTTCTAGTGATCAGTGACGAATCAGTTGTCACCCATTCCATGGATAGGTGATAAAAGAATTTGATGAGATCATCCCTTTACATACTGTATATGGAAAACATTTCTAAAACATATCACCCCTTTCCACATGAATAAGTTCCTTGTTTGCTCTCCCTGCTGGTGCACAGTCACCAGGATTGACAAAACCCTCCGGTCTCTGAGCACACGTGGCTGTTTTTATACATCCCATAGAACAGAAGAGAGTGGGTGCTGTGTACAAACATGGCCGCCTCTATTCCTTCTTCACCTGGGAGCAGTAACCACCTCTTCAGGCAGGATTCTCTACATTGGTGTTTGTCCCACATGTGAAATCCTCCCATATCTGACTTTGGTTTGGGGTACCCATTAAAATGTTATGGCCTGAGACTCCTTAAAGAGGACCTTTCACCATATCCGGGCACAGGCAGTGTTATATACTGCCGGAAAGCTGACAGTGCGCTGAATTCAGCGCACTGTCAGCTTTCCCGATCTGTGCCCGCTGTGAAGAGCTTACGATCCGGTACCGTAGCTCTTCTATGGTCAGAAGGGCGTTTCTGACCATTAGCCAGAGACGTCCTTCTGCCTCGCGGCGCCAATCGCGCTGTGCTGTGGAGCGGGGAGGAACGCCCCCTCCCTCTGCTCACACAGCTCGTCCGTAGACAAGCATTATCAGGGAGGGAGGGGGGCGTTCCTCCCAGCTCCACAGCACAGCGCGATTGGCGCCGCGAGGCAGAAGGACGTCTCTGGCTAATGGTCAGAAACGCCCTTCTGACCATAGAGCACTACGGTACCCGACCGTAAGCTCTTCACACCGGGCACACATCGGGAAAGCCGACAGTGTGCTGAATTCAGCGCACTGTCAGCTTTCCGGCAGTATATAACACTGCATGTGCCCAGATATGGTGAAAGGTCCTCTTTAACTACCCCCAGAAGAAGTATCTGAGGAGTGCAGCTAAGTGTTAGATATAAGCCATGTACAGTACCGATATTGTATCCCATCAAGTGTAAAAGGGCCGGTCCCTCTACTGCGCTGATGTTTAACACTTTCTTACCATTTCTCTTTTCGCCTTTAGGTTGTACTCTAAGCAGCAGTACTTTGATTCCTCAGGAATGTTCATTTCTTTAGCGTTTTCTGCACCTCTATTGTGCAACACCATAATAATAGTGGTAAGTACAGTACATGTCTGTGTGACTTATTTTTAATGAATATGACTGCTTAAAGGGATTATCTGCTTTTCTACTATTGATGTCCTATAGAATAGGCTGGAGTCCCGGGTTTGAATTTGACCAAGGACATCTGCAAAGAGTTTGTATGTTCTCCCCGTGTTTGCGTGGGTTTACTCCGGGTACTCCGGTTTTATGCCACATTCCAAAGACATACTGATAGGGAATTTAAATTGCCAGCCCTATATGGGACAGTGACTGACAATGTCTGTAAAGTGCTGCAGAATATGATGGCGCTATACAATCAAAATAATTAATAAATAAGTCAGTCGTCAATTAGATCTATAGCAGTCCAACAGCTGGGATCTGGTAATGTTTACTTGCCAAGAGCTACGTTGTTCATATGCCATACCCTGTGTACTGGAAGGTTTAGGTATTGCAGCAGTGTCCCATATATCCATATAGTACAGCACTGCAGTAGCTAAACCTGCCGATACAAATATATAGCGAGTGAGCAGCACAGTTGTGACACCCTTGCAGATCTAAGATTGATAACTTATCCTTAGCATAGGTCTTCAGTATTACAAAGGTTGATAATCCCTTTAACATACCATAGACATTCTATCATTTCTGTTTGGTGCGAATCTGATGATGTATATTTATAGGGAAGTTTTATCTTCCGTGTTTGTGTTCAGGAAGCAGTGCCACTGAGCAATAGGGAAGACCAAGGTTTGGGCTAAATGGCCAGTTTTGGCTGCACTACATTATGACGACAACTGTAGGTACTGCCAATTGCAACTAACAATAGGGAATAGAGTCACGCTGAAACCCAGCAGGGTTGAATTTTGACGTTCACAGCACCTTGTGGGTCACAACGTGTCCACACATATTGTAATGGCGTGACATTGCCATCTTATGTAGTGCAGTTATGTAGCCCTAGCTACTATATCTTCTTGCCACCTAGAAGTGCAAAGAGAAGGGGTTGTACTGTTTTTCCATAGTTGTCCCCAAATGGGAAACAGCCCCTCTTCACGTGAATTAGGGGCCAATTCACATGTAAGAATTTGACGCTGATGACACTGACTCTGATTTTGCCCAGATTCTGCGGCCTATAGTTTTCAATGGGAGGCAAAGATCACAGCAGGACACTGAAATAACCATCTTGCTTGATCTTGCCGGGGATGATTCAGCCATAAAGTCTGTAGATCAAGTCTCGCTGTAAATGAGACCCGTTCATGAATTCTTCATTTTCCACCATGTGAATGGCCCTGTGTGGGCGAGATCAGATCCCAGGAGTCAGAGCCCCCTCCCTCCACTGAGCCTGCCTTGATAGGTCTATCCTAAGACAGTCCTGAAAAACCTCTTTTATGGCTTTTAGAATGAGACTAAGCCAAGACATCATCTACAGCTTACCCTTCAGTCTCTTGGTATTCCTTCATCTCTTTATGCATCCACAATATGACCATTTTCTTCACCCTTGGGTTATAAGGTCACTCATGTTTGTTTTATGTCTGTATTATAGGTCCATTGGGTGTATAAGACATTGTCTGTAATGACCGAACTTAAGACTCTGCAGAAGAAAAAGAAAGCCGCTAAGGAACGAAAGAAGCAGAACTGAATCCCAGGATTTCATGGTCCGCCTCAGATCTGCATACATACATACATGCTGTCAACTCTTCACTAAGTCACAAATATTAATACCACTCCTGCAAATCCCATAAAGAGACCGTAAGTACCTCCATCCATCTGTGTAGAGAAGAAGGAAACTGCTCCAAACCCATCAACTTCAGACTTCCACATAATCTGAGGAGTTCTAGTATTCAGCAGCTGCCCTGGCCGGTGACTGTGGTCATCATGTGTCCCCTCTATACCCGGTATCAACATTACAAGACACTCAATGGGGGTTTATTTGTAAATATATTATCAGTTCTTTCTATTTTTTGATCTTATTTTGTCCTTTTTTTATTTCATTTTGATCCTATTATATTTTTAAAATTAAACTATTTCTTATAAAGTAAATGACGTGTCGTCGTCTGATCCTTTATATTATTTGTCCGTGGTTATTGGTCATAATAATGTCTCCGTAAAACCAAATAATACATTTCAAAGACAAGAAGAAGAATATTTAGGAGTCAAGAGCCCAAGAATCACCCATGTGTATTTGGCTGGTCATTCTCAGGTTAATAAAAGTAAGGATTTGTGTATATTAGAGTGTAGCGCTTTTTTCAATTTTTATATATCGGGCCCAATTGGGAGGGTTTACAATAGCCAGTCCAACTAGTTACTATAGAGCTGATCTGGGTCCTGTAGGTATTTTGGGTTCTGATGACAGACTTTCAACTAGTAGAAGTCCTGGAGCTGCTTCTGTACCACTAAATTTCCACATGGTGGCAGCAAAATAACATCTTTATAGATTTGTTCCTAAAGTCCAAAAAATACAGTTACATAATAAATTTTATTAGAAAACTAGATATTCTAAACATCCCCTTTTTTTAGATTTGGGGCCACAAAGTCAACACAAACTATGTCACTGCCCAATGTATAGAGAAAATTGTCCAAACTTGCCGAATACCTCTGGAATAGACCAGTCTCCCATCAGCAGATGTTAGTAAGGATAAGCCGGTCCTTTGTCTCCAAGTGTCTTGAATCAAGTTTTTCACCCAACATTGAAGACATGCCCTCTCTGCTGAGGAGGAATTTATTAGTGCCCATGCTGGCATATACGTCATAAAGATTACTATTGCTGGTACAAATAAGATATGGCACTTGTGATCTAGCTGTAAATACTGGTTGGGGTTGGTGGTTTACCAGCTGGATGGCTACCCTATCCCCACACAATGTTATGAGGCTTGGTCATGACATTGAAAGGTTTTTTCATCCCCGCACTTATGGCAGCAGTGTGACTCTATATTGTGATAGTGGAGACACAGTGACAGTGTCCATGTCATCACTTACATGTCATAGTATGTCAAGGTGTGACATTTACCTGGAGCTTTTAGCATATTATTACATTAAGGTGTAGAATGGATTTAGAGGGTGACGAGATGTCACACCCACAGTGTATATATATATATATATATATATATAGTGTGTAAAATAAAAAATAAAAGTTTTCACATGTGCTGATAAGTAGTTGCCAAAAAGCTGCAATGAAGACTGGTCCAAGAGAGAAGCATCTTGTTTCATGGCCTACAGTAAAGTTGCTTCTCCTCACTATATTATGACTAGTGACAGAATGAAAGGTCTATCACAGCTGTCCAAAGCCCTGCCAGAAGGCCTTTTCAATATCACAGCGGTCAGGAGAGAGATTCATAGATTGGCAATCGTCCCTGCTGCCTGCTTATGTGCTGGCAGCTGGTTCAATTGCCAATCATTGCTGCCACTGATGTAAATTATCAGAGTTAGGGGACAGTGGTCCGGAGATGAATCTTTCGTCTGACCCCTGTTAGACCTATGCACACGACCGGAGCGGAGATTGCAGCAAGATGAAATTCAGTAAGGTGGCGTTCACACTTGCACCAGTGTCCCGGCGGTCAGTTTTAAAACCCATTCATTTGATAAATGAATAACAGTATTCATAAACGGGCAGCAGTTATTAACCACTTCCGGACTGCCCATAGAATATATACTTCCGGATAGTGGTTGCCTAGTTCTGACAGGACGTAGCGGTACGTCCAGTCAGAACACAGCAGCTGCACGGAGATCGTGCATCTGCTTTCACTGGGAGCCGGCTGTAACTTCAGCCGGAGCTCCCAGAGAGATGGCATGAAAGGTTTATTCCCTTCCCTGTCTTCTCAGTCGCTGTTTATACAGCACTCAATGAGCGCTGTATGCACGGCTATGGGCGCCGCCATGATCACATGATGCGCCGGGCTCAGTGTCTTACAGGAACCAGATCAGCTCTGTATACTGTGTATACAGCGTGCAGGAGGCTGTATTCCTCCTGCACCTGAGGCTAAATGTAGCAGCCTCAGTTATAGGGGAAATCAGCCTCCCTAACAAAAAAAAAAAAAGTGATCATATGTCCCCAAAGGTCTCTTATGACCTTATGGGGACACAATCTGAAAAAATAAAAAGTTTTTAAACAATGAAAATAAAATAATTTAAAAAAATAAATAAAATAATACGCTAATGAAACACCGTTATTAACGGTTATAGCCCCACCCCCGACAACAGCATACAAAATAAAAATTACCGTAACGGAGAGGAAAAACTATTTTATAAAGTTTTTTAGTAGCGCTTTGTGTTATTAAATAAAAAATAAATAAATAAAGTGAAAACCAGACACAATTTCTCTCCTATTATGTTTATATTTTCCCGGATATAAAAAAAATTAAAACACATTTGAAAATAAAAACAACATATAAATAAAGCCCTATGTGTCCCCGAAAAAAGACGCAAAAATTAGTTGAATGAGACATACGAGAAAAATGTTACAGACCTCAAAACCGCACATACAAAAAAAAAACCGAAAATGTGTCTGGTCCTGGACCACAAATTGGCCCGGTACTGAAGTGGTTAAGAATGCAGAAATGTAATGTAAAAGTGCTAGGGACACCTCCAAAAATGTCCAAGGTTTTGATACTTTATGGAATGGTTTATGACAAAGAATGGTTTATGACAAGGAGGTGGCATACGGGGTGAAATAAAGTCAGCCACGAACAGACATAACCAGGTACTGGCATTCTAGTAAAATAGTATACCCAGCCAATACCCACACCCTGATACACATTTCATAGTCAAGGTGGCGGCACACGTGTATACCCAAATCAGATTTACAGTCTATTACTTACTACGTGTCCATTGCAGGATCATAGCATAGTAGGAATAAGGTCATAACCCCAAGGCACATGCATAGTTTGGTAATACTGTCGTATTAGAAATCCATAGGCCCAGCCATATGTTGATACATATTCCTCCAGCCGTAACAAGGAGCAGTAAATTGTGGTGTGCTCAGTTGCATTATGTCCTACTAGCTGGTACCCGCGACTTCGTCTGCGGTGATTGTTGAAGTGTGTAAATGTAATCACAGGCAAGGTTGTAGTAGTGTGTAAAAGGTGTGGGATATGAAATCTAAGTTGATATGTTGTTTTTGTATTAAGTTATAGAATACATGAGACTTTTTACATGTGAAATATTTTTTATTTCAGCTGCTATACGGTGTTGGTATAAACTGTACATAGTGACTTTGGGACAGAGGTATTTCAGGTTAATATACTTGGATATACGACATTGTATGATTTGTTATTTTCCGCCAGTACATGTAAGTTTTGGGCACAGGATACTCTTGAGCAAGCCACATAAAGTTGTCCATGTGAGAAGCACGGTGTGGCCAAATGTATTCCTGCTACTTTCAGCGTTTGTCCTTGCGATTTATTAATAGTCATTGTAAAAGCCAACTTAAGGGGAAATTGTAGTCGTTTGAACTGGAAGGGGAAATTATTTGGTATAATTGGAATGCGTGGGATTAACACACTGTCACCTTTAGCTGCTCCTGTAAGAACTGTGGCTTGAATGATATTTGTTCCTAGTTGTGTGACACGTAGCCTCGTGCCATTACACAATCGGGGTGCATCAAGATTTCGCATGAGTAGAACAGGGACACCAATTTTTAGTTCCAGTTTATGTGAAGGGACGCCGGGTAATTCTAAGGTGTTGAGGAATTCCACAGGGTAACTTGTAGTCTCTTCAGAGGTTAAAACTGTGTCTATTGATTTATATATTTATATATTGTAGATTCACCCAGTGTTGTAATATCTTGCGGTTAATGTTATTGACTAAGTCATTTTTTGCCGCTAGCAGTGCTCTTTCGCATAACCATTCTGCGTTGCTGATATTTGTTTGCAACGATGGGAAAACATGTGTAATGAGTTCTTCTTCAGTGGTGACAGGATTGCAAAAATGGTGAGTGAATTGAATTTGTCCATCTATGTCAGTTTGTAGTCGTCCGTCTCCGATTTCTAGCAACTTTGAGGCAAAGGCACCTGATTGTAAATCATTGTATAGGTGGACACGCATGTTGCATGTTAGGTGTAATTTTTGCACTTGTGCCCATAGGGGTGAGGCTTTAATACATGCATTCATCTCATCTGCTGGTGTACCTCTTTCGATGACGGGCAGGGTTTGTCTGAAATCACCAGCAAGTAAGACGACCACACCTCCCATAATTTTTTTGTTGTTGCGAATATCTTGGAGAGTGCGGTTTAATGCTTCTACAGCGTGCTTATGTGACATGGTGCACTCGTCCCAGACAATGAGTTTACACTGTTGCAAAAGAGTGGCACGGCTGCTATTTTTGGTGATGTTGCATGTAGGAGCTTCGTCACTGCAAAGATTTAGTGGTAATTTAAAAGTTGCATGTGCTGTTCGACCACCATTTAGCAAGGTAGCAGCAATACCTGAAGAGGCTACAGCTAGGGCTATGTTGTGGTCTTTGCGAAGGGAGGCGAGTAGTAGGTTGAGTAGAAATGTCTTTCCAGTTCCTCCTGGAGCATCAAGAAAGAAGAGTCCGCCATTGCTATTATGTACGCAGTGGAGGATTGAATTATAGACGTGATGTTGCTCGGGTAGTAAACGTGGCGCCATTTCATTCACTAAAGTGTGCAAGGCTTCTGTATCGTAATCAAGTTCTTTCAGCACTTCGCTTGTTAATTCGCCAGTTCTTTGTGGTGTTGGCAAACCAAATTCTGTGATGTTTTTCCCTGATAAGTCCATGATTTTGTCCTGCAGCAATTTTAGAGCTTCATTAATGATAATGTCTTCATGCGTGCATTGTAGTCTATGTCTGATATCCTCGGAAAGTGCTTCTTTGTATTTATTCCAGAGTTCTAGAGGGTTGGAGAGTCCGCAAGCGCATAGTAAAATAGCAAAGAGCTCTCTGAGTTTTGAGGCAGAGCGACAGAGGACGGCTTCCTCCATAGTTTTGTCCCAGTGATTGTCATTTTCTAATAGGCCACGTGCTTGACATGCTTCTGTGAAGGTGGCGCACTGTCGGCCATCAATGGTTTTTAGGGAGTCAAAGTTGGTGGGACCTCGCACTTCATTGAGTAACATTCGTAAGCAGTAGCATTCAAAGTTAGTTACGTGTATGGTATACATACGGCCTAGTGTGTCGCCACATTTAATACCTGTCCAGCCTTGTATAGCCGTGCCTTGGAGACGGCGCTTCCATTGTTTGTTTCCTGTATTCCAGGTGTAGTATTTGGGAACTTCAGCGTATAACAGGGTTTTTGCAAATGGGTCTTTTTGGCAAAGTGTGAAAAATGCAGTTAAAGTTGTGGTAGGAGGTATGGCAATTTTGTCTCTGAAATTGCGCTCAGTGAAGTAGATGCGTGCACCATTGGGCAGGTGGACCGCTAAATGGGTGACAGCGGGGTGTCTTTCGTGTAGTGGTAATCCAAAGATGCGCCATACTGCCTCGTTGCTGCTGACGTAGCGTGCTGCCCTGAATGTCTGTATTTCATCTCTGGGGTCTATATTGGGATTGTTTGCGTGTGTCATATTGAACACTGCCTGATCGGTCCCCTTGTTGATGTACTTGCAGATATATTTTATTGCTTGTACTGAATTGCAAAATTCAACATTTATATGGGCGTTGAAGATTTTAGTGAGAAGGGGAGAATAGGGCACAACCCACTTGTTATCTACTGTGACATTTTGTGTGGTGCCACGAATTGTTAGTGTAGTTGTGTGTCCTCCATCGTCAGGTGCTCTGCGGCGGTACAGTGGATATCCATTTTCATTTGTTTGTGTGTCTTTCAGTAAGGGGCGGGGGTATTTTTTTGTACACTTTCTATCTTTCATACACGGAGATGACATATTTAGTGCACCACATGGGCCATGGATCATATTTTTCACAACAGTGTCGTATAGTTGTCGGTCAATGTTAGCATTGGGTATTTCGGCACTAATGATGTCGTCAATTTGGTTGGGCCGTAATTTTTTCTTTAGCCACAGTAAAAGATGAACATGGGGCAAGCCTCGTTTCTGCCATTCAATGGAGTACATGAAGCACTGTGTTTCTCCAAATATTTGTCCTTTTGTTAGAAGAGCTACTAACTTCTGTACTTTAATTTTAAAGACTCTGGCAATGAGGTCGTGTCTATCGGTGGCTTGTTGGCCAGGCATAAGTTCGCGTGTAATTTCAGGCCAGGTGGAATTGCATGTGAAAGTGATGAATAGATCTGGGCGGCCATAGTTGCGAACGTATGTGAAAGCATCCTGTGTGTACTCGTGAAGGTATCGTGGGCTGTTGACCACAGAGGAGGGTAGGATAACTATTTGTCCCACATCACTGGCAGCTATTTGGGCGTCTGTTTTGATGGCATCTTGCAAATGAATGTAGTTTTCTGCGCGTAATTTAGTTTGATTCAAAGCAATGTATCTTAAGCGTTCACTTTCCATTTTCACATACATGTCAACTAAAAACTGGTGCAGAAGCTGTCTGCAGCGCAGGAGTAGATTAAAGTTATTGTTGCGAATCCTGAGATGGTAGGAGTAGAAGTCTTTGCAGGATACTGTTTTACTTAGGATAGGAGATTTAGTGTGTGGATTTGTTTGAGGTATTTGAAAATTATATCCTTCTTGGCCTTTCCAAAAAATCAGGGGGATTGTAGAGCGTCATAGAAGCGATGGGTGTCAGCTATGCGGCAGAGCTGGCCATGTCGTGTATGCAAGACGATGTCTCGTGTGCTGGTGTGTTCTGATATAGCTACCACAGCTGCTACTTCATTGGAAGTGGGAGCATTGTAGCGGCACTGGTGCTGGCCGTGTGGTACACGGTCAGGGTGGATGACGACTTTGAAGGTTTCATTAGGCATGTGATCCAGAGCGGTTTTGAATTCTTTGACTAAAATATTGTGGTGGTTTAGAATGGTTTGTATTTTGTGAACTATTTCTGTTTTAACTCCTTGCACAATAGAGGTACGCCGATGTGTTTGTGCTGCGTCATCGCCTATAAAATAAATTTGTAAAAATTGTGGTTGTGCATTGGAGGGTGGAAGGAGTGAGCCAATCCTATGATACACTTGGCCTTGGACAGTAAATGTTGGACAGAAGCCTGGCATTGAAAGAACTGTATCAGCTCCAAAGGATGTCATGTGGAAGCAGGCATTGTACTTTCGTATATTTTGGAGGAAATGTCTGGATTCTTCTGTGTCTCCTGTAAATAATTGGTTCAAGGGTTCGGCCGGTTCTTCTAAAAGCGGGAGAACGACTTTCCCCCCTGAACAACACATGCCAGGCGCTTCTTCTTTCCATTTCTGTGCTTTGCAAAATTTACAGGTTGTGTTCATGTGGGCGATTGTTATGAGTTTGTGTGCGCTGTAGTTTAGAGTGGGATCGTACTCCAGTGCAGCGTGATAGAAAACGCTCCAAGTGTTTTGAGTAAACTTTGTGCGGCGTTGTGCAACTTTTTCCGCCACAGCGCGTCGGCGTATTTCTGCTTGTTCCATAGTCTCAGTAGCTCGTTGTGATGCCATATAAATAGCGGTTTGTTGTCGTTGATAATCAGCTTCCTCCGGTGTTCGCCTAGCACGTAACTTGGCTTGACGTTCAAGTTGTTGTTGTCGGCGTGTTTTGCAGCATGCGGTGGTTTCATCAGCTCTTTGTGCGGCCATGTAGTGAGCGTTTGCTTGTCGTCGAGAAGTTGTCTGTTGTGGTGTTGCAGAAGCGCGCAAGGTAGCTTGACGTTGTTTTTGGTGTTGTAGGCGTACTTGTGACTGAAGGGGTGTTTCAGTAGCTCGCTTGTATGACATATAGCAAGTGTTGATTTGTCTGCATGTAGTTGCCTGCTGGACTGTTTGAGTAGCTCTTAATTGTGCCTTGCGCCGAAGTTGTTGTTTGCGTCGGGTGTCTGACTGCTGCGGCATTTCAGCAGCTCTGCGTAAAGTCATGGAATGTCGGTTTTTGTGTTGTCGGGCACATGTTTGCTGTTGTGTTTCGGCTGCGCGTAAATGTGCTTGGCGTTGAAGTTGTTTTTTGCGGCGTGCTTGTGCTTGTTCGGGCATTTCAGCTGCTCGTTTGGATGTTAGGTAATGTGCATGTTGTTGTTTGCGATGCAGCGTTTGCTGTTTAGTTTCAGCAGCTCTGAGGCGTCTTTGGCGTTGGACTTGCTGTGCGCGGCGGGTGGTAGTTGTTGGTTGCATCTCTGTAGCACGTTGAGATGCTCGAGAATGAATCTGCGCTTGTGGTCGTCTATTTTGTTGGTCCGGCGTTTGTGTGGCTCTTCTGGTGGCTTGGCGTTGAGCTTGTGCCTTACGACGCAATTTTGATTGTTCTGGCATTTTTGCAGCTCGCTGGGACGCCATATAATGAGCATGTTGTTGGTGTCGGCTATCCGCTTGCTCTGGTGTTTCAGCTTGGCGAAGAGCGGCCTGACGCGTAGCTTGCTGGAGTCTTCTTATTTCCGCTTGAGCTGTATTTTCCTGTTTGCGAGCTACTTTTGTAGCTCTTTGTTTTTTGTTGATTGCTGAAAGATTGCTTTTGCGTTTTTTGGCCATTTAGGTAATGGAGCAACTGAGAAGGTGTGGTAATGTGTTTGTCCCAAGTGAGTGGCTGGTTAGACAGTGTGAGTGTGTCTTGTTTCACTTGTGTGTAGCCAATATCCTGTGGGTGAATATAATAGTTATTTAGCTGAGATAAGAGGTAGATAGTTGGAGATAGAGGATGTAGTGATATGTGCAGGGTGTATGTTTGTGTTTGCGAGGGTAGTGCGTGATGAATGGGCAACGTTGGTATAGTAGTGGCAGTGGGTGCAGATGAGTTTGGTGTAACATGGGTGTGTTGCACAGTATTGATGAACTTTTAAATGTGCTAAGGGCATTGCAGACGGAGTAAAGGAGCGTGTATTTAGGTGAAATAGACGTCTGAAAAGACCCGTGTAAAAAGAGTTTTATTGAGTTGAAGGACGTTTTTTGTAGAGGTGTTTAAAAACACAGGGCCAAATGTATGTGAAAATAGACATGAAAAAATACATTAGAAAATACACGTCTGAAATGTGATGGAAGTGAATGGGAGTGTTATTTGTCGAGGTGTGTTTTGACACGTGTATTTTGGGCCAAAGTAGACGTGGCAATACCGGGTGTGAAGGGGCGGTTACAATATGTTTTTGTGTTCATCTTTGTATTTTCTTTGGTGTTGTATGTATCCGACCACGTAGGGGTCTAGAAATCTGTGGGGTTTGAGCAGCAAATGCATGTGACAATGCTAATGCATGTACATGCTTTGCCGAAGAATGGTAATGAGTAGAGATGAGCGAAGACTGTTTTGATCAGCTGATCCGAACAGCACGCTCCTATAGAAATGAATGCAAGCACCTGTGAGGCGGGCTGAGAAGCATCATAGGTGCTTACATTCATTTGTATGGGAGCATGCTGTTTGGATGGGCTGATGTGAACAGTGTGCGCGGATCGGTAGTAATTATTTATGTAGGCTGTATATCGCAGGTTGCAAAACAATGGGGTTGAAGAAGAGCAGGGGGTGTTGTGCCTAATGCAATGCATTGGAATAGTAAAGTATTGCAATGCATTTTGTAATTGTGTCAGTACGTGGAGGTGTAATATTGTTTTGTGTGTGTACAGTGGCGGTTTTTTGAGTCGGGGCTAGGGAAGATTTTTTTTATTTTATTTGTAACTGTTTATTTATTTTTTGATTGGGTGTTACATGTATGAGACCTCCTAGGGGTCTTGAAGCGCAGGGGGTCTCAGTAGCAATGTCATGTGTGACAATGCTAATACATTTACATGGTGTGTTAAAAGGGCTCTATCAGTGAAATCATGCAGATGGAGCCCCACATATGCGTGAATAGCCTTTAAAAAAGGCTATTCAGGCACCGCTAAAGTAATATAGAACTACCCCCCAGTTGTAAAATAATAGTCTAAAACAGAATGTGATGTACTTATGCATCGTGCACGATGAGCGGGCATTCAGGGTGCGCTGTTTTTTTCATCCACGCCTCCTCTTTCTCCGATGGCGTCGGGTCCCGTCCTCCTCCGGGGCTGGCAAACTGACACTGATTCAAATAAATGGGCTGGGTGCATGTGCAGTAGCATGCGGCTTGTACTACGGCTACTTTGCATGCGGGCAGCCCTTTTTATTTTAGATCAATGTCAGTTTGTGAGCGCCGGAGGAGGACAGGACCGGAGGACATGGCAGGAAGAGGAGGCGGGGATGAAGAAGAAGACGGAGCACTCTGAATGCCCACCGTGCACGATGCGTAAGTAGATCGCATTCTGTTTTAGGGTATTATGTAAAATCTGGGGAGTTGTGTAATGTAACATTTATGGTGCCTGAATAGGCTTTTTAAAGGCTAGTCAGGCATCTGTGGGGCTCTATCAGCATGATTTTGCTGATAGAGCCCCTTTCAACACTGTGAATGAGTTTTGCAGGCTGCATGCAGCAGCCTGCAAAACAATAGGGTTGTAGAACAGCAGGGGGTGTGCTAAAGCATGCAATGCATTGCAATACTAATGTATTGCAATGCATTGCCTAATTGTGCCAGTGCTAGTGCAGGCTATGTAGTATAGCCTGCAGCAGCCTGGACAGAGCTAGCAGAGTGTGAGGCTTGGGAGACCCGGCGGTTGCTATAGTAACCTGCCGGCGGCAGCGGAGATCAGTGTAGATGGCGGAGATCAGGAGGAGGATGGCTACGCGCAGCGGGGGACAGACCGGAGAAGCTGGACAGGTAAGAGAGTGCGGCGGAGGAGGGAAGGTGGCCAATAATTGGGGACATCATGGGGGACTTGAGGGGTGTGTGAGCAGGCTATGCGGGTCGCCGCGGGCCAGCTGTAGAAGGCGGCGGAGGAGGAGGGAATGTAGCCAAGAGATGGGGACATGATGGGGGATATGACTTTGTTTTCAGCAGGCTATGTGCGGTGCAGCTCCTAGAAGGCAGCGGACATTAGGGGGTTAATCAGGCCATGTGTGTCGTGCGGATGACGGGGGTTTGAGCACGCTATGTCGGGCATGAGGGTCGCCGCGGGCCAGCTCCTAGACTGCGGCGGAGGAGGGAATGTAGCCAAGAGTGGGGGACATCATCAGAGATATGAGTGTGGTTTGAGCAGGCTCTGTGGGGCGTGCGGTTCGCCGCGGTCCAGCTCCTAAAAGGCGGCGGACATCACGGGGTTAAGCAGGCCATGTGTGCCGTGCGGCCCTCGTGCACCTGCTACTGCGAAAGCGACAGCATGCGCCGTAATGGAACGGCGTGTGCCGGCAACGGAGCCCAGGCAGTGGAAATGAACTGAGGGGGGCGATGGCAATATGCGGCGGCTATGGCGGGCGCGTGAAGTGCGGTGCACGTTAGTGAGAGGTGTTTGGAGGAGGCTAAGTAGACAGGCTACGGAAGGAGATGGGGTAGATTATTATGGACTGTAAGGTGTCGGTCCTGCGTAGTATACAGGCCAGAGGTCCTGGCAATGCAAGAATAGTATGGCCACTTACCAGTGTTGGCCCAGGGTTTAGATCATCAACAGCAGGAGGGTGAGAGTGGCGTCGGGGAGTGTTGCGGCCTGGAGGCAGTGGGTCGGGTGTTGCTGTGTAGGCCGGTGGATAGATCATCAACAGCAGGGAGGTGAGAGTGCTGCGTCGGGGACTGTTGCGGCCTGGAGCCAGTGGGTCGGGTCTTGCTGTAGGCGCAAAATGGTGGCGTGCTTGGAACACGTTGTGTATGTGTGTAAGGTGCGCATGCTCATGGGAAGACAGTGGAGTAGTGTGGTGGGCGGAGCCGCGGATCCTGCTAGTGGTGGGGGTCGGTAAAGATGGCTTGCCCGGAGAGTGAAAGAGGTCGGCTCCTGCAGTATCGTTACGGTTAGTGTGAAAGTGCTGCAGTATATGTGAATGTGAGTGTTGGGGTTAGGGGCTAGGCTGTAGAGGGGAATGTGAAGTTTTGTGGCTTGCTATGGTCCAAAGTGTGTGAGATTGCAGAGCTGGTGATGTGAGTTGGCTTTTTGGATGGGTCCTGGGAAAAACGTATGTGCGCTATTGTGACGAAAAGTAGCCTATTATTTAATCGGGTGTAATGACTATGTTTGTGGAAAATTTGAGCCAAATCGGTGGAGCGGTTTTTCCGTGATTGAGGAACAAACATCCGAACATGCAAACATCCAAACACACAAACCCACAAACTCACAAACTTTCACATTTATAATATTAATAGGATTATTGATCTCTATATTCATGTAGGACAGATGTTACTACGTACATTTCGTGGCTGTATATGTTACTTAAAACCAGATATAGAGAAACAAAAAAAAAAGGTAAACAGACACTCAGAATAATGAGGTCATAAAAGACCAAGATTCATAATGTAGAAAATATACAAACTTTAATATTACCACATTAAAAAATTATGCAAAATATATGATGCAAATGGCAACAGTAAATATACAAAAATGTCCAATGGTGTCCTAAATAACAATAGAGTACAGATAATAGAGAGATGTACATTGATAAGCCTATAGCACATAGACCGAATGGGTCAGCTATCCAGTGAGGCTCAAATACACCGTATATACCAACAGGATTAGGTAGAGTTGTAGTATAGTGAATTGTGTATGCAGACACAACAGGATTAGGTAGAGTTGTAGTGTAGTGAATTGTGTATGCAGACGTCTGCAAATATACAAAAGGCCTCACTGTAATAATGATGCAATAATGGCCAAACACACAATTGTTAGTTATTAAATATTAAAGTGCAAGGAAAAAGGATAATATAAAATGTACATGGAGCTTGCTCTACAATAGTAAGGTTTAGTCACAAGGTGTACAACACGTCATATACATACTGAAGAGTAAAGCTTACCCATCATAAGAATAAATTATAGGGCATTAAGAGGACACGCCGGCTCTCACCCGACACGCACATTTCGGCATGCCTGCCTTCGTCCCCAGAAGGACCTCTATTTGGGATCACACTATGTGTATAGAAACCATGTTTTTTTCTTCCCTCTCATGTGCTAAGTTTTTTGTTGTTATCTCGCCCCCCCCATACAGTATACTGTCTCCACTACAGGTCCCCATATAGTAAGTGCCCCTGTTAGGGCTAGTTCATACAGAGTAAAATGGTGTGGATTTTGACACGGAATCTGCCTCAAAATCCGCCTCCTCACAAAAGATTCCTATGTAAACCCACTAGTGTCTATTTTCCGCTAGTGTATTTTCCAACATGACCTTTCTTTTTGCAAAAACCAATGGGAGTCGATGGGAGGCGGAAAAGCCGCTAGCGTTTTTGGACACGGTTTTTTAGCAAAAAATCACTTCATAAACCGCTAGTGGATTTTTCAAGGTCCATACACTGTGCTGGAGGAAAAAAAACAAAACTAAAACCGCCACAAAAAATGCTACTAAAAATGCCTCATGTCAAAAAAACGCTTCAAAAAACCATTTGGGCTAGTTCACACGGGGCCAATGAAGCGGATTTTGACCGCAGATTTCGCCTCAAAATCCGCCTCCATACAATGAAGCCCTATGTGAAACGCTAGCCTTCAATTTTCCACTAGCGGCTTTTTACCGCTAGTGGAAAAAAGTAATCCGCCTAAAGAAAGCTTTTTTTCCACTCGCGGAAAAATGCCGCGAGCGGAAAAATAAAGTGAGCGGAACCCATAGAACTCTATGGGAAGGCATTTATTCCATGTGGATTCTGACACAGATTCAGCATCAAAGTCAGCGCCCAAAAACTCAGTGTGAATGGACCCTTACATTCCCCCATACAGTCTTTATTACCTATCATATTTAATGTCATGTAAATAAATATATATATATACCCTCCTGTGGGCCGAGATCTGACTGTACTATATATAAGAAAGACAGTCTCCCTGTTAGTCTTGATAATTAAGGCCTAATATGTCTTTTTTGGCAGTGAGGATTGTGTTGTTAGTTTCCCTGTAAAGTTGGTTGTTAAACATTAGAGGTGATATTGACAGTTGTCATCAGAGAAGACGATGCAATAATAAAGATGGCTGCCAGCTGAGTATCTGCAGTAATACATAGAGCAGTATTCACACCTAGTAACACAATACACAGCATAGAGAAGTAGGTGATGGACTATAATCATTCCTGTGAACTGTACTCCATACTTGTAAGGTAAGTGGTTGGTGATAATATCATATATTGCCCGATGATGGCACAATACATGGGCAGCAGGTGATGGTATCCTGGATTCCATTATGAATGATGCAGATAGTGTTCCAATTCTGTGTTGGAAGTCACTTGCCACGGAGAAGCCCGCTCATAAGCATCTCTAACGCAGGATATTATCAAAAACTTTAGATTATTAGCTTGTTTCGCTTGTTTCGCTTGCTTTGAATTGACACTTGATAATATATAGTAGTGTCCCTAAGGCCACACCTAGTGGTGGCCACAAGCCACAATATGCCAAGACGGCATGTTTCTCGCCGATCCGGCAGAAACGTCCAGGACAATCTGACGCCAAGTGGCATACAGCCTGCTGACCAGACGCAGGATTATTCACCAGTTGCACACCGCACGAGGCGTCGAACATCTGGCCAAAGGAGACGCAGGACTCCAGGACCTCAGGACAGGAGAAGAAGACCTCATCCGTACCGGAGTCGCTCTCCTCATAACAAAGTGGTCCCGTCTACCCATCAGGACATCGAGGAGCCAGAATCGTGCGCCATTTGTCTGGAGAACTACTTTGGAGGTCAACAGGTTCTTCACGTAAACTGCTCCCATGTATTCCATGCTGCCTGTATAATCCATTGGGTCCAACAGAGCAATACGTGTCCACTCTGCAGAAGCCAGATTCGGCAGTTAGTTCCAGGTCAGCTCGAAGGTGAAGGGATCATCTACAGAACATCTTCTTCTTCTGTTCGGAACCTTGAAGAACTGTTAGTGCTCCGTGTAGACTCTAGAGAGCTTCAGCTCATCATCTTCTGATGGTGCACAAGATGATCCAGGAACATCTATTAGCCAGACTGCGCAGTCGGTGCATCTCCAGGACTACGTTCGTAGCCATATTACTGTATATATCCTGTACCCTCCTATCTCTCTCTCTCTCTCTCTCTCCCTCCTATCTATCTTTTAAAAAAAACACACAAAAATCCCCACCTGTATATCTGTCTACCTAAGTATCTCTATATATTCTGTACCCCCACTCTCTCTCTCTCTCTCTCTCTCTCTCTCTCTATCTCCTATCTATCTTTAAAAAAACACACAAAAAATCCCCACCTGTATATCTGTCTTTCTATCTAAGTATCTAAAAAAAACAGAAAAAAAAATTACCCACCCGTGTGTCTATAAAATCTATCTATCTATCTATCTATCTATCTATCTATCTATCTATCTATCTATCTATCTCATATGATAAATAATTAGATAGATAGTGGTACAGGATTGTAAGCCGATGGCCGGCATAGTGATGGAGGGGGTGTACATCTCACACAGACTGCTCAGGTGGTCGAGATGAGGAAAAGTCCAGGATGATTTGTTCTCAGCAGATAACTTTTGTCTGCTGAGCATTTTGTTACTGTACATGCTCAGTATTGGGCTGGATTTTTTAGGAATGGCAGGTAGGTTGGTAGTGGGACCTGTCATTCCACCCCCCCCCCCAGTCCACACATTGTGGATGTTTCTGCAGCGTGTCAGCTGCTAAGTATTGTCCGTATCACTGATATCTATCTATCTATCTATCTTCTATCTATCTACCTATCTATCATCTATCTATCTATCTATCTATCTATCTATCTCATATGATAAATAATGAGATAGATTGTGGTACAGGATATATATATATATTTATATAAGTATTTCAGAAAATATTCTGGCTTCCACATATACTAATCTGCTGAAAATCTGATAATAAAATTGAAAAATTTGAATATATTTAATTTTCTGTCCATGAGTCTTTATTCAGTTTTATTTTCTCTAATCTGACAATGTGTGAATATTTGTAAATCTTCTAAAAGGGACAGACACTGTATAATTCGGACATCAGGTGAAGGCAGTGACATAAGTACCGCAGTAGTAGCTGTAGCGGCTGCCACTGAGCCCTGGATCTATTTAACGGGCCCTATTTACTTACTGATCCCCGCTCCTGCTCACAGCCGCTTCCACTTCTGCCCTCCAGGGGGTATCATGTGTCTCATATATAACGTCACTGGGGCCCCCTGAAGGAGAAAAAGCGAAAGCAGAGGTGGCCGTGATAAGGAGCGGGGATCAGTAAGTAAGGCCGCAGGGCCGCAACAACAGTATTGTTGCAGCGCATAATTACGCCGACATAACCCATGTCTGTGATGTCATTGAAGAGGACCGTTGTGGAGCCCAGGAGAGGTAAGTACCACTGGTTTTCATGTTTTGATATTTGCAACAAACACAGTTGGGGCCACAATGGGACATAATACAGTGTGGAGGGGCCACTATGGGATATAATACAGTGTGGAGGGGCCACTATGGGATATTATACTGTGTGCAGGAGCCAGTAAGGGACATATTACTGTGTAGAGGGGCCTCTATGAGACATAATACTGTGTACAGGAGCCACTATGGGACATCCCTCCTCTGCTCCAGGCCACCTAAGTATACTTTGGAGCTCCAAAACCACTTATGTGCTGCTTCTGCAACAGAGAAGGGACTTCCCTGCTGTAATGTCAGTGTTGGTAACAGAGATGGGTGAACCTCACAGGATTCTTATTGATGAATATTCATGAGGTTCAGACCCCAGAATATAATAAGTGGAGGTCCAGGGGAGGGGAATAAAAATTATAATCATACTAATCTTCCCTCACCTCTCCTGGGCATCATGGTAGCATCCAGCGATCGCCCAATGTCCTCTTCAGGCCTCTTCCAACCTCTGGCTGACATCTTGGGCCCTGGGGTCTGAATTTGTTTGCTCATCCCTAGTTGGGAGGAAACTGGAAGTCACATCTGCCTGCAGCAAAAGAGAAAGTGCTGCCTACAGGTCAGTGTAGCAGGGGTAACCACAGGTCAGGGTAGCAGGGGTAACCACAGGTCAGGGTAGCAGGGGTAACCACAGGTCAGTTTAGCAGGGTTAACATAGGTCATAGGGGTTAGCATGGTCTGCCACATGTTCAGACAGCCCTACAGGTAAATCCCCCAATGACCCCCTGAGCGAGGTAGGCTCACTTTGGTATGGCTGAGTATACACATTGCACTTCATTCAAATACTCATGGTACAGCATCTTAGCTACATACCTCCCAACCATCCCAAATTCAGCGGGACAGTCCCAGATTCTGGGTCCTGTCCAGTGGCGTAACTACCGGGGAAGCAGTGGAGGCAGCTGCCACAGGGCCCAGGACATTAGGGGGCCCGGCAACAGCCGCTACCACTGCGTTTTTGTTTTTTTTTTTGTTTTTTTTTTAATAGGCTGTTACCGGCTGCAGTTACTCCAGCCGGTAACGGGCCCTACTTACTTACCGATCCTGGCAGGGGCCGGGATCAGTAAGTGACACTGTGGGCCCCGCAAACATCATTATTATACTCGGGGGGTCTTTTCAGACCCCCGAGTATAATGATCGGAGGCCCGGGAGAGGTAAGCGAACATAACAAACAGTGTTACTTACCTCTCCACGCTCCGCAAAGGCTTCGGGGCCGACTTGTGTGACGTCTCAGACGTCACATGACCGGGGCCTGCGTCCTTATGCGTTGCGACGCAGGCCCCCGGTCATATGACGTCCCTGACATCATTGAAGATAGCCGACAGTGGGAAGCGCAGGGATAGGTAAGTAACAGTGTTTATGTTTGTATCCCCCTCTCGGTCTTCGATTTTTATACTCTGGGGTCTGAAAAGACCCCAGAGTATAATAATTCTTAATAGGTGTCCACAATGGAGCATAATACTGGGTGATGGGGCCACTATGGGGCATAATACTGGGCGATGGGGCCACTATGGGGCATAATACTGAGTGAAGGGGCCACTATGGGGTATAAAGCTGTGTGCAGGGGTAACTATGGGGCATAATGCGCACAGGAATGCGGGGGGGTTGGTCGGGGTCTTCGGCGTCGTTCGGGGGGCCCCATGTCAAAGGTTTGCTTGGGGCCCCGCCATCCCTAGTTACGACAATGGTCCTGTCCCGATCAGCAGGAGCTATATCCTGGATTCAACTCATCTGCGTCCAGCTCTGATAGCTGTAAACACAATGTGCTGATGTCACTCCCATCGCACCTGCAGCTCCCTGAACACTCCAGAAGCAGAGACCTGGGACTGCGCATCAGGGGAGCAAGGAGAGGCGAGTATCAGTGATTTTTATGTTAAACTTTGGCAGATGAAAAGGGACATTAAACTGTGGAGACAGATGGAGGGAGGACAAACTAGAGGTGTCTATGAAGGGGATGTTAAACTTTGGGTGCATATAGAGGGGGCATTAACCCCTTAACGACCGGCCCATAGGGAATCTACGTCGGCAGTGACAGGTCCTTCCTGACTGCCCTATAGGAAAACTACGTCGGGCAGTCAGGGAAGGATTCCCTGTCAGTGCCGACGGGAATGGAGCGGATCTTAGCTGTATCTTACAGCTAAGACCCTGCTCCATAACCCCCCATCGGAGGGGTCTCCGATGGGGGGGTTTTAACCCCTTCAGTTCCGTGATCAAACATGATCACGGAACTGAAGCGGTTCCGTGATGGTGCCGGCGGTATCGGCACCCCCCGCGGCGAGATCGGAGGGTGCCGATATACAAAACATGCAGTCTGGGGTCTGGCCAGTGACCCCAGACTGCCTGAGCCCCCTGTTACCTGGTTGATCCTGCCCCTGTTGTCAGGAAGCCAAGCGATGCATCTACATCGCTTGGCTTCCTGACACAGACTGGAGACACGTGCAGCCTGTGTCTCCTGTGTCTCCAGCCTGTAATACTGATTCAGCAATGAAGTCATTGCTGAATCAAGTGTCCTAAAAGGGAAACATAAAAAAGTGAAAGAAAAAGTGAAAAAAAAGTGAAAAATAAATAAATAAAGCTTTTGAAAAAAATGAATAAAGTTATAAAGCCCCAAAAGTCTCCTTTTTTCTATAAAAAAATGAGTTATGTAAAAAAAAACCTAAAAATTAATAAAAACAATACATATTTGGTATCGCCGCGTCCGTAACAATCTGTACAATAAAACTGAAATAATATTTAATGTATACGGTAAACGTCGGGGGAAAAAAACGGAAAAAACCCGCCAGAAGTAGTGATTTTTCACCATCTCACCTTACAGAATGTGCTATAAAAAGTGATCAAAAAGTCATATACACCCCACAATAGTACCAATAAAAAGCGCAGGTTGTCCCGCAAAAAATAAGCCCCCAACCAACACTGTCCACGGAAAAATAAAAATGTTACGCCTCTCAGAAGGTGGCGATGCAAAAATCACTGATTTATGTCCCCAAATGTGTTTTTGTTCTGCAGAATTAGTATCGCATAAAAAAAATACTATAAATGAGGTATCGCCGTAACCGTACCGACCTGCAGGATAAAGGTCACATGATACTTATACTGTACGCTGCATAGCGCAAAATTTAAAAGGGAAAACTCAATGCCAGAATTGATTTTATTTTTTTAAATCCAGCAAAAAAAGAGTTAATAAAATGTACTCAATAGATTGTAAGCACCCAAAAATGGTGTCATTACAAAATACACCTCATACCGCAAACAACAAGCCCTTATATGGCCACGTCACCAGAAAAATTAAGAAAATATAGCATCCAGCAATGTGAAGACAAAATCCCGCAAAAATCGCCAAATCATTAGAATACAACTGGCTGCGGCAGGTAGGGAATATATAAGCTGTGCGAGCGTATATCAGGGGACACCCCATATTTACAGCTTATGAGGGAACAGACACCAGAAATGACCCCCAGAGTGACTCGACTAATCATAGGAGCTACTGGGACATAGTAGGGAATTTGGTGTCTGCAATGTCCTCCGCACCGCTTATACATTCCCTCTTCGCCATCCGCTGTGCAGTCACGTCTGGGATATGAATACTCACTACACCCCCTGATAAATTCTTTGAGGGGTGCAGTTTTCAAAATGGGGTCACTCCTTTGGGGAATCCACTTTTCTGGTACCTTACAGGCTCTACAAACATGACATCGCGTCCAGATACCAAACATCAAAATCTGTACTCCAAAAGCCGCATCGCGCTCCTTCCCTTCTGCGCCCTGCTGTGCGCCCAAACTGCAGTTTATGCCACATGTATGACACATGTATGACACTGGTGTACCCGGGATAATGTACGTAATGTCATATGTGGTATAAACTGATATTAGGGCACAGCTGGACACAGAAGGGAAGAAGGGTTATTGGGTTTTTGGAGCGCAGACGGTTTGGTTTTTGGATGCCATGACACTTTTGCAGAGCTGACACGCCAGTAAAGTGGAATCCCCTGATATGTGACCTTATTTTGGAAACTACACCCCTGAAGGATTTATCCAGGGGTACAGAGAGCATTTTTAACCCCTAAGTGTTGCTATAACTTATTATCCATAAATGAATACGAAGCTGATTGTGAGAAGTGAAAATACCAATTTTTCTAGGAATCCGTCATTTCAATGCGTAATATGTTGTGCCCGACTTGTATCAGAAATGAACGCTCTGAAAGCTGTTGTGCCCGGGATACCCACTTAACAATTTTTGGAGTGTGTATCTCTGCTGACATAAGTTGGGCACAACATATACTGAAATGGCAAATCTCTGGAAAAATTTCATTTTTAACTTCTCATTGTCAGTTGCGATTTCATTTCTGGAAACTAAATAAATGCAACCCTCAAGGGTTAAAAGCGCTCGCTACGCCACTTGATAAATCCCATCAGTGGGCTAGTGTCCAAAATGGGGTGACATGTCTGCAGATTCCACTTTATTGGCAATTCAGGGTCTTTGCAAAAGTGATGTCCAGAAACCAAACTGTGCGCCAAAAAACAAATTAGCGCTCCTTCCCTTCTGTGCCCGGCTGTGCCCAAACAGCCGATTCTACCCACATATGGCATTAAGTCCGTTATCCGGGGTACACCAGTGTCATACATGTGGGCATACACCGCCATTTGGGTACACAGCAGGGCGCAGATGTGAAGGAGCGCTATGTGCTTTTGGAGTGCATATTTAGATTGTTGGTGTTTGGACACCATGTCATATTTGCCGAGACCCTAAAATTGCCCCTACAAAATGGGGTCACTTCTTAGGGAATTCCAGTTTACTGGAACCTCCAGGGCTCTGCAAAAACATCATGGCGCCTAGAGGGTCCCTCTAAATCTGTACCCCAAAAGCTAAAAAGCGCACTGCTCCTTCTCTTCTGAGCCCTGCTGTGTTCCCAAGCAGCAGTTTACACCCACATATATAATTTTTTGACCCTCGGGATGGCCCCTTAATAGTTTGCAGAGTGCAGGTCTCTGACAACACAAAGTGGGTGCAACGTATTGGGCACCGAAATGGCAGATTTCTTTCAAAATTTCAATTTTCATTTTGTACATTAATTTTTGGGAAGCATTTTTAGGCTCAGAGTGATAATACACCTTGATACATTCTTTGATGGGTGTAGTTTTTAAAATGGGGTCACATTTGAGGGGTTTCCATTGTATTGGTACTTTAGGGGTTCAGCAAATGCGACATGGCACCTGAAAACTATTCCAGGAAAATCTGCCCTCCAAAACCCAAATAGCGCTCTTTCCATTCTGAGCCCCACCATGTCCCCATACAGCAGATTATGGCCACATATGGGGTATTGCCGTGTTCAGGAGAAATTGTGTAACAAACTGTGGGGGCTTTTTCTCATTTAACCCCTTGTGAAAATGAAAACTTTGGGGATAAAGGGACATTTTAGTAATTTTTAACCTACACATCCCAAGGTTAGTAAAATCTGTGAAAAGGCTATAGGGTCAAAATACTCACTATACTCCTCAATTAATACCTTAAGGGGTCTAGTTTATAAAATGGGGTCATTTATGGGGGGTTTCAATTGTTTTGGTAACGTAAATCTTGTTTGAATGTGCAATGGGCCTAAAATATCTGCAAGCAAAATTTGTGTCTTGAAATTCAGTTGGCGCTCCCATCTTTTTGGGCCCTACCGTGCGTCCGTACATAGGATTAAAGCCACAAAGTGTACATTTTTGAAGACGGGAGAAATGGGGCCATCTATTTTGGGGTGTTTTTCTTTATTTTCATGCCTTGTGTGCAAAAAAAACCTGCCTTTAAAATGACTCTTTTGTGTAAAGAATATGACAATTTTTTGTTTGACACAAATTCTTTTAAAACCTATGGGGTCAAAATACTCACTATACCCCTCAATGAATACCTCAAGGGGTCTAGTTTATAAAATGGTGTCATTTATTGGGGTTTTAAATTGTTTTGGTAACTCAAATCTTGTTTGAATGCATAATGGGCCTGAAACATTTGGAAGCAAAAATTGTGTCTTGAAATCCAGTTGGTGCTCCCTTCTTTTTGGGCCCTACCGTGCGTCCGTACATAGAATTAAGGCCACAAAGTGTACATTTTTGAACACAGGAGAAATGGAGTAATTTATTTTGGAGTGTTTTTTCTTCATTTTCATGTGTTATGTGCAAAAAAACTGCCTATAAAATGACACTTTTGTGTAACAAAATGACATTTTTTTGTTTGACGCAAATTTTCTAAAAACATATGGCGTCAAAGTACTCACTATACCCCTCAATGAATACCTCAAAGGGTCTAGTTTATAAAATGGGGTCATTTATGGGGGTTTTCAATTGCTTTGGTAACTCAAATCTTGTTCAAATGTGCAATGGGCCTAAAATATCTGCAAGCCAAATTTGTGCTTTGAAATCCATTTGGCCTTCCCTACCTCTTGGGTTCTACTGTACGTGCGTATATAGGACTAAGGCCACAAAGTGTACATTTTTTAACATGGGAGAAGTGGGGTGATATATTTTGGGGTGTGTTTCTTCTTTTTGACGTGTTGTGTGCAAAAAAACTGGTTTTCATCATTTGTAATAATTCTTGCAAAACAATATTTGTTTGATCAAAATGCTCACTATACCCCTCAAAGAATACCTGAAGGGGTCTAGTTTTACAAATTGGGTCATTTAATGGGAGGTTCTGTCATTATGTCACCTATTCTTGTCTGCAAACATAGCTTGGTACAGGAAAAAATCACAAACTCAAAATTTCCAAAATTTGCTTTTAAATTTGATAAACTTCTAAATTGTCTAAATTACTCAAATATGCTAAAATTATTTCAAATATGCTTGAAACACAAAAGGAACATTTGGAAATATATAACTAGTAACTTTTTTGCCCTGTATTATTGTGCATATGTGAGATATCGCAGCTGAAAATGGAAAACATTGTAAAAATTTCAAAATTTTCACCATTTGCGAGTTTTTAAATAAATTTACACAAGTTATATCAGTCTAAATTTACCTTCTCAGTAAAGTACAACATGTCACGAAAAAAGAATATCAGAATGGCTTGGATGCGCTATACTGTTACAGAATTATTCACTGATAAAGTCACACAGGGCAAATTTCCAAAATTTGGCTTGGTCATTAAGGTCTAAAATAGGCTGGTCACTAAGGGGTTAAAGGGGCACTATCATTGGGAAAAGTCATTTTTAACTAAGCACATACATGCATAGCCTTTAGAAGGGCTATTCCACACCTACCTTTTGTATGTAAATTGCCACAGTGGCTTTTGAATGAGCCAGTTTTTATTCATATGCTAATTGACTTCCAGCCTGCACAGGAAGTTCCCAGCAGCACTCATCTCTCCTATTCTCTCCTATCTGTGTATGCAAACAGGAAGCTGAGTCATCAGCAGCAGCAGCAGCCTGTGCTGTGTACATAGATAGGAAAGAATAGGCAGAGATTGCACGATGAGACTTCTGGGGTGCACCGAAAGGCTAATTAGCATATAGGGAGTCCCAAGGTGGGCTCTGAGCCTTCACTATTAGTCCTCATTATGGGGGCCTTTATGGGGCCCTACCGGACCTCCACTGCCTTTTTTTAATATTCAGTGGAGGTTTGGTAAGGCCTCTACCCAGGGCAGGTGTCAGCCCCAACCTTCTAGGGGACCTACTGGGCTGCCGGGTGCTGACTGTGTGAGGTGCTGAGGGAGAGATTCCGTGCTGCAGGAAGATGCTCTTGGGCTTAAGGACCTGTGATCACGTCATGTGCAGGCAGAGCTACATGGGATAGTACAGAACAGAGTATGTTACACAGGAAGATGAATCTGCCAGGAACAGTCTGATGGAAGGAGGAGAGAAGAGACAGCATGTGTGAGTAAGAGGGGAGACATGGGGGTGCAGGTTGTGTGTAAGAGGGGAGACATAGGGGTGCAGGCTGTGTGAGTAAGAGTGGAGACATAGGGGTGCAAGCTGTGTGAGTAAGAGCAGATTCTTGAGAATAATGTTCAAGAATCAGTGACGAAGTTGAAGTTACGCCGGGGATGGATATTTCAGCAAGACAATGATCCAAAACACGGCTCCAAATCGACTCAGGCATTCATGCAGAGGAACAATTACAATGTTCTGGAATGGCCATCCCAGTCCCCAGACCTGAATATCATTGAATATCATTTGTGGGATGATGTGAAGCGGGCTGTCCATGCTCGGCAAGCATCAAACTTAACTGAACTTGAATTGTTTTGTAGGGAGAAATGGTCCAAAATCCCTTCATCCAGAATCCAGGAACTGATTAAAAGCTACAGGAAGCGACTAGAGGCAAAAGGAGGATCTACTAAATATTAATGTCACTTTTCTGTTGAGGTGCCCATACTTTTGCACCGGTCAAATTTTGGTTTAATGCATATTGCACATTTTCTGTTAGTACAATAAACCTCATTTCAATCCTGAAATATTACTGTGTCCATCAGTTATTAGATATATCAAACTGAAATGGCTGCTGCAAATACCAAAATATTTAGAACCAAAAATGATTAAGATTAATAGGGGTGCCCAAACTTTTTCATAGGACTGTATACTGTATATATATATATATATATATATATATATATATATATATATATATATATATACAGTCCTATGAAAAAGTTTGGGCACCCCTATTAATCTTAATCATTTTTAGTTCTAAATATTTTGGTGTTTATAACAGCCATTTCAGTTTGATATATCTAATAACTGATGGACACAGTAATATTTCAGGATTGAAATGAGGTTTATTGTACTAACAGAAAATGCGCAATATGCATTAAACCAAAATTTGACCGGTGCAAAAGTATGGGCACCTCAACAGAAAAGTGACATTAATATTTAGTAGATCCTCCTTTTGCAAAGATAACAGCCTCTAGTCGCTTCCTGTAGCTTTTAATCAGTTCCTGGATCCTGGATAAAGGTATTTTGGACAAACAATTCAAGTTCAGTTAAGTTAGATGGTCGCCGAGCATGGACAGCCCGCTTCAAATCATCCCACAGATGTTCAATGATATTCAGGTCTGGGGACTGGGATGGCCATTCCAGAACATTGTAATTGTTCCTCTGCATGAATGCCTGAGGATTTGGAGCGGTGTTTTGGATCATTGTCTTGCTGAAATATCCATCCCCGGCGTAACTTCAACTTCGTCACTGATTCTTGAACATTATTCTCAAGAATCTGCTGATACTGAGTGGAATCCATGCGACTCTCAACTTTAACAAGATTCCCGATGCTGGCATTGGCCACACAGCCCCAAAGAAAGATGGAACCTCCACCAAATTTTACAGTGGGTAGCATGTGATTTTCTTGGAATGCTGTTTCTTTTTGGACGCCATGCATAACGCCTTTTTTTATAACCAAACAACTCAATTTTTGTTTCCAAAATGAAGCTGCCTTGTCCAAATGTGCTTTTTCATACCTCAGGCAACTCTATTTGTGGCGTACGTGCAGAAACGGCTTCTTTCTCATCACTCTCCCATACAGCTTCTATTTGTGCAAAGTGCGCTGTATAGTTGACCGATGCACAGTGACACCATCTGCAGCAAGATGATGCTGCAGCTCTTTGGAGGTGGTCTGTGGATTGTCCTTGACTGTTCTCACCATTCTTCTTCTCTGCCTTTCTGATATTTTTCTTGGCCTGCTACTTCTGGGCTTAACAAGAACTGTCCCTGTGGTCTTCCATTTCCTTACTATGTTCCTCACAGTGGAAACTGACAGGTTAAATCTCTGAGACAACGTTTTGTATCCTTCCCCTGAACAACTATGTTGAACAATCTTTGTTTTCAGATCATTTGAGAGTTGTTTTGAGTAGCCCATGATGCCACTCTTCAGAGGAGATTCAAATAGGAGATCAACTTGCAATTGGCCACCTTAAATACCTTTTCTTATGATTGGATACATCTGGCTATGAAGTTCAAAGCTCACTGAGGTTACAAAACCAATTTTGTGCTTCAGTAAGTCAGTAAAAAGTAGTTAGGAGTATTCAAATCAATAAAATGATAAGGGTGCCCATACTTTTGCACCGGTCAAATTTTGGTTTAATGCATATTGCACATTTTCTGTTAGTACAATAAACCTCATTTCAATCCTGAAATATTACTGTGTCCATCAGTTATTAGATATATCAAACTGAAATGGCTGTTGCAAACACCAAAATATTTAGAACAAAAAATGATTAAGATTAATAGGGGTGCCCAAACTTTTTCATAGGACTGTATATATATACTGTAGATATATATATATATATATATATATATATATATATATATATATATTTACATGGCATTAAATGTGATTGGTTGATCAGATATCATGTAAGAGCTCGGCTTTAGTATTTCATTCAATGCTTGGTTGACAGTGCCTGTAATAAAGACTGTATGGGGGAATGTAAGGGTCCATTCACACTGAGTTTTTGGGCGCTGACCTTGATGCTGAATCTGTGCCAGAATCCATGTGGAATAAATGCCTCCCCATAGAGTTCTATGGGTTCCACTCACTTTATTTTTCCACTCGCTGAATTTTTCCGCGAGTGGAAAAAAGCTTCCTTTAGGCGGATTTCGCCTGCAAAAGCCAACGCGGTCAATAGGAGGTGAAAAATCCACATAGCGGATTTGGGCACGGATTTGGCAAAAACCTTGCAGAAAAACCGCTAGCAGTTTTTTCAAGGTCCATACACTGTGTTGGAGGAAAAAAAAAAAAAAACTAAAAAAGCCTCAAAAAATGCTCCAAAAACCGCTTCAATAAACCATTTCCTAATTCCTGAGGCAGATTTTTTCCTCACCAAAATACTCGCCAAAAAACTCAGTGTGAATGGACCCGAAGGGCTAGTTCAGACATAGGTGTCGAGGAATTTGGTCAGGTAAAAATCCGCTTCAAAATTAGGAAAGGGCTAGTTCACACGGGGGGCACACGGGGGGCGGTGGGGCAGATTTTGGCACTGAGAGTCAGTTCAAATGAATGGGACGACTCCAGAGGTTCCTGCTGCCAGGCGGAGGCCGCGGCTCATGGAGCCGCGGAAACCGCCTGAGTATAGGGCAGCCCGCTTCTTTTTTCCACTAGCGGCTAGCGTTTCACATAGGGCTTCATTGTATGGAGGCGGATTTTGAGACGAAATCCACAGTCAAAATCCGCTTCATTGGCCCAGTGTGAACTAGCCCAAATGGTTTTTTGAAGCGTTTTTTTTGACATGAGGCATTTTTTGTAGCGTTTTTGTAGCATTTTTTGAGGCGTTTTTAGTTTTGTTTTTTTCCTTCAGCACAGTGTATGGACCTTGAAAAAGCCACTAGCAGTTTCTGAAGTGATTTTTTGCTAAAATCCGTGTCCAAAAACGCTAGCGGCTTTTCCGCCTCCCATCGACTCCCATTGGTTTTTGCAAAAAGAAAGGTCATGTTGGAAAAAACGCTAGCGGAAATTAGACACTAGCGGTTTACATAGGAATCTTTTGTGAGGAGGCGGATTTTGAGGCAGATTCTGTGTCAAAATCCGCACCATTTTACCCTGTATGAACTAGCCCTAACAGGGGCACTTACTATATGGGGACCTGTAGTGGAGACAGTATACTGTATGGGGGGGGGGCGAGATAACAACAAAAAACTTAGCACATGAGAGGGAAGAAAAAAACATGGTTTCTATACACATAGTGTGATCCCAAATAGAGGTCCTTCTGGGGACGAACGCAGGCGTTACCGAAATGCACGTGTCGGGTGAGAGCCGGCGTGTCCTCTTAATGCCCTATAATTTATTCTCATGATGGGTAAGCTTTACTCTTCAGTATGTATATGACGTGTTGTACACCTTGTGACTAAACCTTACTATTGTAAAGCAAGCTCCATGTACATTTTATATGATCCTTTTTCCTTGCACTTTAATATTTAATAACTAACAATTGTGTGTTTGGCCATTATTGCATCATTATTACAGTGAGGCCTTTTGTATATTTGCAGACGTCTGCATACACACGTTATCTTTGATCACACTATGTGTATAAAAACCACATTGTTTTCTTCCCTCTCATGTGCTAAGTTTTTTGTTACTTAAAACCAGCCTGAGGTTCAATGACACAGTTCATACCACTATATTTCCACATGGTGGCAGTAGCACAGCACTTATCGTTTTGTTACTGTATTCATTTTAATTAAATATGGAATTGTCATGTAGATTTTTTTTAAACACTGACTTAAATGATCATATTGAAACGCAACAGAAACTATGCAATGTTATGTTCTATACTTGGTCAAAGATGTACTAAAATTTTGCACAGGAGTAATAAAGAAACTGAGGACATTGGGGCTCTTAACCTACATTTACACCGCATTAAATTCACAATATGTGAATGGGGCTATTCACATGACTAATTTTTTTGTAGGTTCATTTTTAAGGAGCGTCAAAAAATAGAACGTCCTATGAGGAATCCATGAAAAGTGGCCACTATGGGACATTATATCTTGTGAAGGGACCACTATGGGACATTATATTGTGTGAAGGGGCCGCTTTGGCACATTATACTCTATGGGACATTAAGAGGAGGCGTTATGCAGGGTGGGGTAGTGCTCAAGTCAAAAGTTTGCTGTGGGGCCCAGTCTTTGCTAGTTACACCCCTGATCACCAACAAATTCTGCAACACTGTCCCAAGTAGGGATCACTATTTAAATCACTATTTAAAATTTAAATCACTATTTAAATTTTGTATTATCAGTATGTCTTTAGAGGGTAAGAGAAAACCCCTGCAAACATGGGGAGAACATACAAACTCAATACAGAGGTTGTCCTTGCTGGACTTCAGCGCTGCAAGTTACTAGTGCTAACCATTGAGGCACTATGCTACCTGATCAGTTATATATAGTCATAAAATATACAATCGCAATGGAGCCACTGAGCTCACCGAGAACCCAAGTCCGAGAGCCCAAACAACAAGACTGACCTGTGGCCTCATAACTGGAAAGGCCAGGAATCGTACAGGAGAGTCCAATGGAAGAGAGTAGCTGCCAACGGTCTGGATGGGTATAGCATAAGTCCAGCAAAGAACCCTTGACAACATGAAAGATGCCATCTTACCCCAGTTCAGCAGGAAAGTTAGGCCACAGCTACTGAACAATGAGCAGAGAGAGTTACAAGAAAGAGTTACGAGTCCTCGTTGAGTGTATGAAGTGGTCCAGAACCTGTTGTTAAACTAGAGAACTTGCAAGTAGTAGTCAAGCACTTCTGTTATTTGCTATGGACAGATAAAGTTTGCTAAGTTGTTCTAATATATTCTGTCTACAAAAAGTTGTCAAGGTAAGCCCAGGAGACTACGCGTGGGAGGACAGGGAAACTCCCTTCCCACCGGACTGGCGTTGAAGACAACCCATTAACCCATTATTGTATTTGATGCTTCTAAGTGCTCTCTGTAGGGTATAGCAGACCTATTAGTAAACCATGGAAATAGCACTCTGGGACAGAACATTAAAAGGAGATGCATCCAAGTTTATTCAAATTTCCATATTAAAATGCACATAGAGTGCAAAGTGGTGGGTGCCACCTTCACTCTTACTGCAGATATGTGCATTTTCACATAGACATTAGTATACAGTTGGATATTTATTCTATTATTGCGCTTTTTCCATGTAATTACATGTTTACCAGTGATCTGTACGTACCCAGTGAAGGTCCTGCTGGTGAGCTGGATAATCCTTTTATTCTGTCTTTATCAGTAAACCATTATAAAGTACAGCCAAATTTCTTCCTGATTTGTATACAGATCATAAAGCCACCATGTTGCTTCTTGCCTTGGCCCTGGCAGTCAGGTGATGACGAGGTAGCTGCTGGGTCTTGGCATATCAGGTCTGCCAGCGGTAAAATCAACAATAAAACAAAAATTAAAAAATGTAGGGATCACAATGTAGATTTTTTTTTTCCGTATCAGTATGTCTTTGTAGACTAGGAGGAAATCCACGCAATCATGGGGAGAACATACAAACTCCTTCCAGATGTTGTTCCTGGTGGGATTAAAACCCAGGACTCCAGCGCTGCAAGGCTGCAGTGCTAACCACTGAGCCACCGTGTTGCCCCTATAAGTTTCTATTTCTGATCAGATCTGTATTGTTATATATGGTTTTCTTTATGTTCCACCTTCCCTTAATTCCTAGCTCAGTACTAATATTCCTGTCCAGCCCATTTAAATATAAATGCTTTCTTCTTTCTTCTTTTTTCTTCTTTTTGGTAGAGTTAGAAGGGACCTCAAGGGCCATCGGGTCCAACCCCCTGCAAGTGCAGGTTTTCCTAAATCATCCCAGCTATATGTTTATTCAGATTCCGCTTGAAGATTTCCATTGATGGAGCGCCCACCACCTCCCGTGGCAGCCTATTCCACTCTCTCACTACCCTCACTGTCAGAAAGTTTTTCCTAATGTCTAATCTGTATCTCTTTCCCTTTAGTTTCATCCCATTGCTTCTTGTACTTCCTTGTGCTAATGAGAATAGGGTAGATCCCTCTGCACTATGACTACCTTTCAGATATTTGTAGACTGCTATTAAATCTCCCCTCAGCCTTCTCTTCTGTAAACTAAACAATCCCAGTTCTTTTAGCCGCTCCTCATAGGACATGGTTTGCAGACCTTTCTTCTCCACTTTTCAGGCAGAGATACTTTTTCATATTAGTCTATGAAGAGGGGAAGGGATAAAGGAGGCTGCTAGAAAAGACACTCTAAGAATTGCTGCTGTTGCACTCTGCTACTTTGTGCTCTTCTAACACCGCAAGGTTTGTAGAGGCTCCCAGTGCACAGAATGAGGCAATAAATCAATTAGCTAGCTACTCCACCCCTCCCTTCTCCATAGAATTCTGTGTGTGAGGATGACTATAGAGTCATATCTAGTCTAAAAAGGCAGTCAGATTGAAGATAAGAAGCAGAGAACAACTCAGTAAGTGGTGAAGGAAACAGATCTCCTTAATAAGATATATTACAAATTTTCTTATATTCAGATGAACTATTCATTTATGAAAAGTTGATTATAACTGAAGGTATGCTTTAATAAATTCTAAGTTTTAAGAGTGGTTTTATCCCTAGTTATATTGATCAATGAAATGGATCGAATACAAGCGTTTTTTGTTTGTCTTGCCTTAGGCAATTTGATAATTGACCATAGTAGCCAGTCTCCATCCACAAGCTCAGGAACAACTGAGAATTAGAGACAGAGGGGGAAAACTGCTAGAAAATGCAGATTACAAGTCATATAATGGGCAAGTATAGGGTAACTCCTATACATACGTGAATATGTGTGTACATGTACGTGTTATCCTGAAATTCATCTTAGCTGTGCTAAGTTATAATGAACACAATCTACAGGGGTTTGTATAATATATTGGCATCCCGTGCAGCTACAATGGGGTCCATGGAGAGAGGGTCCCATTCCAGGTAGATTCTAGGTAGATGTTATCGTGAATTTTAATTATTGATCTCCTCCTGTCAGTTCATGAAAGAACCAATTTCTTCTCTTTTCTATAGGTTCCCCAGTCTTACCATTGACAACCTATACAGTTCATAGCATAGCCATCCTTCAAAGCCAATGGATGTGGTCCCTCAGAGGCCTCCTTCTAAAGATATTCTGTATGTAATGGATAAAGCCTGCTGCCTCGCATCAATGTCCAGAGGTTAAATGCATCCAGAGGATGTGTGTACATAAAGATGTGATTTCACGGTATAATATTTGGAAAGGTGATCACTGCTACATAAACTGAAGGAAAACACCATAATGTAATTTTCGAATGAGTCATCTCTCTTGAGGAATATTCTCCGGAAACTTCGAGATGTCTGTCATGATCAGGAGGAAAGTAAACATCCACGTAATAGATAGTTTTATAAAGCTGGCGGCAAACTTTTGATGTGACCGTGAATAAAATATACCAAGTTGGTGGCCCTCTTATAAGTATATGTCCTGCTGAGGGACACAGACAACATCCAGGCCACAGCCACCAGGAGCCTCAAGGTCAAGTTCAGGATTCCAGCTTGCCCAATTCTTCTACTTACCAAATGAGAAGTTTTTGATTTTCTGGAATTTTTTGTGTCATTAGTACATTTTCTAATATAGTTTATTATCAAATTTTGCCTCCTTTCTGTGAAATCCTGCATTTCTTTATTCTCCCACGTGTTCCTTCATTTAGAGTCCTTTTCTTATTGGAAAATATTAGATCCTTCATGTCAAATCTAGATCTGCTTGTTTATTGCAGGCATGTAGTCAGAAGGTTAATAGAACAGACCGTTCCAATAAGTCCGAGATTCACATGATCATTTGTTAAGAGTAAGGTAGGGCATGTTTCACCTGAAACTGGTAAGTACATGGTGCACTCCATTCCAGAAATACATGTCATAAACTCCCCTCCCTGTGTTTTTCAGTATGTGCCTCAGTCACTTTACGGTATTAAAAAAGAAAAGAAAATTGCACCCTCAGATAAAAATATTCTATATAATGACTATCTGTAATGTATACAATATACCTGTAAGGTACGATACACATCAGTCATACAAATGCAGGGTAGATGTGCTGGCTCACAAGACGTTAACCATACAATGACGCGGGCCGCCATACTGAGATATAGTAATGGACATTAATGTTAGATAGAAATATGGGACTGGAAGGAAGAACGTCCGTGACTGGATTTGAAAAGGTGAGAGGCTCCGGTGTGACATCACACAAGGCTAACTGAGGAAAAAATATCTACTCTGACGCATAGACTAAACTATTACAGGCCCATCGTGAATATGCGGAGCTTCATCTCCCGCTGCCTCGGGCAGTGTTATTCACAATATTACATCCAGCTGTCCAAGCCTGTCTTCATCAGGAGATTTATCGACCAAATGGTTTTTTTTTCACTATTAGGATCAGATTATCTTATCACACAGAGCACAGTACAGACTCATGGATCATCTATATTTGTCACCACTTTCTTCAAGAAGTTTTATAGTTTTATAGCAGTTCCAGGGGTTCAATGTCCTGTCATAGGGCTGATACAGGGAGATTGTTTATAACAATGCATACATATATATATATATATATATATATATATATATATATATATATATTAGCCTCTGCCCACAACTTTGTCTGCGTGTAGTTGGCATCAATGATCTGCTTATATTCAACAAACTGCTGCCATAGATGGTTCGCCTGCTCTGGCGTTTCGACAGCTCTCAAGCTGATATTCTGCTGAACTCGTTCCTTGTACCTTGCCTGTGATTGTTCCTGCATCTCAGCAGCTTGCTGGGATGCCATATAATGAGCATTTTGTTGGCGTCAATGATCCACCTGCTCCGGAGTTTCGGCAGCTCTCAAGCTGGCCTGCCATTGAACTTGTTCCTCGCGCTGTACCCGTGATTATTCCGGCATCTCAGCAGCTCTCTGGGACGTCATATAGTGAGCATGTTGTTGGCGTTGAAGATCCGCCTGCCTCAGCGTTTCAGCTGCTCTCAAGCTGACCTACTGCTGAACCGTGCCTGTGATTTTTCCGACATCTCAGGAGCTTGCTGGGATACCATATAATGAGTGTGTTTTTGGCATCGATGAACCAACTGTTCCGGTGTTTCGGTTGCTCTAAGACCCGCTTGACAACTTGCTTGCTCAATCCCCCTGAGGAGAAGTCTTTTGACTTCTGGCTACCTTCATTGCTCTCGTTGTTTTAGAATTTTGCGACAAATTGGATTTTTTTTTCCTGGCATGTTTAAAATAGGCAAACTGCCAATTTGCATTAAAGGAGTTTCCCCATGTCAGTGTCTGAGCACTGGAGCAGATCAGATAATATGCAAATGATTATTCACAATGGACTGTTTACATAGAGAGATAACAGACCAGGCTTTATCAGCAATCTCCAATCAACTGAGATACTGCTGCTGGCAGCAGCAATAATATAGTATATGAACCTAAACACACATAGTTGGAAAATGTCATGATCTAAATGACTGTGAAAAGGCATAATGGTAATGGCTTGACAACTGAATTACATCATCTCCAAAGTGGCAGGTCTTGTGGGGTATTCCAGGTATACAGCAATAGTAACTACCAAAACTGGTCCAAGAAGGACAACTGGTAAGCTGTTGGTAGAGTCATGGGCACCCAATGCTCAGTGAGTGAAGGCTAGCTTGTAGAGTACTCACTCCCAGTCCACTACAGGGAAGCATTCTCACAAGCCTTAGTGGTCGAGCAAGCACTGGGACCCAAGAGGGCTTGACCAGATGAGGTCTACTATTCATGTCTTTTAGTTCGCATGGAGCCAGCAGAGAGGAAGCACATGCTGCGTGACCGGGGAGCTAAGCTTGAAGGGGTCCTAACTGGAGTTCGCAGAGAAAGGGTGGAGGACCAACTCTTTCCTGGGAAGTAGGTAAAAAGGCAGTAATCAGCAGTGAGGGGTCATCCACAGAGTCACAAGGCAAGATGGCCACCCTAGGAACCAGAGAGCATTTCCAATAAGGAGCACTACAAGTGAATGTTGTTCTGAGCTAATACTGGAGGTTTAAGTTGTCAACTTCACTATTAGACTATTAGGATCCTTATAAGGGAGTGAGAGACTTTACTTGTACAGACCAGGTGGCCTAAGACAGACATCCTGTTATTAAACTGTTTACCTACTGATCCAGATTGTGTGTTTGCTCTTCCACTGTAAAAGACTTTAGCAGAACTTTAGAGGTAGTAGACTGTGCCCATGCTGACCCTTCTCCAATACCATAAGCATCTACAATGGGCATGTGAACATCAGCTATGGTCAATGTAGCAATGGAAGAAGTTGGTGGAGTTTTATAAACCACATTTTCTTTTATATCATGTGGATGGCTGGGAGTGTAAGTCACTTAACTCAAGAAGATATAGCAGCAGGATGTTGTATGGGAAGAAGGCATGTTGACGGAGATATGGTGATGCTCCAGGCAATGATCTGTTAGGTTTTCTAGCGCCTTGTTACTTTGGATGTTCCTGTGACATGTACCAGCTACCTAAACATTGTTGCAGACCCCTTCATGAAAAAGGAATTCCACAATGACAGTGATCTCTTTCAGCAGAATAATGCACCCTGCAGAAATTGTTCAGTAATGGTATGAGGAACATACCGTAACAAGGACTTTAAGGTGTTGACTTGACCTCCAAATTCCTCATTTCAGAATCCAATCTTGCATCTGTGGATGTGCTGGAAAAACAAGTCTAATCCTCACAGTCGCAACTTACAGGACTTAAAGGCTGTCTATCAGCAAGAAATTCAATATCAAACCAGCTATAGCGCATTATAGGGGACATTATACTGAGCACCATCAGACCTTTAGATCGGTCAATAGAGGCATCATATTATTAAAAAAGGCAATTATTATATACATATATATATATATATATATATATATATATATATATATATATATATGCAAATGAGGTTCAAGTGTAATGAGGGTATGACAGGGCATGTAGCCCCATGTAGCAGGCTACAGGAAAAAAGAGGTTTTCTCTTTCCAAACTTTCTGCTTCCAATAAACCATAAGGGTTCTGACAATCGCAATGTGTCAACTGCAATTATTTTTCCACAATGTATGGATGGGATTCACTATACATTAAAGTTAAACATGTAGTATATTCTGCAGGCAGCATGTAATAGAGCAGAATGAGCTGAACAGATTGATATATAGTTTTATGGGAAAGATTCAGTAGAACTAGTGAATTTTCCATTTAAAGCTGTGCTTAGGAGTCCAGTGGGTGGGGCTTCTCAGTGATTGACAGGTATGACTTATGCTCATTTATACAGGTAAGACTGTCAATCACTGAGAAGCACCACCCACTGGGCTCCTAATGGTGTATATAAATGGATAATTCAATAGTTCTACTGAATCTTTCTCTATAAACCTATATATAAATCTAGTCAGCGACTTCTGCTCTGTAGGAACATGATGGGTTAAAACCTCTTTATAAATACTTATCCTTTCCTACTAATAATATAAATGTGAAAGTTTGTGTGTTTGTTACTCTTTCACGCAAAAACGGCTGAATGGATTTGGATGAAATTTTCCACATAGATAGTTTGTAACCTCGATTAACACATAGGCTACTTTTTATATGGCTTCACAACTGTTATAAATTTATGTTCACATACTATATTAAACTGCACTTGGCAGCAGGCTGATAAAGCTAGGTCTGTTATCTCTGTTTGTAAACATACAGCTAACAATGAGTCCATTGTGTAAAAGCACTTGCATATTATCTGATCTGCTCCAGGCAGTGCTGACACACTGGATGGGAAAATACCTTTAATCCAATTTGGCAGTTTGTCAATTTTAAACATGTTGGGAAAAAGAAAATCTAATTTGTTCCAAAATTCAGAAACAACGACAGTTATGAAGGTAGCCAGAAGTCAACAAAGCTCTCCTCAAGTGGAGTTGAGGAGGATTGAGCAAGCTCTTAGAGCAGCCGTAAAACCAGAGCAGGTGGGTCATCGACACCAACAACACGCTCATTATATGGTTTCTCAGCCAGCTGCTGAGATGCCAGAACAGTCACAGGCAGGGTGCGAGGAACAAGTTCAGCAGCACGACAGCTTGAGAGCTGCTGAAACGCCGGAGCAGGCGAACCATTGGAAAGTAGTCAATAAAAAGCACTGGGTACACTTGGAACAAATATCGTTCATTACATAGTCTTGTAGAATAAATATAACATTTTTTGCAATGACTTTAGAGGTATAAATGAGAATTACAGCATCAGCATGACCAAGCTTTTTTCTATAACACTTTGAGAGAGATAGATCATGTCTGGGAAAGTCAATATCAGCAGTGAGATGAAAAAGAAACAGCCTGAACCTTTGCTTTTGGTGCATATACATTAACTTTATACTTGGATAGTGAGTCAAATTCCCTCTCACCTACAAATATGTCACATTCAGTCACCGGAGCATATTCATGTAGCCATCAAGGCAGGTAACAGCAGGCCACCGGGGAAAGCCGACTGAATATGTCCATACTGTATTTAAAGGATTAAAGTTGTTGTTTGTATAATGAAAAGTTCTGCAATTTTCCAATATACTTTTTGTATTAATTCCTTACCGTAGCCTTACAAGGTACTGTCATTAGTGTAATTTTCCTGCTGACAGACTACCTTTAAAAATCGCTAGGGGTATGACACCTGGACCCCGAGCCAATGATCTGTTTGAAGAGTTGCAGCGTCACGTGAGTATTTAGCAAGCACAATGCCATACATTTAATGCACTTGGTATTGCAGCTCAGCCTTTCACTTGAATGGAAATGAACTGTGATCAGGCCATGTGACTGATGAATGTGACGCCACGTGATGTCATAGTCATAGGTTATACTTGGTTGTGTTTCTCAGATGTTACAGGCTCTGGCATAAGTTTGTCGTCCTTATGTTTGGGAGTTGGGACCATTCAGCAAGAAAAGCTTTGGCCACTAATAGATACATCTTATATTGTAGCAATCCATTAATGATGTGGTGCCATTTGGGGTAACCTAGATGCCAATCTGAAGTGACTTACATAATAGGCACCAGCAGATATGCCCAATCTCTTACAAGGATTGGCACTCTAAAATGTTCACTCAGTAACCACAAGTTGACAAGTGAACATGAAACGCTTCAAATAGTCAGAGACCTATAAATAAATATGGCTGGTTAAGACTAACAAAAGTAACACCTGACAAACTTTTTCTCTGCATGTATCCATAGAGCACGGTTGAAAACAAAACCAACCTACATTCAAGGGCGACTTCTTAAGACCGGACTTCGTCCGTTTTGTATTGACATTAGATGCACCGTTTTGGGAGGCCCCTTGCACCAGAATTAAAACCAGCACCAGTAGGTTTCAGCTATGACTTGCACCAGTTTTCTGATAAGTTGTGATAAATTTGTTGGACTGAGGGATCCCTGCCCCACCTGCCTTCCTCTGGCCACATTTTGTAATGTGAAGAACGAAGCTCATAATGAACAAAAGTTGCAATTTGTGTGCAAAAACTAGAAAATGCTACAAAATGTGCAACTTATGTATGCTTGTACACCAGAAAATAGATCTGCCCCAATATTCTTCACCAAGTGCCAGTTTACATTGAATCCAAAGATGGCACCCATCAGCAAGTATGTAATACCCCTGCAAAGCGTACACAGTTCTTACCAAAGTGATTGGGTCCCCCGGAGACAGACGTGCTCTTTGTAACTGGTTTTGCATGAAGACCTTGTATGGGGGACTCTACTCTTTTAACTAAAAATTCCCCCCAAAGGAGTTTTAAAATATGGTGTTACAAAACCAGACAAGCAGAAAGCAAATCCCGAACTTCACAGGATGTTGGAAAACAGATATTTTTAATACATTAACAGTCTTTACAGTGGCATGGCTCACTTCCTACACCACCACCAGTTCTTCAGGCAGTGTCATCGTATTGAGATATTACATCACAAGACTATTAGGCTAGGATCACAATTGCGTTGGAGTCTCCGCTTAGAATCCTCGAAGAGAAAAGTCCTGCAAAGAGGACTTTTCTTTCCACTGGTTTCAGTATCGGCAGAAAACGGGTAGACCCCATTATAATCTATGAGGTATACGGGTTTCTGCATAGGGTTTCCGTCTTTTGGGTCTCATGGAAACCACCCTGTTTCCCCGAAAATAAGACATCCCCCCCCCCCTTCACCTCCTGGACCACCTACAACCGGCAGTCATGTGGGCGCTCCGCTAAGGAAGCGCCGGCATGACTGCCGATTGTCCCCCGTTCCAGCCACTGCATCAGACATCCCCCGAAAATAAGACAGCTCATATATTTCGGAAAAGAATTTAATATAAGACACTGACTTATTTTTGGGGAAACAGGGCAGAAGACTAGCATGAACCTAGTGTAAGAACCAATCATGAAATTGCACTGTATCTATATAGATAGTAGTCCTGTATTAGTACATGCAGAATATTCATCATCACCTGCATACGGAATCCAAAATCTTATACCTAGGCTATTGCACTTTGTGGGCTACGGCGACTGTGTGCCATTAATACTTCATCCTAAATTCTGCTTTACTAGGTCATAGTACATGTATAAATACCAACAGAGAAATCCTCGCCCTACAATAAACCAGTTCTGGGGAATACCCTATTAAACTTTCATTCATCTCTAAGGTATATTAAAAAATCATAACTTGTTATAACTGTTCCTGCTTAAAGCACTCAATTACATAAGCGCTGCATACAGACGCGACTTCACTCAGGACTTGTGAATCATTTATTACATCTTTGCTTACATAGTTAGAAAGGTTAAAGAGATATTACCAAGAAAAAGTTATAACTTCCTGCAGAATTTATGTTATAGTAATGTAATAATATGTTATAGTCCTGATCAATATGGAGAAGGAGCTTCGGTCATTACTCTTTGTGAACATGACTAGTCGCTGGTTTCACATCTGCGCCGGAGTTTCATGCACGGAGGACTTTTCTCTTAGTCACTTTCAGTCTTGAAACAGTGGACACCCAGCAGACTCTGTTATAGTCAATGGGGTCCACCGTTGTCTGTGTGTAACCACTTCAAGAGATCCAATCATTGGATTCAAATATTTTCTCCCTAACGTGTAGGAATAGCCTTAAGAACGGCTATTCTGCTCCTACCTTTAGATGCCTTCTCCATGCCGAGGTTCGGTAAAAAACCCGGTTTTCTTCTATATGCAAATGAGTTCTCTTGCAACATTGGGGGCGGTCCCCAGCTTTCAAATAGCACTGTGGGCGTCCCCAATGCTGTGAGAGAAACACAGAACACAGTAAGCTGGCGTAAGTGGCCACAATAAAATGGGCATGGGCATGCACAGTTGGGTCTGCCTGAAGCCCAATGGAAGAGCCGACTGCTCATGTCCAGAAGTTTTTTTTCTAATGTAGATTGTGAGCCCCACATTGAGCTCACAATGTACATTTTTTCCTATCAGTATGTCATTGGAATATGGGATGGAAATCCATGCAAACACGGGTAGAACATACAAACTCCCTGCAGATGGTTTTTTTGCCCTTGGCGGGATTTGAACACCAGGACTCCAGCACTGCAAGGCTGCAGTGCTAACCACTGAGCCACCATGTTGCACCTCATGTCCAGAAGTCTGAAACCCAGGACGGAAGAAGACACGGAGAGAGGCGTTCCAGACAAAGATAGAGGCGGCGCTGGAGATTTCTCTCGCAGTATCGGGGATGCCCCCAGTGCTGTTTGAGCCTTTCTTAAGGCTATTCCTACGTGTTAGGTAGAAAAAAAATAAGATTCCAATGATAGGATCCCTTTAAACAGCTCTTTGTTGTTTGTAGTTCGGGTCCGCCAGGGGAAACCTCAACGATAATGTGAAATTAGCATCAAATTGTGCAATTGCTTCAATGGGTAAGTTTTGTCATAAAACTCAGCCATGATGTCCTTATTTTGCACAGGTAACAACACTACTTGTATGAGAAGATAACTCGGCCACTAAAAGAAAATTATTGACTGGGTTTCGGACAAGTTTCCTGACCATAGAAAGTTTTTGACTTGGTTTCCTGACCATAGAAAGTTCCTGCATTCATCGTCATATCAATTGGAAACTGATCAAGACAAAAGATGTCACCATGAATTTGGTTAGAGAAGACTTTGCAAAAATGTAATTATTTGTATTTGCAAAAATTTTAATTTTTAATTGTCTACAGATATGGTTACATTAATGGGAAAACCCCGTTAATACAGTAATTTATGAGTATGTGTCACTCATTTACATAACATACATTAAGGAAAGCACTATTGTGTGATGTTTGTTTAATAGTGATACCGCCATTAGACACAATCTCCAGATTGGCTATTAGGGGATTAGTACTATTGGCTGGGGTGTTGTGTATTCTGGGTTGGCGCGGTTATTTTATTTATTTGATTTTCTCCTTCCTTGGCTATCGAAGGCAAATGTCCCAAAGAAACGCTCGTAACCACTAGGTGCACCCTCGCCTCACATGACAAGAAGTAACACAACACTTCGCTCTACTGCTGGATGCCTTGTCTACATTCTGCCATATATCCATGTAGGGTAAATCCAAGACACAAAGAATGAAATGTGAACAGAAAGGGATTGTTTTTCACCCAAAGATACTAAATAAAGGAATAGTTCATGTTGTCTGAAGCTGGTCGGAACATGCCTTAATACAAACAAACCTAAGTGCTTTTTTGGCCTCTTGTGAATCTCTTGTCATATTAAGTACTTGTCGGTCGTGTAGCTTCATAATGAGTGTCTTCAGTCTGGCAATGCAAAGAAGTATTACGGAAACATATTTACCATCTAGAAATTCTCCTTTTGTCTTGAACTATAAGAATGTCATCATACATGTTACTATACACAAAGTATGCTTGTTCCAGGGCCCAACGACGTTACGGATCAGAGATACTTGGCATAAGGACAGTGAGCCGGGTAGACACGGGAGACCCCGACCTTATATAGTCTTATATGTCACATGACACTATATGGGGTGCACAATTCTGGCTCATAGCCTATTAGTGATGCCCATATTATTACGTCAGGAGGGCAGCCCAGCATCTATATGTACACCCTACTAGTACCATGACCCAATTTTTTCTTAACCGACATAACAAGACCTTAGTCGAATGAATAGGGTCACGCTAGTCTCGAAACGCGTAGCTTTGACATGTAACTACCAACTTCTCCAGTTACGATGTAACATATATATATATATATATATATATATATATATATATATGGACCGAATAAAAGTTATATTTTATACTTACCTATAATACTTCTGTGGATCCTCCCTGGTTTGACGCTGGATTTTACTTCGTATATAACAAGACCTTGATGCAACCTGCAAAAAAGTATTAATAACTGTGAGATTTCAGTAGATTTTGCAAGCTTTCACCCTGTGTCAAATGTCCCCATAGCCTGTGAATCCCTATACTAAAATCAAAAACAATTCACTGAAAGGGCATCATTACAAATCATATCATTGACAAAAATGGAGTGCTGGTACTAATGGGGTGCACTTAGCTGCTGGAAAGCCCACCTGATCTAACAGTATGGGCATCACTAATAGGCTTTAAGCTAGCATTATGCACCTCATATTATCATGTGACTGGCACCTTATATAAGCCTTATCTGTGTGTATTTGGAAGTCTAGGCATCCACAAACCTCATAGATTGTAGGTTTGCACCTGTCCAACTTCAACTCTATAATATTTGGACCTGTCTGCATCCTGCAGTGAACCATTGCTTTAACTAACATCAAGTAAGTGTGGCCTTCTTCTCAGAGACATGTTATATACCAAAATATAACTATAGATCACATACTAGGCCTGCCCAATGGATTCCTACGGTAATAACAATCATAGGTATATTACAAGTTAGGCTGAATCTTTTCCCACACAAATGATACATCAGTCTTCTCAGTTACTCCTGCCTGCAGAATAGACTGTATTTTTGATGGATTGCCTATAAGATCCTCATAGCAAACCAAATACTCTGATGCATACCTAGTAATAAACTGTAAGGGCTCATTCACACTACGTATATGGCAGCTTATTCTAAACATAAAACATGTTCAGAATCAGCTGCGTATAAAGCAGTTCCATTCATTTCTATGGGAGCCGGCATACAAGCACTCCCCATAGAAATGAATGGGCCGCTTTTTTCACTAAGAGCACTCCCATTGAAGTGAATGGAAAGTGCCGGCGTGTACGGCTCGGCATGAGCAGAGCTAGCTGTACACACGAGCACTTCCCATTCACTTCAATGGGAGTGCTCGTAGTGAAAAAAGCGGCCCATTCATTTCTATGGGGAGCGTTCGTATGCTGGCTCCTTAGAAATGAATGGAACTGCTTTATACGCCACTTATTCTGAACGTGTTTTACGTTCAGAATAAGCTGCCGTATACGTAGTGTGAATGAGCCCTAAATGTAAATGGTTTATATCATTAAAAAAATCTTCTGAAATGTTACAATGACAGCAGCTGGGATCCCCTATTCACTTTTTAGAATAAGGGGCAATTGTTTTCATTCCCAGTGGAAATGTTGCCTATATTTTAGGACCAGTGGCGGTTTAAGTTGCAGGATCCTCACCAGTCTGTCCTATAACCATCGGACACAATCTGTGGAGTAACTCAGTAAGTGGAAGGGGACATTCATGCGGACTTCGTACAGAAAACAGAACCCATTGAAGTCAATGGGAGGCTTTTTTTTCAGTGCTGATTCTGATGCGGAGTCCACGCCAGAATCAGCACCAACTTCCTCCGTGTGAATGCCCCCCTATGTTCCTCCAAGACACCAAAGGGCAAATGAATTGCATAGTTCAACAATGAAACCAACAGACTGCCTATGTATAGCATTAGAGGGCAGCATATAGAGGCACTGTTCTCCTAATTACATCCTGGAGAATAGATTTGCATATTTTTTACCCAGAATCCCTAGCGGAGCAGGAATGACTTGTAAATCTCCGTACTGCCTATGTAGGCACACACTCTCCCTAATGTGTATGATTATCCCCTGACCCTATGTATAGCATTGACAGGACAGGTTCTCCAGAGTGTACCATCTTCTTTATAGCTGTTCTTCAATCTGGCTATTAGACAGGGTCCGGAACCTGATCTCTATTAGTCCAGAATTCTCTGATAAAGCACATGAAAATGAGTTTTCCAAACCAGACATCCCCTTTTGTAGGTTTTTTCCAACAGTCATTAGCAGGATTACAATAGAAGATAACACCTCTATTGATACCAGTGTCTCATCATTACATCTACTACTGGCACTAGATGATGTCACAGCTTATTTACTCCACTCCCAATACAGAGCATGTCTACCATAGACCCCAATAAGTTGCTCCAGTCTGTTGCGGGCTATGGCCACGTCTATGCTGTATTGAATATCACTAACAGAGCAGGGAATCTTAGGTAAAATGGCAGCCCCCATAATCATGTACAGCGAACAGAATTAAAAAAAATCCCAAATCTGAAAATACAAACAAATTAGAAAAAAAATGCTATATTTTACTGGCTAGACTTAATAAATAATGTAAAAAGTGGCGATAAAGTCCCGTTATGTGAAATGTGGAATCTTTACTATGATTAATCTATTGCAGAGTTTTCCCACCTTCCAGTCATTATTTTCTCTGTTGTTAGTAGGAGCTTTAATCCATTTTCATATATTAAAATTATTGTATTTGGAAACTTTTATCTTCTACAATTTCATTTTATTACTGCCTGTCCCAGGTAGATTCCTAAGCGCTTGTCATTTCATTTAGAAAGCTGGTGGGTGGGTGGGTGATTCACCAAAACTGTTCACATAAATCAATCTCCGTTCTTCTTTTTTTTCCTTTGAGCTGACAAGATGTATTTGCGGATTTCTCCTTACGCATCCGCTGCTATCCGAGAAGCCAGGTCTTCTGCTGACACGGGTATTTTTACTGAGATTAAGTTCTGATTGATCAGTGCGGACCAAGACAGCAGAGATATTCTACATTGCACTGAAAGAATGATAGATCGGGGGGAATAAAGTGGGATCAAGCACATTGGGGGAATTCGTCAGTTATTTTACTGTGGTAATGGGATAATATTATGGTGCTCAAAGCCTTTTCTTGCATCGCAAGTGCCACAAGCCCCCATCTGCATTACCTAATTCATCAGATAGGACGGGGATTTGGGCAAGCTGGGGCAGAGACACCTGAGCCCAAAAGATCCATGATAATGCACACAAGTCTTATGGTCCTAACTAGAGATAAGCGAGTAGTATTTGATCGAGTAGGTATTCGATAGAATACTGCGGTATTCGAAATACTCGTACTCGTTCAAATACTACTCCTATTCGCAGTAAAGATTTGATTCAGAACCAGCATTGGTTGGCCGAATGCTATATACTGTATAGCATTCGGCCAATCAATGCTGGTTCTGCAGGACGAGTAAAACTTCACATTAGCGCTTACCTCCCATCCGGAAGGAGTCCATAGGAGGACCCCCCTGAACAGAATATCAGCGCAACTGCAAGCACTGTATATAGTCTATGGGGTCCGTGCGCTTTAATTGCACTTCGCTCCTCCTTAACACTCTCCTCCTGCTACTCGTGGACTTGGTGACTCTCCTTTAGTCGAATAGTGGTTTCCCCTGAAATGAGCATTTTTTTCCCCATATACTGTAATGGGATTTGATATTCAATCGAGTGTCGAATATTGAGGCTCTACTCCAAACAAATATTGAATCTCGAGTATTTCACTACTTGCTCATCTCTAGTCCTAACGAAAGTAGATTTTCATTCTGAGGTGTGGATATCTGACTCATTTTTGAAGAGACCACAGCCTCTTCTTAAATCTCAGTTGGGCCCTTTATCAAGACTGGCGTACGATACGCCAGTCTTAATAAAATCTGACCCATTATATTCTACATGCCTAACGTTTATTTACCCACATGGTCTACCATTAAGGAAGAGTTGGGCCCCTAAACACATTAGAGGATTTGCCAGTACTGCAGAAATCAGGCCTGTCAACATGACATTTAGTTAACGTATAGGCCACCTGTATTACCACAAATATATTGGTCATTGTTTACTACTAGAATAGATCAGCAATTACCATACAGAATATATATTCGCCCTCTTGAACATTTCAATCTTTTGCCACATTTCAGGCTTCAAACATAAAGATATCAAATTTCAATTTTGGGGGGAAGAATCAACGACAAGTAGGACACAATTGTGAAGTGGAACGAAATTTATTGGATATCTAAAACTTTTTTAACAAATAAAAAACTGAAAAGTTGGGCGTGCAAAATTATTCGGCCCCCTTGCGTTAATACTTTGTAGCGCCACCTTTTGCTGCGATTACAGCTATAAGTCATTTGGGCTATGTCTCTATCAGTTTTGCACATCAAGAGACTGAAATTCTTGCCCATTCTTCCTTGCAGAACAGCTGGAGCTCAGTGAGGTTGGATGGAGACGTTTGTGAACAGCAGTTCTCAGCTCTTTCCACAGATTCTCGATTGGATTCAGGTCTGGACTGTGACTTGGCCATTCTAACACCTGGATACGTTTATTTGTGAACCATTCCATTGTAGATTTTGCTTTATGTTTTGGATCATTGTCTTGCTTGAAGATAAATCTGCGTCCCAGTCTCAGGTCTTTTGCAGACTCCAACAGGTTTTCTTCCAGAATGGTCCTGTATTTGGCTCCATCTACCTTCCCATCAATTTTAACCATCTTCCCCATCCCTGCTGAAGAAAAGAAGGCCCAAACCATGATGCTGCCACCGCCATGTGTGACAGTGGGGATGGTGTGTTCAGGGTGATGAGCTGTGTTGCTTTTATGCCAAACATATCGTTTTGCATTGTGGCCAAAAAGTTGGATTTTGGTTCCATCTCACCAGAGCACCTTCTTCCACATGTTTGGTGTCTCCCAGGAGGCTTGTGGCAAAATTTAAACAAGACTTTTTATGGATATCTTTGAGAAATGGCTTTCTTCTTGCCACTCTTCCATAAAGGCCAGATTTGTGCAGTGTACGACTGATTGTTGTCCTATGGACAGACTCTCCCACCTCAGCTGTAGATCTCTGCAGTTCATTCAGAGTGATCATGGGCCTCTTGGCTGCATCTCTAATCAGTCTTCTCCTTGTTTGAGATGAAAGTTTAGAGGGACGGCCGGGTCTTGGTAGATTTGCAGTGGTCTGATACTCCTTCCATTTCAATATGATTGCTTGCACAGGGCTCCTTGGGATGTTTAAAGCTTGGGAAATCTTTTTGTATCCAAATCCGGCTTTAAACTTCTCCACAACAGTATCTGGGATCTGCCTGGTGTGTTCCTTGGTCTTCATGATGCTCTCTGCGCTTTATACAGAACCCTGAACCTATCACAGAGCAGGTGCATTTATACGGAGACTTGATAACACACAGGCAGATTCTATTTATCATCATCCGTCATTTAGGACAATCAGAGATCCTCACTGAACTGAACCGAGTGAGTTTGCTGCTCTGAAAGTAAAGGGGCCAAATAATTTTGCACGCCCCACTTTTCAATTTTTTATTTGTTAAAAAAGTTTTAAATATGCAATAAGTTTCATTCCACTTCACAATTGTGTCCCACTTGTTGTTGATTCTTCCCCAAAAAAATTAAATTTGATATCTTTATTAGAGATGAGCGAACAGCACGCTCACAGCACGCTCCCATAGAAATGAATGGAAGCAGCCGGCACACGGGGTTAAGCGGCTGGCTGCCGGCAAAGTCTGTGTGTTAGGTGCTTCTATTCATTTCTATGGGAGCGTGCTGTTCGGATTGGCTGATCCAAACAGTGTTCGTTCATCTCTAATCTTTATGTTTGAAGCCTGAAATGTGGCAAAAGGTTGAAAAGTTCAAGGGGGCTGAATACTTTCACAAGGCACTACGTACATAGTCCTATTTGTGTGGTCATTAACAAAGAAGTGGATAAGGGATAGGACAAACTCTCCTAGTGCATTTGTACAGCAAATAATCCATCATGGTGTGAACTACTCTAAGGAGGACACATTTTGGTGGCTCTTGCAATATTCTGATTTCCATCATTCCTCTTACAATAAATTGTGTGTATTGACTGACTGTCACAAGGCATTGTAGATTAACTTCCCCCCTCTTTCACATGGGAACATTTTAGCTTAGATGGAGGCACCTGAAACAGCTTTTCAACACATCAGCATTACACTTCATCATGGAGTAAGTAGCTGCAGATTACTCACCTCTTTTGAGATGTCAGCCTTCTGCACATTGCTCTGGTTCTGGGTTTGGATATAATTAATGATCCACATGTAGAAACAGGCAATGTCCTGAAAACCTTGCTTCCGCCATTAAATTGGTATTTCCATTTTGTACAACTTCCACAAAATATACTCATACATTATATAAGAAGTAAACTTACATTATATGAATATTGTTCCCTTTTTAGAAACTTTGGACCAGCTCCAATGCCAATACCAGGTCCTTAATGGTCAGTAAACTTTAAGACAACTTAGTCTCGTTTCATAGAGCATGTGATTCTGCATCAAAATATAATGTGTTTTATTTTAAAATGATGCCATTTTCTGCTTGCAAAACCTCTCTAAGGCACGTGATGGGAGTCTCCTTCTTTCCTAATTTGCTGTTCACTTCCTGTTACTAGGGAAGGTCTGTCTGTAGACACCAGAAGGCTCAAGGCGAAGATACTGTGAGTGGAGGGGGTTAGGGGCAGATCTCTTCTTACAGCCTCTATGTGTCTACACACAGATCTGCTGCTTTGTACTTTTATCTATTTCTGACTAGCTGCTTGTGTTATTCCTGGTAGGGTGTTAGTTATAGATAGAAAGTATCTTTCCTGATTGTGCTCATAGTTTTCTTTTTCTGTCTCAGGTACACCTCAACATCAGTGTGCATACATCTCCAGAACGTGCGCAGTGATGGTGGAGTGTATGTCCTTGGCTTCACTGAAGTACTGCGCAGGCATCGGGAGCACCAGAGAGGAGATGGATGACACTCATGTATAAAGCTCCCACTAGGTATCCATGTTAATAATAAACAATTATACACAAACCATAAATTGCATTCCATCAAAATAATTTATTAAATGTAATTCATGAAGAAAAACAAGACAACATAAAAACATTTAAAAACATCACTCATCAAGAAGAAAAGCGAGTGTAGGTCGCAGGAGAAGAGCCAGGTAAATAGAATCACACAAATCAACAATGCGCATGCAAAGTGGGGTACTGGTTGCAGAAGACCATGCTGCAGGCGGCCTGCTGTGAATTAAAAGTACGGGCTACACATGGGGGACATTAAACGAATAGGCGCCATGGAAGCACAGGCCGCAAAATAGGACAGACTGTCGGACAGGACCATGAAAATCATGGTTGTGTGTACAGGTCCATAGAAAAGAATGGGTCAGTGTGCTATCCATTAAATTCATGGATAGCAAAGTGTCCCACACCCCATACCACGGTCATCTGCCTTACAGAAACAGTGTAGATTGCAGTGCTGCGCTGTTTCAGCGCTTTTCTACAATTAACATTTGATTGAAATATTGAAAGGTTTATCTGCTAGGGTCAGAATTTTTGGGCAAACATCCACATGACTAAAATAGAAGAAGGGTAGCCCGTGAAATGTCCCTTTTTTATTTTAATGTTTTATATTATTTTTATACCTCATAACACTCATAGGGTACTGAGCTGTAATGGGCATAAGTGTACTAAAAAAGTCTATCGAACCTTGTGTCCAGTGTAAAGATGACCATTAAGGCCAAGTCAGCACAACAGGGATGGACTTGGGATGGTCAGGGCTCCGGGCTAGTTATTATTGAGCCCCATACCTATAGATCCGATATAATGGTCAGTTATAGGCAATACCATTACAAGTTGGGCAGGATATAGCTGCGCTTTGTTTTTGTGCTCAGGCTCATGGTATCATTATTGTGTTCTTTCCCCGGAGACACATTACAATTGTATTTATATTACACAAATACTTGCTCATAAAACCCCAAGAATTATGCAAGTGAGACTTTTATGGTTCTTGGTCATGTGCTTCCGGGAACCTGGATTTGGTCGTTTGCAATTTCATGTCAATTAAATCTCTGTTTCGTTATAAGTTTAGCATCTTTATGTCATATTGATGTATGGGCGCATTAAAAAAGTTTATTTACAGAGTTTAGTTCATTTTATTAGTAAGCTTGTTCTAGAGATTGATAGATGCCCCATTCATAATATGTGTCCAGCAGATGTGGTGCTGTCATGACTGGCAGTAAATTCTTATACTACACCCAAGTGACATGTTAACAATGTCTTGTCACCCATAAGGAATAACCGGTATGTTGCACTAAATATGTACACATAAAAAAACAACACAATAAGGTTATTTGGAGCAAATACATAGTAGATATATTAATTGACAATAGGTGATTATTACCATTTGTCTGGTTGAGCATTCACATTTACATAAATGAAAACATATGTAACATAAAACACCCTACCCCCGGTTTAGATACCAAGTGGAATAAATATAATTTAATAAAATGGCAATTAACCGTTTAAAATTCTTGGAAATCACACAAACTACCATGGATAAAATTACATAGAAGCCTAGTGACATGATGTGGGATTGATGTCACATCAGAATATCCCTTATATGAAGTATATTCTGCATTATTCCCACATCATGTCACTAGGCTTCTTAAAAGCTAAGAACTAGGGTTGAGCCGATCTTGAGATTTCAGGATCGATTTTAAAATCCAATTTCCGATTCAGCCGATCCCGATCGCGATAGTGAAATTTGCTCGATCTTTCCCGATTTCTGATCTTTCCCGATCCCGATCGCTCAACCCTAGTAAATGCTTATCTATGGGAAAAGTTACTTTTAGGGTTGAACTGATCTTGAGATTTCAAAATCCGATTTCTGATAATTTTCCAGCCGATCTCGATCGTGAAATTTTCTCGATCGCCGATCAGGATCCGATCTTTCCTGATTGCTCAATTTTACTAAGAACTTATTTATAGGAGGCTATCTTTCATAAGGTGGTGCCAGAGTAATATCTATGAAGATAGTCTCCTCAAGGAGACATCATAACCCCCTCCTGTCCCAACTAGTACCCTTCTTCTCACTGATGATGGAAAATAACACCATAACAGCCATCTGCGGATAGATTTATCTTCCTTTTAGAGGAAGAAAGACTCATTCTATTTTGGCTTTAATAGCCGATCATGTCACTAGACTTCCTAAAGGCCAGACACTGATCTAAAGGAAGCTACCATCCAAAATCTGACATATGGTCAATGGAAGTGTTCTGGAGATCTGATTGTCATGGGTCATTGGCTCCAGCAATCCACTCCATTGGTTCCAGCAATCCACTCCATGGACAGCAATCCAGTCCATGTCTAGACATTTATTAGCCTAACATCATTTGAAAATAGCCAATGAAAGACTTCTGTCTGCCAAAAATGTGATTTTTTTGGAAAGATTCCAACTGTGGTCAACTGAACCCAAATGTGTTCAGTTGATATACCAGTTTAGACTTACATGTTGGTTTTCAGACTATTATACAATGGTAGACTGACTAGCCTCTTTCTAGCCCATCAAACTTCTATGTGTTTGGCCACAATGACTTCAAGTCCTAGCACATAGCACATAGTGGTACTGACTCGAAGGTACCATCTATGGCCTGTATATGCCCCAATAGGGTATATGAATACATTTTGTTGTGAGGCATTCCATTTAAAACAGTAAATGCTTCTAGGACAGAGACTGTTATCTCACTAGAGGTATTGAAGGTTTCAGGTTGGATCTGACTACTATGTTCTAGTGACAGAGAGGAGTGTGCAAAAGAGTTTGGAGCCCCATTGACTGGAAATTGCCTATACTGTTGCTATACCATACCCTTGATTGGAAATTCCATATAATGTTGCCATACCATGAATGTCTTCAGTGAGACAACCCCTTTAAATTTAATATGTCATATACCTATCTACATAAAAGGGATCTGTAAATGGATTCGGTGAAGAATCCTACCAAGAACATGAAAACAATAGATAATACCATCAAACTAAACTGCTCAAAGTTATCCTTAGGTTTGTTAATTCTAAAACCCTAACAACCAATACAAAACTATACCATATTATCCATCATTACAAGGTAACAAACATACACTCCAGGAGAAAAGAACCGGAAAAGATTGCACATTAATTAAAATGGTTATTCATAAAAACTGGTGGCCCTGGTTCTGCAGGTCTCCATTCAACAAAGAACCAGCTTAATGCTCTTGTGACTTGGCACTTTGAGGGCCCAACTAATGACTTGTATTCACGTACATGCTACAAAAGCTGTGAGCGAACATTGCACAATGCCCATAGGACCTCCACTCCTCTTCCATTAAAGCTTCCAGAACTCATTAAATGAGCCTATTATTAATCACCATAAAATATCCTTAAATTCTGAGAATGAAAAACTGCAGGGCTCCGATATACTAAAGGGAAATCTCTCCTACAACACAACACTTGAAAATAATCGGCAGCGAAGGAGTAATGTCGATGTACAAAATGTACGCAATCGCATGGATGGGGATTCGACTCCCAAACAACCTAGATTTACTGCAGGCTATCAATAGAGGGGGGTCATGATTGGACCTTTGCCCTATGAATGGGAAGTCTATCATTAGACTGAGTGAGGGGACATTATAATGTATAGGGCCACCTATGGGACATTATACTGTCTGGGGCCACTAAGGTGGCATTATACTGTTTGAGTTGCCTTATGTTATGTAGGGGAGACATTACGTGTCCTCCTTAGTTCCCCCTTAGGAGACATTACGTGTGGGGGAACTAAGGAGGCATCATCACTGTGTTATACATTAAAGGGCACTATTACAGTGTTGGGGCAGAAAGGAATTTTTTTTAGGAATGGGTTGGATCAAATGAGACATGGATACAGCACTGTCTGTATATTCTTAAAATTGGGCAGTATGTTTTAAGTGGTAGTGGTGGTGGGGGGACCTTTTATGGAACCTTTGGGATGGGTCCACCAATGTGTTAAAATAGCCCAAGACATCTGGGAGAGCGTTGGGACACCACACTTTGGAGGCTTTTAGACTTCAATCATCTTAGGCCTGGTTCACATCTGCATTCGGTATTCAGTTCGAGGAGTATGTATGGGACCCCCAAATGGAATACTGAATGCATTGACAAGTGGTGAGCTTTAGAGATGAGCGAGTACTGTTCGGATCAGCCGATCCGAACAGCACACACGCATTGAAATGAATGGACATAGCCGGCACGCGGGGGGTTAAGCGGCCGGCCGGCGTCAAAGCGGAAGTACCAGGTGCATCCATTCATTTCAATGCGTGCATGCTGTTCGGATCAGCTGATCCGAACAGTACTCGCTCATCTCTAGTGAACTTATGAAAGCACATGGCCCGATAAACTATTTGTGTTTTCTGCATGGTGTCCGCACAAATCATGCGGAGAGATACGTACTTCATGATCTACTTTTCTCTCTGCACGACTCATGCGGAAAACACACGGACCCCATTATAGTCTATAGGGTCTGTGTGCTTTCATAAGCTCACCGCTTGTCAATGCATTTGGTATTTCGTTCGGGGGGGTCTCTATGCGGAACGCAGATGTGAACCAGGCCTAAATGGTTATCTATTGATAGATAATCGATATTTAACAAAATTGATACAATGTGATACATAGTATAGATATAAATGAATGTACAACACAGTACAACATATCCTAGAGAGGATCCCATTACTCTTTAATGGTTTTCTCAGATTTGAACTCCTTTTAGAAATAAGATCCCTGTTACACAAATTCCCTGCTGTCTTTTATTGCATTAAACATGGCCTGAAGGAAGGCGCTGATAATGAATGTGTCCTTACACAGCCTGAAACACTTTCATTCACAAACCTTTGCCTGTAGCCGGTGTTATCAGCCTTACAGCGGAGTTTATGTGCTGTGTTTCCTCCGACTAGAGCCCATCGCACCCTGTTAAATGTCACAGAGCCACTTCATCAATTACTAGGAGAATGCCTTCACGTGTAGCTATAAAAGCCGAGCTTAGACCGCCATTATATAGAAGTGCCAGAATTCTCTAAACAGGTTTATAATCAACACAGAATATTGCTCGCTACAATTGCAGTATCGCATGGACTGGCAAAACTTTTATTACTCAAGATGTCATTTGACCGGTCTGATATTAAATATAATAGCTACGGATTATATATTGTGCAACTCTATGCACTGAAGGATATTACAGGAGGGTAAGATTTAATCAAACCTCTCTAGTAGGAGGCACGGCGAGGTGTAGTTTACAGGGGCCCCCATAATATATTGCCCATAAAGTCCTTCCAATTATCATTCTTCTTGTGTATTGTCAGGAAATGAATTTTTGGGACTAATTACTTATTATAGATGTCAGTATCCTATGTGCTGAGCCTTGCAAATTCCCTGGGAATGGCCACCTAGCTAAAATCTCATGGGGTCATTCATGATGCGATGGGAAATTAAAAAATAGAAGTTTTAGACAGGCGTGGAAAAAATTACTGCAAATGCTTTCACAAATACAAATGTTAATGGTTTATTTTATCAATTAACAAAATACAGTAAAATGAATGTACAGAAGAGAAAAGCAAATTAAATTAATATGTGGAGGAGGAGGAATCCTGAAATTGATGAAATGACCCCCACAGAGCCCTGATCTTATCATTCAGTCCGTCTAGGATGACATGAAGAGATAGAAGGATTGGAGCAAGTCTACATCTACAGATGTTCTGTGCTTAGTTCTCTAAGATGTTTTGAACAACTTCCCTTTCTTCAAAACCCGTCTGCAAGAGTATCTAGAAGAACTGATGCTAGCTAAATCTGAGCTATAACTTTCTGGTACATCTGAGGCCGGGTTCACACAGGGTTTTTTGGGCTGGATTTTGTCCGTGTCAGAATCCGGCTCAAAAAACCGTCTCCCATTGAAATCAACGGGTTCCTTTTTCTGCGAGCGGTTTGTTGCCGCTCCTGGAAAAAAAGAAACAACATGCTCTTTTCTTTCTTCAGGGGGATTCCATGGCCAGATGTCTGCCTGAAGACACTCTCTCCCGACTAGGCCCATTCATTTGGACTGGACTGGTGCACGACATCGACATCCAGTCGCGGCAACCCGTTTTTTTGGTCTGGAATCTGAGGTGGCCTCCGAATCAAATTCCGGACCAAAAAACCCTATCTGAACCCAGTCTAATGGTCTGAATGAGAGATGTTGTATGCTGTAATCTGGGTAAAAAATTACTGTGTGGTTTGCTAAGGACCATCTAGTCATGCCCCTCTGCCATGCTTGGAGCAGCAACAATTCTGACCAACCATGACCTGAAAAATAATGCAATGGTGGGAAATTATTTGAGAATCCATACCTATAAGTCAAAAAAGTACCCAAAAATTTAGCCCAAACTAGATGCACCAACGCGCACCGAAGATGTATCAAGATGTGCTGAAGATCTGCCACCTTTAGTATGACTACCACTCAATAAATAGACAACACATGACAATTTTTCACTTGTGAACAAGGCAAACAATATTAATATTTTCTGTGAATCTTGAAAGTGTTGCGTTTTCCAAACACAACATATATAGGAAAGATTTATAACTTTTCATTATACAAATATTTCATTTACAGAAGATCAAAGAAGTCCTTTCAGGATTTATATCCTTCCTCACGATGGAATTTGTCGCTGTACTTTCCAAAGTTACAACACCCCTTTGGCAGACTATCAGAACTTTCTAATAGAAAACTGACATTCCTCCCCATAGAAACCAACGAAAACTTAACTTTTGTTTCTCAGACTCTTCTAACAAAACAAAAAAAAATAATTTCTTTTTTCATTCTAAAATCAGGTTCTTCTTTCATTTTGAGTCCAAAATCCATCTTCTCAGCAAGTACTGTCATAGTCCACTTGCCTGGCTCTCTTACAGTTTGCACTATGGATAGTGAATAGCTCTGGTTAGAATACGATACGCTTCATTGCACCGTTGCCAAAGTGATTTCATAGTTGGAAAAACATTTGTAAACAGTTTGAGGTCTCAATGTTTTACAAAGTGATGGTGGAATTACTATCTGACATGTAGGTAGATGTTGTGCTTAGAATAATATCCCTTGTATAACAGGGGTCTCCATGCACTGATAGCAGAAAGCTTTGCAGAGAACTTCTCCACCATATGCAATTTTTTATGTTGAATTTTTTATTGTTATGATAATTGAACAATATCTGTTCAGTGGGAAGTCAACACTCGGCCCCCAAACCGATCATCTCTTTAGGACTGATGATGAGTCTGATTCTTTACAGTGTATAGAGGTGAATGGATGGAGCAGATGGCTCCTTACATTGTATATTGGCCATGTGGCATTATTGCATTCCTCTGTAGAATTCTATGGAAAAGGGAGGGGTTGCAGTGAACTGGAAGTGCCACAATTAAGAGACGAAAGACAAGCTCAGGCAATGTCCACATCTGCACCATGGTCTCTGTCATTTGGGTCCACCGGGAAACCCAAACAATAGAGAGCCAGACAGCTGAAACAGTGGTTACACATGGAGACCGGCGACCCCATTGACTATAATCTGCTGGGTTCACTCCATAAAGCGATGGAGAAAAAAAGTCCTCGGAGCGTAGATGGGAATCTAGCCTAAGGGTGCGTTCACACGGAGTAACGTGCCGTGTGATGTGGCACGTATACGGCATGTGAGACTTTGCGTGCCGTATATGCTCCCATTGATTTCAAAGGGAGTTAGGATCATATACGCCGCGTTATTTTGCGGTCGTGATTTTGCATAATAACAGCGTATACGAGACTAACTCCAATTGAAATCAATGGGAGCGTATACGGCACGCAAAGTCTCACACGCCGTATACGTGCCACATCACGCGGCACGTTCCTCCATGTGAACGCACCCTTATTGAGTAATATGATCAATGCTGATGTCGTCTAGATGAAGACACAGCAAGGCAAGGATAACATGTGAGTAACATTCTTCAACATTTTGTGAATATTAAAGGGGTATTCCCACGTCGCATACTCACCAGTCTTCGTTGCTGTAAATTCTTCTTTCTTCCTGCTTTGTTACGTCATTGGTGGGCGGGGTTACATGCCGCTGGCCCTGCGTGCACACTCATAGACCAGTCTAGCCTTCACAATGCGAATACAGACCCGGCATCCGCCTCTCTCTATTACAGCAGATGCCGGGTCTGTATTCGCATTGTGAAGGCTAGACTGGTCTATGAGTGTGCACGCAGGGCCAGTGGCATCTCGCCTCTTGGCTTTGCACAGACCCGGCATCCGCTGTAATAGAGAGGTGGATGCCGGGGAGTGTAGACGCTGTTGCAATGTTGCAGGCACCTGTGCTGGCGTCTAACCGTCCCCGGCATCCGCCTCTCTATTACAGCGGATTCCGGGTTTGTATTGGCGGCCCCTTCCCCCCAAAGGGTAAACTACCCCCCCCTCCAGGCTTGCTCCTGTGCACATAGCCCCTCCTCCCTCCCCCCTCAGAGCAGCAGATACATCACTTGACTTATGACCAGATAAGTCAAGGGATGTGTCAAAAAAAATGAATAAAGTAAGATAGTGGACCAACAAAGCAGTTTTGCTGAAGCAGTGTATTTAGGAAAAGTCTTACATTCACATTAACCAGCAGTATAGATAGGATCCTTGTGATGGGACAACCCCTTTAATATTTAGTTGATTAAAATCAACTTAAAAACAGATACAAAAATAAATGCAATCCTGACCTCCTGTGATGGTGGTAGTGGTGCTATTATTATATCTAGAATGACAGATTTAGCTTATGAGCACAGTATTATATATCTGCAGAATATGATTCAGACTAGGCCAAGCTATTCTCGGAAATTGAAAAAGTAATAAAAGAATAATTAAAAGGTTTGTTGACATGACTGCCATAATGAAGAATTGCTATAGCTGTGGCTAGTGACTGGCAACCACAATTACTGTATGTGAGAATAAATGTTTTTCTGGAAAGATACTTTGACAAAGTCTTAAAGGAAAGGTCTAACTACACAACCATTTTTTGGGTATTGTTTCAATGCAACTTTTCAAATTAGTCTCTTGTTGTGTAACTGTAAAAGTAGCTGCTGGTGAACCCTGGGAAGAACGGAACAACAAGACAGTGAACTCTAAGCTAAACCCATCACTTGTCCCTGCCAACTTGCCTCACTGCCCTAGGCGACAGGTGACAACTGGATGGTAGTCCCTTCTCATGATATGGGTGAGAACACAGAACGAGGATAAGACAAACAACAACAAACAGGAGGTCGGCTAGTCAAGTGGATGGAACCAGCGAGCAGCGCAGTACAGAATCAAAATCTAAGAGAGTAATCACAAGAAAAGTTAAAGGTCAGAAACGTACATACAAACAGTAATAGTATAGAGACAACATGCACAGAAAGACAAATATCAAGCACTAAGGTGAGGGTAGGAAAGCAAACTATAGGAAGAAAAAACCCAACTCAGACTTGATTGGAAGAAAAGATGACAATCACCCAAGAAAGGCTGAGATTAACTATTTGAGGAGCAGAGGGAAACAAAGGTGTTAGAGATGGTGTGGTGGAAAATCAATTACAGAGGTGAGGTTATAGAGCAGTGTAAACTCAAAAGAAGACTAACCTTACACTGGTGACAGATTTACTACTTTATTTACTTATTTTGTTCCACAACTTTTTTTATGATTTTGCATTGGAATACCTATGTATGATTTACTGCTTGCAAATATAATTGGCAGCCTCTGGATACACCCTAGGTAGGCCCTAACAAGTATTAGGTTAGAGATTTCTTAGTGCCTGTGTTGTCCATTATGTGTTGAATCTGCAGGATGTGAACATAGCTTAATAGAGATGTAGCAAAGTTTAACTTGACATCTGCTCTATACACATAAAATATTATTTAAAGAGGTTTTCCCATCTCTGTGTCTCAGCAGTCTGCCTGCAGTGTCTGCTTCTCACTTCCTGTATTTCTCTCCCCCTCCTTCCTCTGGCTGAACGGGACACAGAACACATGCAGATCAGATAATATGCACATGATTGTACAGAACAGGCTCAGTGTTATCTGTGTGCTAACATAGAGAGATAACAAACTTGGCTTTATCAGCAAACTGCAATTATTTGAATGGATTGCCCTGCTGGCAAGTGCAGCGAGTAAGTGACGTCACTTGTCCTATAGGTCTGTGGTTATAGCAACGCTGTGTAAACAATGGGAGGAATAAATTCACATAGCAGGCAAACAAAGCAGCATTTCTAAAGCAATGTATTTAGGAAAATGCTTCAATTTACATAAGCTACCAGTATAGATAGGATCCTTGAGATGGGACAACCACCTTAATTACATCCGTGCTGTTATCATTGTTATAGTTATGTCACTGTTTACACCAGTGGCTCTCCGTCCTGCTGATCATCAGTTATTACGCTGTGTCGTATTTTTATTAAGATATGATTGTTAACTTCATCGATGACTGCATTTTGCTGAGTTGGGTGAGTAAACTGATATTGTGTTTCTGTGACAGGCATATTACAGATCTGCCGGTTGTGAGGCTATCCATCAACAAGCAATTATTCCTACTTCATGCGGAATCTGTTGTTAACCCTTTGTGTTCTACATCCCTTGGACTGCATGTAGATAATGGCAGTGTACTGGGGTATAACTAATATTTCTTCAAGGCATAAACATTCTCTGCTTGCCCTGATCTACTGTAGTACATATTTGATTGCTGCCCTACTTACAATATACTTAAAGAGAAATTGTACTGTAATATTTATTTTGATGTACCTTAGAAGCATATCTATCTATCTCCTATCTATCTATCTATCTATCTATCTATCTATCTATCTATCTCCTATCTATCTATCTATCTATCTCCTATCTATCTATCTATCTATCTATCTATCTATCTATCTATCTATCTATCTATCTATCTATCTCCTATCTATCTATCTATCTATCTATCTCCTATCTATCTATCTATCTATCTATCTCCTATCTATCTATCTATCTATCTATCTCCTATCTATCTATCTATCTCCTATCTATCTATCTATCTATCTATCTATCTATCTATCTATCTATCTATCTATCTCCTATCTATCTATCTATCTTTCTATACATTTCATGGATTTTTATGTTGGGATTCATCACGATTTATAAAATGAACTGGATATGGTATACTGTACCCTAAAGTGCCAATCCCATTATGATGGTTGCAGATATTATAAAATAAGAGTGCTAGCAGTTTTACAGCACCTGTTGTGAAGCTCTGTGATATATAGGGTTATATGATAGAGTGAGAGAAGCTGAGCTCTGAAATATATAGAGTTATATGATATAGGAGAGAAGCTGAGCTCTGTGATATATAGGGTTATATGATAGAGGAGAGAAGCTGAGCTCTGTGATATATAGGGTTATATGATAGAGAGAGAAGCTGAGCTCTATGATATATAGGATTATATGATAGAGGAAATAATCTTTTCTCTCTCTATCATACCCTATTTTCAGGGCAGCAGAAGTCTTCTGACATGTTTGTTTCAATTTAGAATCCAGTAAGCTCCTCTTGGTGATAGTAGAATGGCCATACAAAACAATTTGGAGTTTCCTTTTAGAAAACCCTATGCATATGTATTATGGAATTATATAGCCCCAGGGGCGTAACTACCGCCGTAGCAGCAGAGGCGGCTGCCACAGGGCCCGGGACATTAGGGGCCCGGTGACAGCCGCTACCACTGCTATCATTATACTTGGGGTCTTTTCGGACCCCCGAGTATAATGGTTGGCGGACCAGGAGAGGTAAGAAACATAAATCCTGCCAGGCCTCCTTCCTAGTTGACTGACGTCTCTGACGTCACATGAACCCGGCCTGCGTCCCGAGTCATGTGACGTCCGACGTCATTGATGAGGGACGGCAGCGGAGAAGACAGCGTAGGAGCCAGGGGACAGCTAAGAAACAGTAGTTTTTTATGTTTTTATTCCCCAGGTCTCCGATTATTATACTCTGGGGTCTGAAAAGACCCCAGAGTATAATAATTGTTTATGGGTGTCCACAGTGGGACATAATACTGTGTGCAGGAGCCACTATGGGGGATAATACTGTGTGCAGAAGCCACTATGGGGGATAATACTGTGTGCAGAAGCCACTATGGGGGATAATACTGTGTGCAGGGGACAGTATGGGGGATAATACTGTGTGCAGGGGCCACTATTGGGGATAATACTGTGTGCAGAAGCCACTATGGGGGATAATACTGTGTGCAGGGGCCGCTATTGGGGATAATACTGTGTGCAGAGGCCACTATGGGGGATAATACTGTGTGCAGGGGCCACTATGGGGGATAATTCTGTGTGCAGGTGACACTGTTGAGGATAATACTGTGTGCAGGTGACACTGTTGAGGATAATACTGTGTGCAGGGGACACTATGGGGGATAATACTGTGTGCAGGGGCCACTATGGGGGATAATTCTGTGTGCAGGTGACACTGTTGAGGATAATACTGTGTGCAGGTGACACTGTTGAGGATAATACTGTGTGCAGGGGACACTATGGGGGATAATACTGTGTGCAGAGACCACTATGGGGGATAATACTGTGTGCAGGGGTCACTATGGGGGATAATACTGTGTGCAGGGGCCACTATCGGGGATAATACTGTGTGCAGGGGTCACTATGGGGGATAATACTGTGTGCAGGGGTCACTATGGGGGATAATACTGTGTGCAGGGGCCACTATGGGGGATAATACTGTGTGCAGGGGCCACTATGGGGGATAATACTGTGTGCAGGGGTCACTATGGGGGATAATACTGTGTGCAGGGGGCACTATGGGGGATAATACTGTGTGCAGGGGCCGCTATGGGACATAATACTGTATGCAGGGGCCACTATGGGGGATAATACTGTGTGAAGGGGCCACTATGGGGGATAATACTGTGTGCAGGGGCCACTATGGGGGATAATACTGTGTGCAGGGGCCACTATGGGAGATAATAGAACGCGCAGGAATGCGGAGGAGGGGGTCGGTCGAGGTCTTCGGCGTAGGTGTCGGTCAGGGGGGCCCATGTCCAAATTTCGCCACTGGGCCCCACCATTCCTAGTTACGCCACTGTATAGCTCAGAAAATAAGGTCAAATACTGACACTAATGTAAATCCAGAATTTACAATAGATGTACTAACATGCAGAATGTACAGAGATATCCATATGCGCGATCTATTATCTGTATAGTTTATATTTTCAGAGACGACTGCGACTTAGAAAATCATCTAAAAAAATATGCAAATAAAAGTGAAAAATGTTAAATATTACATTATATTATCAAGCCTAGTATACCATTCTCCACATACAAAGGGAATAATTCTGGATACATTTTGTGGGTGGTTAATCTGTTTACAAAGATTGTGAAAATCCTTAAGGTATTATTTTATTACAGTCTGCCACAAAAGCTTCCAAATGTAAATTGCACCACACGGCTCATCTTTCCTACTATCTACACAAATAAGATTGCTGTATTATCATAATATAATTAGAATCTGATCCTTTGTGTACATAGTATCTGTTTTTACCTTTCATTTTTAATTCATAGTTTAACTTTTTTTTAAACTTTTTAGTATTTTATTTATTGTATGCTTATTTTTACAATACACACATGGCAAGAACAAGTGTTTCCCATTTGACTCCTACCGTACCTGCTCCATCATCTATTTCAGCCACATGATCTGACAATGATAAGTTGTGACTATCTATTATCAATAGTGGCTGTAATGGTAAATAAGTGGTGTTATCTATAGATGTGTTATCGTCTATCCTGTCTGTGATGTAAATGAGTTGACTGCTGCAAAGAACACTACTTCAGAATTGGCAAGTATCAGTCTATTCTTAGGTTTAGTGGTGAGAGAGAAAATTACATGAATTAGTACTTTTTTTTATTAAAAAAAAAAAAATAGAAAATTAAAACAAATAATATTTTTTGGTCCATTTTTCTCTTAAAATTGTAAAGTTTTGGTTGCCAGCAGATGTCAATAGGAGGAGCCTACTGAGATTTGTTTACATTTTGAGTTCTATATATCTTTTGTATCCAATAAACTCTTAAGCTCCCTCTAGTGGTAGCTGCAAGAAGTTGGAATTTTATAATTTAACTTGCAGAGTAAAAAGAATATGGTGCTGCTATAAAGATACCTTAAGAAATTAGTAGTTGGATCTTTTGAGATTAAGGGGCTGTTCCAATATTACATACGTAAAACTCGTTCAGAGTGAGCGGCATAAAAAACAGATCCCATTGATTTCTATGGGTACTGGCATACGAGCGTATCACATTGAAAGCAATAGGTGAAAAAGCCTCCCATTGATTTCAATGGGTAGCGCGCGTATGCCGGCGCCCATTGAAGTCAATGGAATCTGTTTTTTACGCCGCTCACTTTGAACGAGTTTACGTTCAGAATGAGCAGAGCGTAAACTCCGCGTGAAGGCTCCATTATAGGTATTACTTTGGCCGTGGGTAAAGAGAGTGGGCATGTATGTCCACCTATATGTGAATGTGTACTTTGCTATACAGTTTAACCACCATTCCCTTTAAGAAAAATGGTGGACTTATTCACAAAATAAACTATTATTGCCGAACCTTCTTCCACGGTATCTTGAAATTTCTATTCCAGCTCAATGTTAAAGTTGTTAAGGTAGAGAGAGGCCAAAAGTTTACACAAGATCTCCTGGGTATAAGGTTGTTGTTTTCTACGGTGTTAGGTCAGATCTAGTGCAGGGATTTAGCATGACTAAATAACTGGTGATGAAAATAGAAACATCTGGTTAGTGAATTGTGTTGGAATAAGCCATTGGTGAGGAAAAACTAGGCCCTGCTACAGTATACAGACGTGGGTAGGTAATCCTTTAACAAAGCCCACAGTCAGTTTTTGGTATGGAATTAAAAATGACAGATGCAGCGGAGTTTAATGTGACACTGATAAGTTGCTGCAGCAAGTTATCTTATCACAGAACACAATGAAAGCCATTGAAAGAGCTGAAATAAAGGACTTTGACATAATGCATGAATGAGGTTGGCCTAGCGGTTTCAATGACATCACAAATTTTACATGGATCATGCCACATCATTTGGCATCATGTGTCCAAAGACTGGAGCCCCGGAGAGGTGAGTAACACTGTTTTTTATATTTTATCCCCAGAGTACAATAATAGTTTGTGTTTGATGATCCCCTAAAAGTTTCTGTTGAACCCAAAATTTTTGCAAAATTTGCAACGAACACAATAGAGTCCACTATGGGACAATATACTGTGTGGAGGGGCTACTGTGAGACATTATACTGTATGGAGGCTATTATTGGACATTAGGTCTTGTGATGCGGCCACTATGGGACATAATACTGTGTGCAGGGGCCACTATGGGCCACTATAGGACATACTGTATGAAGGACAACAATGGGCATTATACTGTATGGAGGCCTCTATGGGACATTATAGAGTATAGTAGAAGGATCACAGTGAGACATTATACTGTGTGGAGGGGTCACTATGGAACTTTATACTGTATGAAGGGGCCACTGTGGGACACTATACTGTGTTGAGTGGTCACTCTGAGACATTATACTGTATGGAGTAGCCACTGTGGGACATAATAGTGTGTGTAAATAGGGCATATTACTGGGGGGGGGGGGGCAGGAAAGGGGGTGCTATTCACATAGGGTTGGGGGGCCAGTCTTTGCTACTTACACCCCTGAGCAGGAGCATAGCTGTAGTAAAGCAAAGGTAGTTGACGCCTGAGAGGACCCAAAGGACCCTCTGCCACATAAGAAAACACCAGTAGTATTAATAGTACATTGTAGATGGGGGGGTCTTACAGATATTGCAATAGGATTTAGAAGCTACAAATAATTCCGAGCCTAATAGTGTAAAACAAGTACATGTTTGCTCTTCCCCAAGGACATAGCAGTATTCCTGTGTTACCACATCCATTGGGAACCCAAGAACAGTACAGTAAACCAGAGTCCCATGATATTGTCCAAGTCTGTACAGCAAAGCAGTCCAGTGAGCTACAGAAACAAGAGGTTTCAGCCTTCTGTGTCTGCTGTAACCAATGTGACTGTCGCTTTCTTATGTTACTACTTGTTCTGCCTCAAGAGTTGATCACAAAGTCGTTTCTAACCATGACCCTTACCTTCCTTTCATTGCCTGCACATAGTCACCAATGTCTCCAGAGCTCTTACGCTATACAGCGTCATCATCCATCTACCACGTGATATCGTTTTATCTATAGCCCCTTTTATTGAGCCTTGACTCACTGCATTAAAAGTGGGAGGATATGCGAATTTGAAAAACTACCGTATAAACCCCGCGTTTTGGCTGCCATTGTATCACATTGTTTACGTAGAATTGTTCCTTTTTCTCCATTTTCTACCTTTTTTGAACTTCGCTGAAGGTGGAAGATGATACAAACGTCTTCAAGTACAATTTAAAGTTAGTATTTGACAGTTTAATGGAAAATTAAAACAAGTGGAGCAGGTAGAATTTCACGTTCTCTGACAAAAGTAGCATTTCTGAGTCTTCATATGTGCGAATTAGTACAAAGATGAGCGTCTCCATGTAAACGCGATACTAATTGTATCATAAATCTCGCTATTACAATTGTTAGTGAAGCCTCCGAGATAACAGATCACAAAATACTAGGGCAGCCTGTTCTTTTTTATGTAAAGGTTTCCACAACCTGTCGCCACAAGTTCCAGCGTCATTTGCCAGTTTCTTTTTTTATCTACATAACAAAGTACTAAAATTCTTTACTCATATAATATACATTTATGTTTAGTTAATATTTATTACTCAAAAGAAAAAAAATGGGCACTGTCACTTTAAGACAGCAACCATAACTCAGGTGGGTCGGGATGAAAACCAAGGATGGGGTCCAGTGGCTCAACCAGTAGTGCTATGATCACAATAGCATTGTTCGAGGACTCCGTCCCCCATTCCCATGCAAGCAGGACTTTTCTGTCTGCCAATTTTGGGTGGAAACCCCGCGGACTCCATTAAAGTCTTTGGGGTCCACAGGTTTGCATGGGTAACCACTTTTTAAGCAGATAGGATTTCTCTTTTTCGTGCCTGAAGAATGGAAATCCAAACACTACTGTGAATCTAGAGTAAGTAGTAATAGAATCCAGAAGGGAAAAAAATGTCATTGAGTGGCATTCACCGCTAAGATTTTATTTTAGGGCAGCGGGTACATACAGCAGACAGACATTAGAGCCCCTTCACATGGCGTAAGCGCTTGGCTCATTCCGAGCTGTACACGCGTGTGCTTATAAACACTTCCCATTCACTTCAATGGGAGCGCTCGTAAAGGTCCCGGTTTGCCATGTTTGCCTAGAGACAACTGACTGCAGACAAATGTCAGACACAACTAAGGGAGAGACATTGGGCACTGATTCCAGAGCCCAAGGGGTATAAGGGGTGCAGTCCACACACCCAATGCACTTTCAGGATGATCTACATATCTATAAAAAGGCGATTATCTCTGCATTGCTTCATTGGTTTGTGGCCACAAAGGTATGTTTCTGCTCCTATTAAAGGCCTATACATGGCATAATTATTAGTCTGGAAGGCATCTTGGACCTGATAGACTTAAATCTATGGCCACTTTCTTTATTAGAGAAACTCTGCTGATACAAGAGATTCTACAGCTTTGCAAGGTATGTCACACACATCATGCTTGCTGAGGAGTAGATGAGCTCCCTATGTCACCGGTACATAATATCCTGCACAGAAATCCAGAGCTATCTACAGGGAGAGATGACTAACCAAGGGCGCTGACCTAGCTCTTTGCTGACGCTTGTCAATAAATACACATGGATACCATTTTAAGTGCAATTTTAGTGAATGAAAGTTCACAGAAAATAACCTTGTCCTTATCTTGATGGTGAAGAAGGATAATTGGAGAATTCATCTTTACTTTCATCTAATAAATTACTGATAGTGCAGGAGAATACAGACACTTCAGCGTTGTTACAGGACAGAAGTGCTAGTACCTTTTATTGACATCTTTCCCTTTCTCTTTGCATAAAACATTTGCATAAAAGAAAAAAATCAAATATCTGCGTATCTGAGCACCCTTGGCCAGCAAATTCTCCGGACTTGAACCCAATGGAGAATCTGTGGGACCACCTTGATCGGGTTGTTCGCGCCATGGATGCTCATCTGCGTAACCTAGCGCTGCTGGCCACGGCACTGGAGTCGGCATGGCTCAACATCCCAGTGATCATCATCACCACATCCCCTCTCTTCCTGCACGTCTCGCAGCGGTCCGCTCCGCCAAAGGTGGTTATTCTGGATTTTGACAGGTGGTCACATTAATGTACTTTGTTTTTAGTAATGAACAAAATAATTATGAATCACATCAATATTTTGTGTGACCTTTGCCCTTTGCCTTCCATCAATTCTCCTAGATACACTTCCAGTTTTTGAAGATATTCAGCAGGGAGGTTGTTTCCGCCATCTTGGAGAAATAATCACAGGTCTTCTGTGGATGTAAGCTTGCTCCAATCCATTTGTCTCTTCATGTAATCCTAGACGGACTGGATGAAATTGAGATCAGGGCTCTGTGGGGGCCGTATCATCACATCCAAGACTCCTCCTCCAAAGGGTAGTCACACCAAATAGTAATAGGATTTAGATTTTTCTTTCCTTCATTCATTTCAATTTGATTATTTCGGGCTGAGGTTTCCTTGGCCTACCTTGATCCCAGCCCTGTCCCACCCCACTTGGCTCAAAATTAGCAAGCAGTTCTGAAAATAGACAAAGTCATTCATTTTTTTGTGCACTTTTTGGCAAAAACAGCAATGTACAAATAAGGCACCACCTTTGTGCCAGAAAACTGTCCTGATCAATTTAGTAAATTACTCCCCAGAATTCCTCCCCAAACACAAGTAACTTTTGCTATGTGCTCTTTGGATATTACATCTAATACCAGTAGTGTCACTTCAGCAATACAGGGAGGAAGAGATATTGTCTGACTGTTTTTATTGGAAACCCAAAGTGTCAGTAATAAATCTTTTTCTCAATAAACTTAATTCAAGCAATATTTGCCAAATACCGATGAATCAGAGAAGGTTCAGGCGTGCTATGGGAGAGATTACCGTACTGTTCTAATAACATATTTAATATCAAAAAGCTTTGAGGACTCTGGTGCACTCATGGAGGAAGCTATGTGACAATATTGTTCTAGAAAACTACACAACTAGAATTGTGTTCCTGAAATACTGCAAAGGTGTACACCGAGAAAGATTCAACTATACAACATAGAGACAGACGTAACGAGGATCAGTAATGGACAATATAATGTAAATATTCTACACCTATACCAAAACAACCATTGAAATGGAATTGGTGATAACTGATCACTGGGGGATCCAACTACTGGGACCTCCACCGATCACGAGATCAGAGATCCTGTGTGCCCCATTTGAATGACGTCGTAGTCAAGCATGTATGTACCACTCTAGTCAATCTCTATGGAGCTGTTGTAGATAGCTAAGTACTATATTAATATAGAGTTTAAAGAGGACCTTTCATCAGATCGGGCACATGCAGTTTTATATACTGCTGGAAAGCTGACAGTGCGCTGAATTCAGCGGACTGTTGGCTTTCCTGATCTGTGCCCCGGGTAAAGCACTATCGGTCCCGGTACCGTAGCGCTTTACAGTCAGAAGGGCGTTTCTGACAGTTAGCCAGGGACGCCCTTCTGCCCACCAGCGCCTATTGCGCTATACTGTTGAGCGTGGAGGAACGCCCCCTCCCCTCCTGATAATACTCGTCTATGGACGAGCACTGTGAGCAGAGGGAGGAGGCGTTCCTCCCCGCTCCACAGTACAGCGCGATAGGCGCTGGTGGGCAGAAGGGCGTCCCTGGCTAAGTGTCAGAAACGCCCTTCTGACTGTAAAGCGCTACGGTACCGAGACTGATAGCGCTTTACCCGGGGCACAGATCGGGAAAGCCTGAATTCAGGGCACTGTCAGCTTCCCAGCAGTATATAGAACTGCCTGTGCCCGATCTGATGAAAGGTCCTCTTTAAGTGCAGTGGCAGTGTGTACATGCTTGAACATCCCTCATTCAAACAGGAGACATGGGGTCCCTGATCTTATGATGAGTGGGGGTCTCAGACCCCCGCTCCCACCACCGGACAATTACCATCCTATATCCTGTATATAGTTTCTAAGTGTCAATCTTTATGGTGTTCACCATTTAGTATTAAAAATAGCATAATGTTATGGTGTGGGTAAAGAAGAGTGCGTGATCTAATATGTATTGTATATGTTTAGGCTAATTTTAATTTTTTTTTAGATATGTTTATAATATTTTTTTTGTGTATTTTTTATTTATTTTTTCTAATTCCAGTCCTGCAAAGGTAATTTTTTTTACGCAAAATGTCATAGATTTATATTATGGTATATTACTGACAGCGTATATAGAATGGAATATGACTATGATAGTTCCTGCAGGATTGACTTTGACATGATGAACATGTTTGTCATTTTGTGATAAAAGGTTAATAAACTACAATAGGAAACCTTTTCTGCAATATAGTAAGTCTGACGTATACTTGTGTACTCTGTTGTTTACAACTTTCAATTAAAAGTCAGTATGAGCAATGTATCTTCCTCTAACCATATTTTTCCTGTTGCAATAAGAATATCATTTTAATATCATATCATTAACTCAGTAACAGCACTTTCAAGAATTGTGAACGTCACAGGAGAGTCAAAAACTGCTATTTCTGGGAAGCACAGCGCGTCTCACTCTTACCGTACTGACAACATGTAAACAGAACATTTAATGACACATTTAAGGACACTGGAAAATCACTTTGTACAGAGGCCATTATTGGACATTATACTGTGTGGAGGGGCCGCTATAGAACATTATACTGTGTGGAGGGGGCGCTATGGGACATAATACTGTGTGGAGGGGCCACTATGGGATATTACTGTGTGGAGGGGACATTATACTATGCGAAGTGGCCACTATGGGACATAATACTGTGTGCAGGGGCCACTATGGGACATTATACTGTGTGTAGGGGCCACTATGGGACATAATACTGTGTGCAGGGGCCACAATGGGACATTATACTGTGTGAAGGGGCCGCTATAGAACATTATACTGTTTGGAGGGGCCGCTATAGAACATTATACTGTGTGGAGGGGGCGCTATGGGACATAATACTGTGTGGAGGGACCGCTATAGAACATTATACTGTGTGCAGGGGACATTATACTATGTGAAGCGGCCACTATGGGACATAATACTGTGTGCAGGGGCCACTATGGGACATAATACTGTGTGCAGGGGCCACTATGGGACATAATACTGTGTGCAGGGGCCACTATGGGACATTATACTGTGTGCAGCGGCCACTATGGGACATAATACTGTGTGATGGCCACTTTGGGACATCATAATGTGTGTTCATCGGGTGTTATACTGTGTGAGGGCCAGGGGGGGTGCTTGCTTTGTCGTTGGGGGTCAAGTCTTTACTACAGTAGTTAAGCCCCTGTGGGCATCCACACCACTTTACACTCCTACCTCCCTTTTCAATTGTCATCAATTAGGGTACACAGGAATAAGCCTACCAATCCTGTTCTACAGCACCTTACTGAATACATGAGGGTACTTTGTAGCCAAGTAAGGCCACATTTGCAATCCAGCACCTTACCCTACATATAGGGTGTTCTGTAGCCCAATATTAAAAAAGAGTAGAAAATACGAGCTATTTAAAACCAGTACAGAACTGCGAGACAGACCCCCAAACTTCTTCACCAGCAATAACCAAAACCACATAGGATTTGCTGAATTTGGACATCATAATTGTCATCACCAACAAGAAAACGAACCAAAATCTACTATTTACTTATTGAGAATATCTGGACCAGGAGGATGATGCTGGAGGGTAGGCCCCAGAAGCCTGCCAGAAGAGACGTCTGAGCCAGGAGAAAGTGGGAATCCCATACCCAGCCAAAAGTTGTATTATAGGAGATCACATAAGGGACAAAATCAGAAGACAAGACGTATCCATAAACAGAAGCCAGAGAGTCGGTATACCAGGAGGTCGCATCAGGACAGAATCAGAAGACAAGTCAGAGTTGATAACAAAAGCCAAGAGGTCAATATTCCAGGAGATCGATCTGAACACAGGTATATGGAGACACAGGTCTCAAGGCCAAATAGGAAAACAACTGCAGGCAGGTGGGAGAGGAGAAAGGAAACTTAAATAGTCCTCCTCAGGTGGTAACGGGATAAGACTAGAGAATCTCTCACATACAAAGGCTTCTCAGGTCAGCACGGGAACCTTAAAGCCACATCATCAGAACAGATACACCTAACAGTAACGTTTTATGTGTAAAAGTAGTAAAAAATGATAAAACAAGTATGGTTTCTCTGTAATTGTAACGATCCTCCAAATAATGTTATGTCACTTTAATGCAAAGTGAACACCATAAAAGAATACGCATAAAAATAATGATATAATTGTGGAGTTTTTTACATGGAGCCCCCAAAAACATTCATAAAAAATAATCAAAAAATACCCCAAAATGGTGTAAAGTGAAGATTTTCACGCAACAAATAAGCTGTGACATAGCTATGTTGTCAGTAAAATAAAAAAGTGGTGAATTTTGGAAATTTGGGAAGAAAAATATGAAAAAGTCACCGAGCAGTCCTTAAAGGGCTACAATTATTGACCCGGCTAGCACAAGGCATCGTGGCAAGGCCCAGGGGAATGCCCTTATGTAACAGCTTTGTATCACAGCACTTCCATTTGTCATTATCGTTGCCGTCTGTAATGCTGCATCTCAATATAATAAACCACATTTTACAGCTCGGGGTGATGCCCATTTTTCTAGCTGTTACTTTATCTTATAAATTGAAGGCTGACGTCACGGCCTAGATGTGTGCTTCTTCGGGTGAAAAATAATGAGGAGGAAATATAGTCTGACCTGTAAAATGAAATCTGTGTACACTGGTTGTGGATAAGTATGTTGGATCTGTGCAAAAGCAGAAGACGTTTCTATTACTTCACTCCCTATAGACGCTCCTGGCCGGATACACTACTTCCATTGAGTAGATGTTCCTCTACACCGAGATCTGTTCTGTCATCACATTCAGCCAACCATATACTACCACAGTTTGGGAACACTTCTTATTTTCAACAATTGGAAAAAGACATCCGGTTTAGCAGGTATTTTTGAAAGAAGGCCAACATATTTAACCCTTTAACAGCTGGTTGTTTTGAATGGCCTGAAAACAAAACTTTCTTTATATGAAATGTCAATTAATGGGGTTGTCCACATCCAGACCAGTATTGAGAGACAAATGTTATTGTTTTATATATATATAAAGTTGTGCAATTTTCCAGTATGATTTCTGTAAAAATTTCTTGTGGTTTTCTAGATCTCTGCTTATTGTCATTCATTCTGCTTACTTCCAGTGGAAAAAAACCCAGTCCATAGTCATATGATATACAGTCCATGGTCTACATCTTTATTATCATAAGTTTCCTTATGTTTATACATTTCACCTTTCATTGAAGGGTTTATCTCATAAATAATTTTTCAGCCATACCAACATAAAAATACCCTTTTCAACCATTTTTATTCCCATGTACCCCCCTTGTTGCTGGCAGTTGCCTCTGGAGGAGAATTACTTTCCTTCCGCTAATCTAGTCTCTACACTATAAAACATAGTGTATAACACTGTCTGGGCTCCTAGGAACCCATCTATAAAACATAGTGTAGAACAGTGTCAGGACTCCTAGGAACCTATCTATAAAACATAGTGTATAACACTGTCAGGGCTCCTAGGAACCTATCTATAAAACATAGTGTATAATACTGTCAGGGCTCCTAGGAACCTATCTATAAAACATAGTGTATAACACTGTCAGGGCTCCTAGGAACCTATCTATAAAACATAGTGTAGAACACTGTCAGGGCTCCTAGGAACCTATCTATAAAACATAGTGTAGAATACTGTCAGGACTCCTAGGAACATATCTATAAAACATAGTGTATAATACTGTCAGGGCTCCTAGGAACCTATCTATAAAACATAGTGTAGAACACTGTCAGGGCTCCTAGGAACCTATCTATTAAACATAGTGTAGAACACTGTCTGGGCTCCTAGGAACCTATCTATAAAACATAGTGTAGAACACAGTCAGGGCTCCTAGGAACATATCTATAAAATATAGTGTATAATACTGTCAGGGCTCCTAGGAACCTATCTATAAAATATAGTGTAGAACACTGTCAGGGCTCCTAGGAACATATCTATAAAACATAGCGTATAATACTGTCAGGGCTCCTAGGAACCTATCTATAAAACATAGTGTAGAACACTGTCAGGGCTCCTAGGAACCTATCTATTAAACATAGTGTAGAACACTGTCTGGGCTCCTAGGAACCTATCTATAAAACATAGTGTATAATACTGTCAGGGCTCCTAGGAACCTATCTATAAAACATAGTGTAGAACACTGTCAGGGCTCCTAGGAACTTAACTATAAAACATAGTGTAGAATACTCTCAGGGCTTATCTCTAGTAGAGACCTGGCTGAGTGATTGAGTATGTATGTCCACCAGCTCATTAGGAGAGTAGAAAGCTACTTCTATTGGTTGTTCTGTAGTGAACAGATGAATGCTATGCAGAGATTTGGCTGTGGGCAGAATAACTAAGCATGTGTCCACCAGAAATCAGGTCATTATAAGGATATGCACATTGCTATACATTTTGAACACTAGGTTGCAACATATTGTGCAAGTATATGTTATAACTCTCAATTAGATTTTTTTGGGGAGGGTTCTACTCCAGTTTTTCTTGCATAACTTTTTGGCTACAGCTTGCTATGTTGGGCCTTAGCCTAATAAAAGAAGAAAAAATGCATGTTCAAACTGTTAAGCATATGGGATAATTCTAACCCAACCTAGATGCACCAAAGATGTGCTATAATTACGCCAGTGTCTATTCGAAACTGCAATTGTAAATCAGGGCCAATGCAGTTTCAAAGTTTTTGCCACTATATTTTTTAGCTGTGTTTTGTTACTTGAGGCCATAAAAAGTCTACCAAGAAGAATTGATATTGATGTGATTTAGATTTCTCTTTTGTTCACTCCATTTTGTTAATTGACAAAAAATAAACTATTAACCCTTTTATCGCTGAAAGCCTTGTTACATTACAGCATTTTTTCTGTACCTACCTAAAATCTTTGCACAGTACTGTATATGTCAAATATTGTTGATATGTTTCATGAATATGGCATATAATGACAAGACAACCCCTTAAGACTGGGTTCACATTTGCAGAGAAGTTTACTTTGGCAGATGAAAAAGTCCTGGCTTTTCCATGCACCAGTTTTAAAACTATGGACACCAAACTGTGGACTACATAGGATGTGTTTGGCTTCTTCAATGATTGTCATTTTTTTAAATAAAATGCATAAATATGGTTATGTGTGGGAGTTTTTATTGCACTAAAATATGTGTAATTATGTCTGTGTTTTTAAATAATTTATTAACTCCTTAGTAATGGCCAATCTCTGATTGGCAGCAGCTAATACTAAGGTGGGGCTTAGTATTTGCCACATCAAAATGCTGACACTAATCCCCCCCAATTATTATCTTTATATACACCATCAACAGGGGTATTGGGAAGAGCCAGGTGCAATTCAGTACTTGACCACCTGAAGTGATGATTGGCTGCTTGTATAAGCGTAGGCTAGTATTATCAGTCTGAGAAGGGACAAAAAACATGGCCTTTCCCAACCAGTCATAGCAGAACAGACAAGAACCACCAGTGTGAACTTAGTGAAACCTTTCCTGAGCTAAGGTTCAAACTTTCGGCAGAGGCTGGTTGCTAGTTCTATCGATAGAGAATCGGAATTCTCTTTAATTCTTTGGATGGGGCTATAAATTGTGTTTTCCATATTTATTATTATTTATTACTCTTATTTGTAGAAAAACATTAGAAAATACCTTACAACTTTGAAGGGGCTACTTTCATTGACCACTTAGGGCATAAAAAGATGTAATGGCTATGTCATGGGCATACAGATGGAAAGAATGATGGACAACACAACATTATTACTAACAAAATAATTGTAGTGAGCCGTGCACCTGTATATCCGTTACATGACCAGGATACAATCCTATTGTATCACTGCAAGCAGCGCTCTTGAAAACAAGACCTTGATAAAAAAAAGTATATTGGAAGATTTATTTCATTTATTTTCTTTAACCAAAATATCCCTTTAACTTATGTTTCAACTGCTAACTAATGTAATATATTGTGGAGATAGATAGATAGATAGAGAGATAGATAGATAGATAGATAGATAGATAGATAGAGAGAGAGAGAGAGAGAGATAGATAGATAGATAGATAGATAGATAGATAGATAGATAGATAGATAGATAGAATGTTTTGTTAGCTAGTCATTTTTCTCTAAATATGTTAAAAGGTATACCCATCTTAATACGTTATCTTGCAGATAAGTGGGGGACAAGCCTTAAACCCACAACAAACTGGAGTAGGGAGGAGTTTTGCCCCCCTTTCTGAATGAAGAATTGGTCAGTCTGGTGCACACACTGCTCCGTTCATTTCAATAACAATTCACAGATGGCACCCATTATCCTTACTGATATGGGTCTGAGCAGTCAGTCCGACGTCAATCACCAATCACTGATAGGATAGGTATACTGAATCTATTTGCACAATACTATATGCCAATATGTTCAGCTCCTCCTGCTCTATCACATAATGTCTGAAGATTACCCATAAATTTCAAGGTAGCCTTTAAAGCAGGCAGGAAGGAGGGAGGATAAAGATATAATCTGATTTATTCACAAATGCTTGTAACTTAAGAAGAGACCAAGAAACCAGACTCCATTTCTATGATTTGCCATAGTTGACACTTTATTGTACTGAAGGAATAGATGATAACAGGACTGAAGGGGGAAAAAGCTGAAATAAGGAGAAAAATACTTTAAAAAAATAATACACATTAAGGCTGCCTTCACATGGAGTAACGCCGGGCTTCATTCACAGCCGTACACGCGAGTGCTGCGGAAGGCTCCCGAACACTTCTCATTCACTTCAATGGGAGCGCTCGTAAAGCCGGTGTTACGAGCGCTCCCATTGAAGTGAATGGGAAGTGTTCAGGAGCCTTCCGCAGTGCTCGCGTGTACAGCTGTGAATGAAGCCCGGCGTTACTCCGTGTGAAGGCAGCCTAATGCACAAAAAATATAGTGATAATGAATAATAAAACTATAATATCTTACGTGTCACTTATCTGTCTATCATATAATGTGAATTTTAGAATTAAAAGGCATGAGAGATAAATACATTACGACAACAACTTGTATATTTACTGCAGGAAATGTATCTGTATAACTTTCACGCTACAAATGTAATTAAAAAAAAAATCCTCTCTTATAACTAAATCCAGCAGTGATCTTTTATTCTGGTACATCTGCACCAGCACAGTAAATCCTGACATATTTGTTTTGGAGGCTCTATAGTAACATTCCACAGAGTATTCAAGGCTAAAACTGATATGTCATATAGTAAAGTGTTTCTTTTATGTATTTTTTATTCATCATGGCTCCTCCATTATATTCACAACTAGATTAATTGAATCCATTGACCTACTTTCAATGTGACCAGGAGTAACCCTTCATACACAAATTATTAGTTCAGTACCCACCACCATCAGGGGTATTGGGAAAAGCCAGGTGTAATTCAGTACTTGCCCGTCTGAAGTGATGATTGGTTCCTGGTATGAACGCAGGCTAGTATTATCAGACTGGGAAGGGACAAAAGCCATATTCTTTCCCAACTGTAACTACTTTCTTGTATCTGGTTGAGTATTAATATGGGGGGAACCTCATTTCTTTAAAAATAAATAAATAATTTTAAAAAAAATTATGATAGAATTCTCCCCAGCCAGATATGATAAAGTAGCTGAAGTCAAGAATTATCCGATTGGGACAGACCATGGTTTTTAGTTCTTCTCAGCCTGATGATACCAGCCTGGCCAAGATACTTCTTTCTGATACCTCTGGAGATGGTGGCTACCAGAGTAATAATGGTGGGTAATAGTGGACCCAATGCACACTACAAGTGTCATCCAACTGCATTTTACGGTTTCTGGTGTTTGCTCTTTTGACTTATTAGAAACCAGAGTTCAATAAACTTTGGTTTCTAATGTGGTGTAGGAGACCTGGAGATGAGACTTAATTATTCATAAGTATTGCTAAATCTGGCACATCTGGGTAGTAACCCAATCACACTGAAGTGTTAGATAGTGGTGAGGGAGAAGGAGGCAAGAGCTGCTGGCTATGTGCATGAATTGCCAGATGGCTCCTGCAATGCAAATGAATTCCGGGACTGCCCATCAATTCAACTGAATAGTTCGACAGGGCTACATCTGTACATGGTTTCATTTTGATAACCAAATAAAGTCTGTATTGGTTATACAATTTACATGTACATACTGTAAGCCGATGGCCGGTCAGGTAATGGAGGGGGTGTACATCTCACCCAGACTACTAACGTGAGTGAGATGAGAAAACTCCAGAAAGAACATTTCTCAGCAGATAACTATTGTCTGCTGAGGGTTATTTCAGAATTCCGGTTACTGGGCTGGATTTTTAGGAATGGCAGGTAGGTTGGTAGTGGGACCTGTCATTCCACCCCCCTCCAGTCCACACTTTGTGGATGTTCCAGCAGCGACTCAGCTGCAGAGAGTCTGCTCATCAAGGGAGGCTTAAGAAGTTGCTCCAGCAGCAGACTGGGGGCAGAGCTTGGCTGGAGAGCAAACAGAGAGGTCATATTTTTGGAGCTGTGATCCTGTGTGATTCTACTGGCTTTTGGATTTCTGTTATTCTAGGTGAGGTAACCTATTCTATGTTTAGTTAGAGCCTAGCCGGGCAGGTATTTATTTTTGTATTGTTGAGGAGGAGGGGAGGGTTCTCTGTGTGCTGTATGTCATACAGTCTTACCACCCACTTGGCTAGTAAACCTTAATTTGTATAACCATTAAAAGGGCTTATATATTTGGAATTGCTGAACGGATTTGGATAAACAAAACATCCACATGCTCAGGGTGATAGCGCCTTCAGATGACATGTGTCATTGGGCTTTTTGGACCTGGTGACAGGTCATCTTTAATGAGAAAATGAAGTCCTTATTCAAATTCGAGTTTTGACACATACTATATCTACCAATAAATTCTACCAAAAAATGTACCCTTAAAGACAAAAAAACCTACATCCTCCTCATATTGTTGGAGGGGCTGTACACAAATAGGTATTAAACTTCACATATTTTGGGAATGCCCATGGATCCATCATCTATGGCATTCAATTGAACAATTACTACAGTCGCTGAAAATTTTAGACTTACCTCTCTCCCAAGAAGTAGACCTACTAAGTCTAGGATTAGATGGAATCCCAAAAATACACAGAACAGTATTGCACCATATTTTACTATCAACCAGCTCAGCGCTTGCACAGATTTGGAAAAGGAACCACGTTCCTACGGTTGCTACAGTTATACAGAGAAATCAATCAGAACTTTCACTATGAATATTTATTCACCCGAAGTCAACAAAGACACACTAAATTTTTGGAAGACTGGCAATGCTGGGAAACCTCTAGATCCATCGACAATGTTATCGAAGCCATATTTCTATGAACATGTCCATGCCTAGACCATAGGGCTGAATCTTTCTTACAAAAAATATACAGGATGAAAACATTCAGTCGCTATGGCTAGGTACAAACATCGCGAACTCCAACTGAAGAGTAAATTTTGGAAATGCACTGATAGTAAGTAACCTGATCTGCTCCGGATATCATTAGAACACACATTGGTAATATGTCTCCAATTCCAAATATATTCTTTAAAGATTGCAAAGGCTGAGCTTCTTCCAGTATCATAGATTCGCCTTTAAGTGAATTTTGGTGAGTGACTCAAGGCTTACGTAAATATTGCATTTTCGCTGCTATAAAGCGTCTGATCTAATCATCTGCAATCGTCCACTTCACATGACTGAGTGCTGTCATATTCTGTGACTACTTTGTTATTACAAGGCTTTGGTGTGATGAAACATTTTCCCTAGAAGCTGTCAGAAATTTTAAGCTTTTTCACGAAGGAAGGTATCAAGGATTAACACAGATGAGAAAATATTCTCCAAAATTTATGTATTCATTGAAAATAGGATGTATATAGTTCACCCACCTGTGCCTGTTATATTAAAGGGGATGTGTCATCTAATTTAATCCATTTTATCCATTTAATAAAATGAATTGGATTACCTGAGTAACCTCAGCAGGTAACAGGCCCTATTTACTTACCGTTATTATTTATTATTATTATTATTATTATTATTATTATTATTATTATTATTATTATTATTAATTTATTATTTATATATTATTATTTATATATTTATTTATTTATTATTTATATATTATTATTTTTATTATTATTATTTATTATTATTATTATTATTTACTCTAATTTTTTGATATCGGAGGGACTATCCATTTAATAAAATGAATCGGATTACCTGAGTAACCTCAGCAGGTAATGGGCCCTATTTACTTACCGTTATTATTTATTATTATTATTTTTATTATTTATTATTTATATATTTATTTATTATTTATATATTATTATTATTTACTCTAATTTTTTTATATCGGAGGGCCTGCAAACTCCACAAACACTGCTATCATTATACTCCGGGGTCTTTTCACAGTATAATAATTGTTCATGGGTGGTCCATAATGGGGCATAATACTGTGTGCAGGGGCGACTTTGGGGCATAATAGTATGTGCAGGGGCCACTATTGGGCATAATAGTGTGTGCAGAGGGCACTATTGGGCATAATAGTATTTGCAGGGGCCACTATTGGGCATAATAGTGTGTGCAGAGGGCACTATTGGGCATAATAGTGTGTGCAGGGGCCACTATTGGGCATAATAGTATTTGCAGGGGGCACTATTGGGCATAATAGTGTGTGCAGGGGCTACTATGGGGCATAATAGTGTGTGAAGGGGCCACTATGGGGATAATACTGTGTGCAGGGGCCACTATGGGGCATAATAGTATGTGCAGTGGGCACTATTGGTCATAATACTGTTATGGTCTGGGGAACCCTGACCACGGACTGGCCCCTGACTGATAACTTCTCAGTCTAGAAAAGGAAAAACATATATAAAAACAAACAATAATAAGTATGAGCAGTTTGGACTTCTAGTGTGGATCCTCCTACACCCTGCCTCGCACAACTAGAAGTAGCCGTGGGCCCGACTAACTTGCCTGAAGGGGCATGAGCACAGCCGGAGAAGTAGCTAACCTACCAAGGGAAATAGAGCCCCTGTCTAGCTTCACGTTTACGAAGGAGAGGCAGCTACAGAACAAGCCCCCCACGGGTGTCCAGACTTGGACTAACGGTGAACATGAGAACACAAAAGCATAGGGAGAAAATAAACGTGAAACACAGAATAACTGAACTAAGCAAGGGATAGGAAAAAACAGAACTGAGTATCACACACTATAAAAAAAAAACCCTACCAAAAAAATTCCAAACCTCCAAACAGAAAAAATACCTAGGGCTCGCTGCGCCCGCAACACTATGTCTGGATAGGAGCTCAATACTTAATGAACCAGTCCTGTGTGAACAGGAGCAAGAAACTGGATGGGCCGGGATGCAGATGGTAGCAGCTTCAGACATCAGACCATTACTGGAGCACAGGTATAGACGTTTAAGACCGGCATCAGATAGCATGTGCAACAGCCTTATATAGTAAAGAGAAGGCCTTGCCCATGGCCTGTAAAGTATTCAGCACTGCAGAGAACTTAACCCCTTCAGAGGCCAAGACACACCAGGCACTGATCCACCAGGCAACTCACCACGTGATCCACGCCCGAGTGCCAGAGCAGAAACAGCATGTCTGGTGTGAACATTCCCCTGCCGTGCATCAGGTGATTCACGCGCTGAATGCCGTCCGGACACTCTGCGCCTGAACCTAACAGGCCGAGACTGCTGAGACCGGGTCATAACAAATACTGAGTGTATGGGCCACTATGGGGCATAATAGTATGTGAAGGGGCCACTATTGGGCATAATAGTATGTGCGGGGGCCGCTATTGGGCATAATACTGTGTGCAGGGGCTACTATGGGGCATAATACTGTGTGTAGGGGCCACTATGGGGCATAATAGTATGTGCAGGGGCCACTATGGGGCATAGTACTGTGTGCAGGGGCTACTATGAGCAGTGCCACACCTCCCATGAGGCGACCTGAAGCGAGCGCTTCAGGCGGCGCTATGCCAGGGCCTCAGGGAGGGCGGCATTTTTGGTTACCTAAGCCAGTCCAGGACAAGCTGTATATTTGGTTTGCACAGACAGATACATTAGTTCTACTGTATAGGTGGAGATACTTCTAGCGCTGCGTACATCAGAGATGAAGGATTACTTAAGTTACAATCCAGCTCAGTATTATATCCAGTAATGTTATATTAGATTACAATATTATTTAACATTCAGTTCCACTAAAACAAACTGGAGTCTTGGGTAAGTATTCCCCTGCCGTCACATATTGGTGCACTTAACCACTGAGCTACCTATTCTCCTAGTCCTTACGACAACCCAGAAATTTAATCAGCTTAGACAAAGGATTTTTGCAACAAATATCAATTTTTTTTCTTTCTCCCTCTGGATGTTTAGTCAGCTAAAACTGAATGCAATAAATCAGCATTTCTGTTCCAAATATTGTTATGTGCAACTTCGGGAAGATTTTGAAGTTTATATTGCACTGAAACTTTGAAGATCTAAAGTATTAAAAAAAGTATAAAAAATATAACCTAAATAATGCAAGTTATCCGGGAGCCTTGTGAAGGGAGTCTGTCATGAGAACCCAGCTGTACATATAGATAGGTTAGGGTCACCTGAACCAAATGGTATTTTTCCGTAGAGAATTACCCCATCCATTGCCAATATATTACCAATGTCCATCAATTCAGTGGAATGAAATTTGCATTGATCCCATTCACTTCAATTGGGTGCATGCTGTACTTATCTTATCTCTGGCGCTTCCATTGAAGCTAATGGTAGCATTGACCACCACCAGACTCATCCACATTCAGCCTTGCTACGGATTATTTTCTGCAATATTCAGATGGGATTAGCATTAGAATGCCATCCACTTTGCAGTTAATGTAAACTATGACTATGTCCTTGGCCTTAAATAGGTATCCCATCTGATAAATATTGATAACCCCTTTATATAGCTCATTACTATCTGATAGATGGGGGTCTAATATTCCCACAGATCAACTGCTGAAAGAGGCAGTAGCACCAGTGATATCAAGTTCATCCATTATATGACCTGTTTACAGCTAAGGCAGGGTTCACACTAGTGTAGGTGTCCGACAGCTAGTGTCCGATGCTAATGTCTGTGCAAAATCTTGCATGGACATTAGCATCGGACACTAGCTTTGACCGTTTCATTTTTTATTGATATAATGGGACATCATGTGCGTCCTTTTACAGTCCGTGTCTGTCCTTAAGTGTCCATTCACAAAGATGCCCGATTTTTCAAGTGGACAGCAAAAACCTACATGTAGGTTTTTGGCACCCCCTCAATGAAGACGCTGCAGTGCTTACCCATACACAGTGTTCTCTTCAAACAGCTGACACCTGAGACCCTTACCAATCTGATATCCTAAGGATAGGTCATCAATATTACAATACCAGAAAAAGCCTTTAATATTCCATATTATTCAACATTAAATCTAACAAAATATTTTCTCATTTCAGAATGTAAATTTTGATTTTTATTAAAACACCGGAATTCACTTCCTCCTGAAGCGGACACATAAGCATAAGCTCCTATGGCGAGTATTCTAAAGCACAATACATTTAGCTCATAGCCTTGGAGTGATTTCTGCCCATCTCTTTCATTATTGACTTCCATGCTGAGGATACCGGATAACAACCTATCATCATCTGAATACAATGGGGCAGATTTATTATTGAAAACGTGGCCCTAGGACACATGCAGTGCAGTGCTCAGGAGTAAGGCTGGGTCCACATCTGCGCCGGGACTACCTTGTACAGAAAACGCCGCTTTCAGTTTGAGTTAGTAGGGTCTGCTAATTTCCGTGTGCAACTGCTGTTTTAGCGGTCCGACTCTCCATCATCCAGGTCCCATAACAGAGTCCGCAACACTAGTATGAGTCCTGCAGCCGAAAAACCTGCCAGCTCTGTTTGTATCTGCAAGTATAATAGGAATTTATCGTCATCAAAATCTCTTCTAGACCACTTATGTATTGAATTGCTGGCTAGGGCATAGTGACTATATGTTTTAGGTATCAAAGGGAGAATTGGCTGGTGAGAAAATACATTTTGATTAAATATTCAAATGAGCTGTTTGGTGAATCTGGGGCATGGCCGTTCCTGATAGAACACTAATTTTCATCAGTAGTTGATCTGTAGTTGATGCACATTTGGACCTATAAATCTTTATGTTACAGTGCCGAGCAACCACTGGTGCAAGCAGGTACTCTGGCCGGCAGGGCTGCTCCTTGGGTGCACCCAACCCCTCATTGCAAGTCGATAAAAAGTTGATTTGCTTGGCAGTAGATTTCACTTTGACACAAAAAGGTTTGCTCACTATACCACTAAGAGTAGGTGCACTATTCTTCCATCACAAAGGTAAACCAACATGATGGAAGACAGCATCCATCATGTTTCTTACAATATAGTCAAAGGGAACGGATGCAGACAGAGGGATTTCCGTCTGTGTCCATTACTCCACTATTAATAATGTCTGTTGCTGTCATCCTTTGATGGATGACAGCAATGGACTCTAATAACAGTAGTGTGAACATACCCTAACAAAAGTATAAGTGTGGTTTAGAAGAGATTTTGGTGGTGTTAGACTCGCATTACCTCTGTGTCTGTATATTTGCACCACACTTTCATCTGCTCTCAAATATACAGTACTAGCTTCTGCCCGCGACTTCTTCTGCATGTTGTTGGCGTCGATGATCCGCCTTCTCCGTCATTTCGGCTGGTCTGCCGCTGAGCTTGTTCCTCGCACCATGCCTGTGATTGTTGTGGCATCTCAGCAGCTCTCTGGGACTCCATATATTGAGCATGTTGTTGGCATCAGTGATTCGTGTGCTCCAGCGTTTCGGTTGCTCTAAGAGCCGCTTGACGCCCAATTTGCTCAATCCTCCTCAGCTCCACTTGAGGAGAAGTCTGTTGACTTCTGGCTACCTTCATAGCTCTAGTTTTTTGAGAATTTTGCGACAAATTAGATTTTCATTTTCCCGGCATGTTTAAAACTGGGAAACTTCCAATTTGGTTGAAGGGGTTTCCCATCTCAGTGTCTCAGCATGCCGCCTGCAGTGTCTGCTTCTCGCTTCTTGTATTTCTCTCCTTCATAGGTAACATATTTCTAAACATAACATAGCATGGAGAGTATTCATAGTGTCCAATGATGCAGACATTTAGGAGATGGCGAGAACAGTTTAGTTCATGCTAAATTTATTAAACTTAGCAAGAGAAACCGGGATCAATTGACTACTAGGCATGTTATACATGTTACTCTTCTTCATATCAAGAAATACTACATTTCCCCTATAGTGGTCGATGCAGGGTAAGTGCTAGGCTGCCTGCAAACCAGTTACAGCAGTAACAAGAGTAGGACCCGAGGTGACCCTCTAACCATCCCAGAGGCCACGTTCTGAAACCTATGTAATTTTAGGCAATCTTTAAAATGACAGTAATTTTTCAAGGTACTTTACAATTCTGACTACAAATCACTTCTGCGACTATCTAAGGGTCTGTAACATTACACGCCCTCTCTGGTTCTTGCTGCAATCCTGCATAACATTTGCCCTGTGTTTGCACCGTGACCACTTCAGTAAGTCTTCTATCTGGGGTTAAGTGTATAGAACATGTGCTTTGAATCACTTTGCCTTCTTTGTGGTTTAGTCACATACCTCCCTGTTCAACAACACGAAAGGTAAATATCTAAACACCCCTAAGCTCTGCAGCGTCTTGGCTAAGCACATGCAGGATAAGTCAAGGAAGTGCAAACATACCAAGCCAGGCAGTCACCTCTCCTGTGCCAAACGTGAGATGCGATCTTCACACAACAGGTTGACTGCTTATATATATATACGAGGTGCAGCTGACAGGCCAGAGACAGGCAAAAGACACTCAAAAGTTATATAGACGAAATGGTTAAAAAGAGTCGTGCTAACACAAACAGTTGAGGGCCCTTGTACAAGAGCAGTTAGGGGCCCCTTGTCTCATTAGACCACCACCTTATGTCTCTCTAACAATCCAATAGTGGTCATTAGTCATGAGCTTCATTAGCTTAGATATTACCCACAATCTGATAGACACTAAGGATGAAAGGGCCCCCTGACATACTGGGCCCCTGAGCACTGCACATGTTGCACCATTGGTATGCAGAGTCATAGTCTTAATATACCCACAGCGAAACTCTTGACAGAAATGTATACCGCTGGGGCCACACGGTGGCTCAGTGGTTAGCACTGCAGCCTTGCAGCGCTGGAGTCCTGGTGTTCAAATCCCGCCAAGGGCATAAAACCATCTGCAAGGAGTTTGTATGTTCTCCCTGTGTTTGCATGGATTTCCATCCCATATTCCAAAAAAAGACATACTGATAGGAAAAAATGTACATTGTGAGCTCTATGTGGGGCTCACAATCTACATTTAAAAAAAAAAAAAAGAAAAAAAAGAAACGTATACCACTAGGAACGAGAACCAGTCTGTATATCATACTCATTGTTTAAAGGACTAAAATATTGATGGCCCATCATCAATACTAGATCAGCAGGGATCCAACACCCAAGACTCCAACAGATGAGTGAATTAAAGCAGCAGCGGCATTATTGTAAGCAATGCTTCCACTTCACAGTCCATGTGATATCACATTCACATCGTTCACATTGCCTGTTTTAAGGTCCGCCCCATTGAAGTGAATGGGGCTCAGCTGCAATATGAAAGATGAAAGAAGAAAAGTCACTATAAAATGTATGGTGCTGTGCCTGATAAATAGTGTTGAGGTTGCTAAACAGCTAATCGGTAGGGGTGCTGGGTCTTAGATTACCCAACGATTTAGTATTGACAATCTATAACTTGATATGGCCAGGGTTATATGCTTAGGATAGTTGATAGACCTTTAATATGGGGACACCCCGAACGGAATACCGAACACATTAAAAAGCAATTAGCAGAGAAACCACACGGACCCCATAGACTATAATGGGGTCCATGTGTTTTCCGTGCGGAGTGCGCACAAATCATGCAGAGATAAAAGCGTTGCTTGCAGTACTTTTCTCTCCGTATGATTGGTGCGGACACCACACAGAAAACAGACGGACCCCACTATAATCTATGGGTCCATGTGTTTTCTCTACTAACTGCTTTTTAATGTGTTCGGTATTTCGTTCAGGGGATCCCCAAGCGAATTCCCCAAACAGAATACCGAACGCAGATGTGAACCAGGCCTTAGATTCCTGGAGATCCTTGTAAGGCTTTTAGCACATGATTGTCTGTTCTTCAGATATAGTACTTGACTCATAGAAATTAGGGCTGAGGATAAGATAATTGTCAGATGATACAGAGAGCTGAGGAGGAGGGGACGGGATGGGCTGAGTGTTTCGCTCACAGTTTGAGAGATCTTCTATATCCAGAGGTGACAAATCTGTGTATTGGCTGCATAGGGCTCCTACGTCACCTATGATCTGCTATCATTATAACCAGTGAGGCAATAGCCTTACAAAAGAGAACAGGAACTATATGAAGCAAAGCACAAAGCACAGCTACATTACCGACCATCTAACTTTATCTAAGCTGTTATTTTTAAACATGAAAATTCACTTAAATTCCTTAGATGTTTGTATCAAAAAATGAAAAGCATTAGGATAGATCATCAATATCTCATTGGCGGCGGTCTGACACCCAGGACCCACACAGATCAGCTTTACAGGTCAATGACATTACATTTATTCGTCATGTAGGCTCTTTGCTGCTCAGTCCAATTCAAGTGAATGGGTCTGAAGGACAAAACCAAGCACAAGCACTATGCAATGTAAGGTGCAGTGCTTGGCATTCAGTGAAGAGGCCGCAATCTCCTCTTGAACCCTGTAGTCTCAGTAGATGCTGCTGATCAGTTGTGGTCCTGGGTGTTAGACCCCCCACCCCATTAAGGACTGGTCATCAATGTTAGAGTTCCAAAAGCTATGCCTGGTTCTATAACAGTAAGGCTGTGTTCACATGAGCATTGGCTCTCCATACAGGGATTCTGTCACCCTCTCCGCCCTTTTCAGGTGGAAACCAGGGAGACCCCATTATAGTGTATGGGGTCCATGGGTTTCCGCCAGTAACCGCTTTTTTAAGCAGATTAGATTTCCATTCGTGGGGTCACCAAGCGGACTTCCTGAACGAAAACCTGAATACAGATGTGAACCTAGCCTAACTCAGTCTTGACTACATCACTATGTGGAAAGCATCTTAGCGACTACATATATATGATACATATACACATAAGGCTACAATTCAGAAGAATTGGCTACAGATAGCTGACTTTTATTTTACAATACTATACCCATTGGTTCTCCAGAACTAAGGATCCCAGGTCACTAGGTCTTGTAGTTCAGTCTCTCACTCATGGACTATACTTGTCTACAGGTCATGAGTTTTTTGGTATAGTCAGCATGCTCAGGATATATAACTATATGTTACAGATCGGACCAGAGTCTGCACTGCGATGCATGGAGGCTGCTGGCACTTCTGGTCCCTGGAGGAGGAGGACCAAAACTTCTGCAATAGTCAGCGGGGGTTGTCGGTCTCCTCCCGGGACTGGAACCGGTGATGAGGCTATTTAGGCCTCATCACCCCAGCTTGCCTGCAGATTACCTCTCCTTGACCTGTGATTTGGTGCCTCGTGACCTCCTGATTACTCTTCTGCTGTACCCTCTGTTACCTCGTGACCTCCTGTGTACTGACCCAGCTTGTTTGACTATGTCCTGACTTTCCCTAGATACTTTTTGACCTCCTGTGCACCGACCCGGCATGTACAACTACCATGTGGTGCTTCCGCCATCCTCTGGCGACCATCCATTACTGAACTCAACTTTGCTCACCAGTTTCACCTGTTTCTTCACCACCTAGGTGAGTGGTTTTTGGGTTTTCTAGTTCCACTGCAACTTGGGGTGCGCTGTGAATGTGATGCTCTCTATGGGGCTGCGTTTCTGGGTCACAAAATTTACCAGTCCAACGCCACCATCAGGAGTTCTGGCGAAGACCTCTGGGATCTGGTTCCACTCTGAAGACCTCTGGGATCTGGTTCCACTCTGAAGACCTCTGGGATCTGGTTCCACTCTGGTTTGGAGAGCATTGGACGCTCGGTGCTGTTTTGGCTCTATGTGCGGGGGACTCTGGTTGCCCAGGAATAACTATCCATTGTATATTGTTCTAGGTTCCTAACACTAAACACTTATTTTTAGGTCCCTAAAAGTAAGAGGTCACAACCTGCAAGTTCATGTACTACAACAAAAATGTGGTAAGTCCCCTAGCTGCTAGATATTTTCTGTACATAGGTGAAGAGTCTTGCACGGCCTGCTCAATAGGATGTCATCATCTCACCATTTTAGGAGCACCTGATTTACGGGAGCTGAGGACAAGTGATTCGTGAGTATAGAAGAGATGAGTGAAGGGACTAGTTCTATAGTAACAGCAAATACTTCTCTGTCATCACCGACTGAACATTTACTACCTCCTTCTCTATGTTTTCAGTGGAAAAATTGTTAGTCTATGTTCGTGGGAATTTCCTGATCCAAGTAAAATACACGTTACAGCAGAAGGTTAATGTAGCACAAGGGCTCTAAAACACTGAAATAAGTTACTTTTAGGATTCTTATTATTTGCATTGTCTGCTCCAAAACTCCAGTAACATTATGTTAATTAGAATTATTCAATAAAACGTATAGAATGCACTGAAAAAAAAGTAAATAAAAAAACCTGATGGTAATGACTGAATGGTCTGGACAGTACAGTTTAGCTGCTTTTGGCAGATTGTCCTATGGAGTGTATATTTACTCAGGACTGGACAGCTCAGCTTCCTAACACATCAATACATGATACTCATTAACCCCTGAGCTTCTGCATACTCTGGTTAACATATGGCCACATAGTATATGAGTTAGGTTCCGTTTACATTTGCATTTGAGAATGTGCAAATCCCATCAGAATTGCACCATTCTTCCCAAGAGAACCCTGATGTAACCTCCTGTAAGTCGATAGAGTCTATTGACTTACAATAGTATATGGTATATGGAATGTATATGAAAGGAACCCATTAAAGACAATGGGAGGCTTTTTTTCAGCATTGAAATTCCACCCCAAATTCCTCACCATTTTCCTCCGTGTGAATGGACCCTAAGTTCTTCAACTACACTTTCATGTATCACTGACTACAGAAGTAAATGTGAGGTTCTTAGCGCACAGTTTGATGAACTGCACGAGCCCATCTGCCACGTCAAGGCGACCTCATTCAGATGGGTCCCTACACTAAGACTTTAATTGTACAATAAATGATGTACTCCCCCTATAGATAAGAGATCACATTCTTACAGACTACACTGTAACAGTGAGTATATAAGAAGGTTATCACCTGCCCTGTATATAAAGTGTTAGTGTAGGGACCCATCAGAATATGACCACCCAAATGGTCGATGGGATCATAAATGTCAAAAATTTGGGCACAAATGTTACTCTTTACAAATACTGTATGTGGAGATTCTTATTACAAAATTCTATTATATAACAGATATGAATATACTGTACAGATGTAGCAAAGCTAAACATTACACAAAAAGAGCAAAATGTCTATATATGTCTATATATATATATATATATATATATATATATATATATATATATATACTTATACAGTACATACAATATACACTCACCGGCCACTTTATTAGGTGCACCTGTCCAACTGCTCGTTAACACTTAATTTCTAATCAGCCAATCACATGGCGGCAACTCAGTGCATTTAGGCATGTAGACATGGTCAAGACAATCTCCTGCAGTTCAAACCGAGCATCAGTATGGGGAAGAAAGGTGATTTGAGTGCCTTTGAACGTGGCATGGTTGTTGGTGCCAGAAGGGCTGGTCTGAGTATTTCAGAAACTGCTGATCTACTGGGATTTTCACGCACAACCATCTCTAGGGTTTACAGAGAATGGTCCGAAAAAGAAAAAACATCCAGTGAGCGGCAGTTCTGTGGGCGGAAATGCATTGTTGATGCCAGAGGTCAGAGGAGGATGGCCAGACTGGTTCGAGCTGATAGAAAGGCAACAGTGACTCAAATAGCCACCCGTTACAACCAAGGTAGCCAGAAGAGCATCTCTGAACGCACAGTACATCGAACTTTGAGGCAGATGGGCTACAGCAGCAGAAGACCACACCGGGTGCCACTCCTTTCAGCTAAGAACAGGAAACTGAGGCTACAATTTGCACAAGCTCATCGAAATTGGACAATTGAAGATTGGAAAAACGTTGCCTGGTCTGATGAGTCTCGATTTCTGCTGCGACATTTGGATGGTAGGGTCAGAATTTGGCGTCAACAACATGAAAGCATGGATCCATCCTGCCTTGTATCAACGGTTCAGGCTGGTGGTGGTGGTGTCATGGTGTGGGGAATATTTTCTTGGCACTCTTTGGGCCCCTTGGTACCAATTGAGCATCGTTGCAACGCCAAAGCCTACCTGAGTATTGTTGCTGACCATGTCCATCCCTTTATGACCACAATGTACCCAACATCTGATGGCTACTTTCAGCAGGATAATGCGCCATGTCATAAAGCTGGAATCATCTCAGACTGGTTTCTTGAACATGACAATGAGTTCACTGTACTCCAATGGCCTCCACAGTCACCAGATCTCAATCCAATAGAGCATCTTTGGGATGTGGTGGAACGGGAGATTCGCATCATGGATGTGCAGCCGACAAATCTGCGGCAACTGTGTGATGCCATCATGTCAATATGGACCAAAATCTCTGAGGAATGCTTCCAGCACCTTGTTGTATCTATGCCACGAAGAATTGAGGCAGTTCTGAAGGCAAAAGGGGGTCCAACCCGTTACTAGCATGGTGTACCTAATAAAGTGGCCGGTGAGTGTATACACCTTACATATACTATTTCTAGTGAAATACAAAAGGCAACTCTATGAACAGACATATATATATATATATATATATATATATATATATATATATATATATATCTACAGTACACTCGCTTTACACATCTAGAAATATGTACACTAAATAAATGATAGTATAGAAACGTACACATACACTTTATGTATATATATATGTATATATCTACAGCACACACAAGCTGTACTTTATAAAGAGATATTAATTACATTTATTTCAGACACATCTAAATAAATTCTGTTTCTCTCTAAGTATCAATCTATATACTGTATATCCATTTATATACAGTACACACAATTTCCATAAAGATACCTACTAATGTACATCTTACATATACTATATTTAGAGATACAAACTTCATTCACACTGCATGATAACACGTCACATTTTCTGTATACATTAATATCTATTATATAACTTGTACTACAGTCATGACTATATCTATGGAGGTGGATACTGACAGCAGGGGGCTCCTATACAAGACACAGATTTGATACCTTTGTGTCCTGCTATACACCATTACCATTGGAACTGTAGTTCTATCTGCAGTAGGAGCTGAGAACATTTTAAGGCCACAGAGTATAGGGACTCACTATATGGGGGGAGGTAAGCAATCCAACTTAGAGGCCCAAAGACAACAAACAGATGCAAAAAGGCCTACAATATAAGTTTTAATAAATTAACATTAAAGACCTGTGTCTATACCAGGGATCAGCAACATTCGACTTTCCAGCTGCTGTGAAACTACAACTCCCAACATGCTCCATTCACTTCCACGGGAGTTCCAAGAACAGCAGAGCAAGTATGTATGCTGGGAGTTGTAGTTTGACAACAGCCAGAGTGCCAAAGGTTGCTGATCACTGGTCTATACCAATGACACTCACAATATAAACTATAGACCAAAATCTCTTGGCTCATCAGAGAACATACAACACACAAAACAATAGCAGGATGTACCCACACAAGACAACACAGGAACAGTCTTACCATTTCATATCACAGATCAAAATAGGAGCCATGTAATGTGTTTGTGGTGTCAGGTCCATCCACGGTGCACCAACAAGGAGCAATAAGAGGGGAACTCAGTCACATACCTGAGAGTCACACACCCAAAATGACCCTGTAAGGCTCTCAAACAAGTTTCCCTGGTGCACCCCAATTGACTCCCACTCTGACCAGGGCAGTACCCAGACTAACCCTGGAGATGTATTACCCTGTTTGACCCTAGCCCTATGCACGCTGGGACCATATATATATATATATATATATATATATATATATATATATATATATATATATATATATGTGTGTGTGTGTCTAGAGGTATTTATTACATGAGTGGCACTACATACAGTACAATACATACTCTACATCTTACATATACTATATTTAGAGATACAAATTTCATTCACATTACATGATAACACGTCACATTTTCTGTATACCTTAATACCTATTATATAACTTGTACTACAGTCATGACTATATCTATGGAGGTGGATACTGACAGCAGGGGGCTCCTATACAAGACATAGATTGGTACCATCCATCCTTCACACACCTCTCCCACATGTACATATATATATATATATATATATATATATATATATATATATATATATATATATATAGGTATGTCCTTAATAGAGATCCAGGATTATAGTTTATAAAGAATTATAGGTTTCATGTAATGATGGCTGCTTTATACATTATCAAGCATGGACTATTTATTATTGTATCAGTAGTTTTCCTCCAAATTTACAGGAGTACCTTTGTGGACTGTACTATCAATGTACCAGCAATGCAGCCTGGAGGCCCAAAGACAACAAACAAGAAGCAAAAAGCCTAAAATATAAGTTTTACTAAATTAACATTAAAGACCTGTGTCTATACCAATAACACTCACAGTATAAACTATACACCAAAATCTATTGGCTCATCAGAGAATGTACAACACACCAAACAATAGCAGGATGTACCTACACAAGACAACACAGGAACAGTCTTAGGGTGAATTCACACTGAGTAAACGCTAGCTTATTCTGAACGTAAAACACGTTCAGAATAAGCGGCGTCTAAAGCAGCTCCATTCATTTCTATGGGAGCGGGGATACGAGCGCTCCCCATAGAAATGAATGGGCTGCTTCTTTCACTCCGTGCAGTCCCATTGAAGTGAATGGGGAGTGCCGGCGTGTACGCTCCGGCATGAGCAGAGCTTGCCGTATACGCCGGCACTCCCCATTCACTTCAATGGGACTGCTCGGAGTGAAAGCAGCATCCCATTCATTTCTATGGGGAGCGCTCGTATCCCCGCTCCCATAGAAATGAATGGAGCTGCTTTAGACGCCGCTTATTCTGAACGTGTTTTACGTTCAGAATAAGCTAGCGTTTACTCAGTGTGAATGCACCCTTACCATTTCACATCACAAATCAAGATAGGAGCTGTGTAATGTGTTTGTGGTGTCAGGTCCATCCATGGTGCACCAATAAGGAGTAATGAGAGGGGAACTCAGTCACATACCTGAGAGTCACACACCCAAACTGACCCTGTAAGGCTCTCAAACAAGTTTCCCTGGTGCACCCCAATTGACTCCTACTCTGACCAGGGCAGTACCCAGACTAACCCAGGAGATGTATTATACTGTTTGATCCTAGCCCTATGCATGCTGGGACTCCTCAGGGGATATAACTACTGTCCAAAAATGAAACCAAGATTACTCGATGTCCAACAAAAAATAGCAGAAACCCTCACTCTGTAAGGTTATTCAAGGGAACTACTGTAAGTTATTACTAAGGTGTAAGGGAGCCAAAGTAAATGGTCTCCCTATAGAGCAGCTGTATACTGATAGACTTGCAAGAAATAAGAGAGCCAGCAATTACAATTATCCTGATCTTTAAATGAGCCCCTAATTTTAAGCAGCAAACAGGTCTATGTGCCTAAAATGCGCCATATGGGTGATACACTGAGCTAGACGCTCCACAGCACGGGGAGACAGTAATGGCATCGGCTAAGCTATATCTACATAGGAGGAAGTATCCAGCCTTCCTTGGTGATGTGGTGGAGCCACAACACGCATGAACTACACTCGCCCACATCGGGCCCACATATCAACCAAGAGTAGACGGCGCATATCATGCTATCGCAGCAAACACATATGCTATGGGGCTTGTCTACAGTGGTTGAAGAAAGGAAATAGTGACGTCTTAGACACCGGCCAGCAGCCATTCACCAGATCCTGTGCTTCTCTCCATATGCATTTGAAGGCTCACCAGCCCAACCACCTAGGATCTTATGCCGACTGATCTACATCTATGATCTGATATCAAGGTGACTGAACAAACGCTCTACAAAACCAACTGACTGGGCTACTCCTATTACTCATCTTGCTTTCTAACGCAACGTGTATGCAATTGCCTGATGAAGGGAATTAACCTGAAACATTGTACAGTCCTATGAAAAAGTTTGGGCACCAATGTGACTGAACAAACGCTCTACAAAACCAACTGACCGGGCTACTCCTATTACTCATCTTGCTTTCTAACGCAACGTGTATGCAATTGCCTGACATAGGGAATTAACCTGAAATATTATATATATATATATAACATAATTACATTATTAAGTAGCAGAACCTCTTTGGAGTACGGATCTATTTCCTTTCTTCCTCTGAATCTATTGGGGAGGTGGTCAGCCCCTACCACAACCTGCACCCTTCATGTACTAACACTAACTTTTTGTCCTGACAACCAAATCAAAGCTCCGTGCAGAGCAGTGTTATAAACACTACAAAACCTTCATACATATGACCAAAATGTACATCTAAACCTATCAGCCTGTGGGGAATGTCCGCACTCATGTAATGTCTGGAAATAAATGGCTTATGCAGGCCCGGTGGCAGAGTACCAAAGTACCATCACCTAGAGCGGGGCCTTAGTTATTAGTCCCGTATACAGAGCATTGATAATATGGCCGAATTGTCCACAAACACATATGATCTAATGCTGACTTTTCTGCACATAAACACACTCACCGGGTACATAGACAATGAATTATCTACCTCAATGTATCAAAGTATTACCAAGACTTACAACAAAATGTATCAAACATTGAGATATATAGATCAGAAAACTAACCTAAAAAAAAATAACCTTCTGAGATATTTGCCTAGATCTCTTCTTAGCATACACCCTGTATAAAACACACACAGATACACATGTATATATTATGGACACACGTCTACCTGATACACAGATATACATATTAGTCTCTGCTCATATCTGTATTGGAGCCTGTTATCATAATTGCTGGACTAAATCGCATGGCATGCTGCACAATCCTTTCCTTTATACTGATGGACATTATGACCGAAAATCCATCAGATCCCATTATAAGTCAATGAGGTCTATTGGGTGACATTGGTGTCTGTCATGTAATGGATGTGACACTGCCAGTAATTTATCTGTAATGTTCTTTTGACTGAGCAGGACAATGGACAATGCAAATATGAACACAGCCTTATACACACACACCTTACAAATCCCCACATACAGATGCATTCACATTAAACATTATGCACACATATACACATTATGTACAACATGTATATAACCAGTGCTCACATATATACACACATATGGGTATACAGACACACATATATACCTGTGCAAAACATAGATATTACAAATACATATACAGGCATATCTAAAAAATGCAATAATCATATATAGTATACATGTATACATTATATATGCATATAAACAAAAACAATGCATAGGCCTGACATAAAAACAGATATATAAGTTAAGCATAGATCGTATACTCTCTCTCTCTCTCTCTCTCTCTCTCTCTCTCTCTCTCTCTCTATATATACACTTTTCCACATGTACTAATTATAGTACATACTGTATATACTTCATATACATACACATTGAACATGCACATGAATAGATTGTATACAAGGATCTATCTATCTGTCTATCTATCTATCTATCTATCTATCTATCTATCTATTTCCCATATGAACAAATTATAGTATATATACACTTTATATACATACACATTGAACATGCACGTAAACATTAGGTACATACATACACACACACGTACAATTTAACAAATTATATATTTACAGTATGATGGATACATAAATGTACTTTATGTCCAGCTGTATCCCAGGCCTAACATGAATACTGTACAGTCAGCAGGAGCCATTACTATCCTGCCCTGTCCGCAGCATAAGGAGGAAGGGTCCACATAAGACTCAACCTCACTCCAGTTCAGTGTCTTCTGACATCCGTTCCTGCCTTCTGACTACAAAGCTTACTACAAGTATCATTACACCAGTAGGAGCACGTTCTGTAGTAGTCACTAAGCTGCCAATGTGTATTGTCTGCTGCCGCCATGGTACCACAGAATACAGTCCACGTGAAGTAGCTGCTCAAATCCATAGGTTAGCTTCATGGCTGGGACCCCTTATGACCCTTTAATGACTCCTGTTCAACTGAAACACAAGCGGTATGTCCATCTCTATTCTAATAAATATACATACTAATACCTTACACATACTAAGAAATACGTATTACTTGAAGAGGACCATTCACCACTGCCACCTATTCTAGTTCTTTGCATCTGTTTATAGCACCGCTCTACTTTTTTCGGTAGTCCTCAATGTTCCCAATCAATAAACGCAGTCAATTTTGGTGCCTACTGTGCTATTTAAGCTCTGTAATGTCAGAAGGGTGGTGTCAGGCAGGAGGCATGATTCAGAGCACCAATCAGAGCTCAGAATCACACCCCTTGTCTGCTCCTGCCTGACACCGCCCTCCTGACAGTACAGTGACTAAATAGTATATCAGATATCAAAACTGACAGCATTGCTTGCTCGGGAATGGTGGGGGCTAGAGGAAAAATTCTAAATATAGATCTACTAGATGTATATATCAACCCACACTTCTTCAATTGGTTTGCAGAATATTTCTCCAATGACTTTTTATTGTGTTCTGTGACAAGATATCACGCTGCAGAAGTTTAACCAATTGCAGAAGTTCAGGTTGACTCTGCTGCATCTGTATATCTACAGTACACACATAACTTATGCCGTATATAAATGCACTACATAGTTTGATAATACTTATACAAATATTTAAATACATATATTAAAGAAATAAACTAGAAAACAAAAGAAGCAGCATGCCAAAATCTTTCCAAAAGTTGAAGGTTTTATTCACTCATGGTATAAAGATATACAACGTGCCGACACTACACTGACAATGAACCCATCGCAGAGTTACAACATGTACCATGAGTGAATAAAGGCTTCAATGTTTGGAAAGATTTTAGATTAATTCACTTGCTTTTTTTATTTGGATGTGAGAAGTAGCTGAGTCTAACTCCTCGTTCACAAATGGTATACTGAACGCATTTGCAAGCGGTGAGCAATGAAAGCACACAGATCCCATAGACTATAATGGGGTCCGTGTGCTTGCCGCCAGATCTCCGCACAAAACATATGGACAGGAAAGTAGTTCACAATCTACTTTCCTGTCCACATGATTCGTGCGGGCAGCGCGTGGCAAGCACACGGACCCCATTATAGTCTATGGGGTCCATGTGCTTTCATTGCTCACCGCTTTTTAAAGCGTTCGGTATTCCGTTTCAGGGGGTCCCCAAGCAGACTCCCCGAATGGAATACCGAATGCAATTCTGATCAGAGCTTAAATTATGTATCTGGTTTGTTTCATATTACATATTGCTAATTTAATATTTGTTATATTTAGCACCCATGGACTCTTTATAAAGCTTCTCCTCCCACAGGGCGAAGTGTTCAGTGAGAGTTTTGGGTACTGGGGACCTTAGTGGATCATGCTGTAGCTGAGAGATTTCAATGATATCAATGGAGCACTCCTTAAAATTGTGGAGGCAGTATTACTGGTCATTAGGCTGTGTTCACATTATGTTTGAGTCATCAATTTCACATAAATATTTGGAAATATTGATAATATATACCATTAGTGGCTGTGCCAGTACATGAGACTGCATGTCTATCAGGCGACCATTGTACAAGTAAATATTGCACAGTATACACTTCCATTACAGGCTACACTTTATTTATCTGTATAATCCCTTGTCTTGTATAGCGCCAACATACTCTGCCTATGATGATATGAATAACTGTATTGTCTATATACTGACTATAAGTATATTGCAGTCATGTTTTTGGCATTTGGGTCTATAGACATGTTTGGAGTGTTTGCTAAGACTGTGCAATATATGAAGACAGACCAAACTGGCGTCATCCTTGGCCACAGAAATAATCTCATTGAGTAGAGCGGAGATAATACTGGAAATGTGTTATATAAATGGTAGAATAAGCAGAATAATGTACATAAAGCTCATGTGAACACAGACTAATAGCGGCCATTTATTAACCATTACCCTTCTCCCATACCTCCCAACTTTTGAAGAACTGAAAGAGGGACAAAATTTGCGGCGCGCGTAGCTCGCCGCGGCAAATTTAGCCCCACCCACTTTTGTGTTGACTCCGCCCACTCGTTAATTTTTCATGTGCCCGTACAGTATAATCCTCCTACAGTCACCCGTAAATTATATGCCCCCCCTCTATCTCTCCCCCAGTTTCATATACACCCTTCATCTGCCCCCAGTTTCATGTCCCTCTTCCATCTCTGCCCCCAAATTCATGTCCCTCCATCTCTGCCCCCAGATTCATGTCCCCACATCTCTGCCCCCAGTTTCATGTCCACTCCATCTCTGCCCCCAGATTCATGTCCCTCCATATCTGCCCCAGATTCATGTCCCACATCTCTGCCCCCAGATTCCTGTCCCTCCATCTCTGCCCCCAGATTCATGTCCCCCCATCTCTGCCCCCAGATTCATGTCCCCCCATCTCTGCCCCCAGATTCATGTCCCTCCATCTCTGCCCCCAGATTCCTGTCCCTCCATCTCTGCCCCCAGATTCATGTCCCTCCATCTCTGCCCCCAGATTCATGTCCTCTCCATCTCTGCCCCCAGATTCATGTCCCCACATCTCTGCCCCCAGTTTCATGTCCACTCCATCTCTGCCCCCAGATTCATGTCCCTCCATATCTGCCCCAGATTCATGTCCCACATCTCTGCCCCCAGATTCCTGTCCCTCCATCTCTGCCCCCAGATTCATGTCCCCCCATCTCTGCCCCCAGATTCATGTCCCCCCATCTCTGCCCCCAGATTCATGTCCCTCCATCTCTGCCCCCAGATTCCTGTCCCTCCATCTCTGCCCCCAGATTCATGTCCCTCCATCTCTGCCCCCAGATTCATGTCCTCTCCATCTCTGCCCCCAGATTCATGTCCCCACATCTCTGCCCCCAGATTCATGTCCCCACATCTCTGCCCCCAGTTTCATGTCCACTCCATCTCTGCCCCCAGATTCATGTCCCTCCATATCTGCCCCCAGATTCATGTCCCACATCTCTGCCCCCAGATTCATGTACCTCCATCACTGCCCCCAGATTCATGTCCCACATCTCTGCCCCCAGATTCATGTCCCTCCATCTCTGCCCCCAGATTCATGTCCTCTCCATCTCTGTCCCCAGTGTCATGCCATCCTCTCCTTCATCTGCCCCCAGATTCACGTTCCACCTCCACATTAAACTTACCTTCTCCTCCGCTCCCTCGCCGCTTTCTGCCCGCCTCTCTCGCTGACACATGCGGCTGAAGGAAGGAGCTGACACAGGTCAGCTCCTCGCCGCTGCCCGCCTCTCTCCCTGACACATGCGGCTGAAGCTGCTCCCGTGCTCGCTTCGCCGCTGCGTCTCTCTCTCTCGCTGACACATGCAGCTGAAGCGAGGAGCTGACCTGTGTCAGCTCCTCGCTTCGCCGCTGCCGCCGGCTCCTGGCTTGTACATCGCGTCTACAAGGCAGGAGCCGGCGGCAGCCGCGAAGCGAGGAGCTGACACAGGTCAGCTCCTCGCTTCAGCTGCATGTGTCAGCGAGAGAGGCGGGCAGAGAGCGGCGAGGGAGCGGAGGAGAAGGTAAGTTTAATGTGGAGGTGGAACGTGAATCTGGGGGCAGATGAAGGAGAGGATGGCATGACACTAGGGACAGAGATGGAGAGGACATGAATCTGGGGGCAGAGATGGAAGGACATGAATCTGGGGGCAGAGATGTGGGACATGAATCTGGGGGCAGAGATGTGGGACATGAATCTGGGGGCAGTGATGTGGGACATGTCACCCAAATCGTGACTGTCCCGCGGAAATCGGGACGGTTGGGAGGTATGCCTTCTCCGAGCGGTTATCTCTAAGGTTTGGTCGGAGGATCAGTGTTAGGATTAGATCCTGGTCTCTCACCCACAAGCTGTCCAGGCCCCGCCCACGTAACGTCCGTCCGCTCTCAGCACTTAGTGATAACTGGCTGCAGGCTACTGTAGTTTTCTAACTGAAACCTGCGATCCTATTGGTTGTGAGTGGCTGCAGTTGCCATGGTGACAGATGCAGCTGAGGAGTTAACCTCTTAAGTGTCAATACTCCTTTATATTTGCACACAGACTCTATTAGATGTTAGTTCATTATTATCCTAAATGACATTTCCATTAAGACGGCATCTGGTGTCTCTATAGCTCTAAGCCCCCTACTCAAATATGATGTCTATTAAATAGAGACAGCTAGGGACAGACCCAATTGAAAGACTGCTGCTTGCAACACAGTTTGTTTAGTTTATATATAGTGTGTGTCACCCAGTTATGCCAAGTTTATTATCTGTATCTGGCAAAGCTGGGTGGCAAGCCAAATGGCGGCTGCTATAGCTCCCATAGGGAGTTGTGGTTACCCAGGTTTCCTAAGGCAATGACATTCCAGTTTCTAGTTATACCCACATGTGGCCCGGCATCTGCATAGCTAAGCAAATGTCTCTGCCTGGGAAAGATGGGTGATAATCTGTGTGGGCTTAATAATGAGTGGAGTGGAGTGGAGTAGTTCTCATCTTGTCATGCTACAGGGTTTATTATGACTTTGGCCTATGGTATATTGTAGTGTTGGTAAAAAGTTTGTGAACCCTAGTGAAGGCATAAAACATGCTGGTACACATTGACTATCAGGACATATAGTGAATGAGATAGAAGGGATAAATAAAACCGGAATATAACAAACCACAAACTCCCGTCTCGCATGAATACTATATTGCCTGTAATATCTAGAGAAACGGGGTTTTTTAGGCAAAGCAGCACATAAACATAGATTGTAAGCCCTCGCGGGCAGGGCCCTCTACCCCACTGTGCCAGTCAGTCATTGTTAGTATTATATCTACCTGTATATTCTGTGTATTGTATGTAACCCCCAAATGTAAAGCACCATGGAATTAATGGTACTATATAAATAAATAATAATAATAATAAACACGCTAACTAGGTCGCTGGCCATACTGCTACATGTTGATCATTACAAACTACCCAAACATAACAATATCAGCTTCATGTTCTCCATGATATAGTGCCTGCCTGCACCAGACAACAGGGTGAATGTTGGAGTAGGGAGTTGATTCTCTGCTACCACGTTATATTCAACTTTATCTGTATTCTGTGGATGTAGGTAATTCAGGACATGATGCCTGGGACAGCTGGAAAGCACCCAAAATCCTACAACTTCTCCTTCCCCAAAAACTGCCATTGTTGCTCTTTTTCATTAGCATTACTGTAACTCACTGCAGATGTGTCCAGGGGTGTAACTGCCAGGGTAGCAGCGGTAGCGACAGCCGCTACCACTGCATTTTTTTTTCTTAATAGGCCATTACGGTAACAGGCCCTATTTACTTACCGATCCTGTCAAGGGCCGGGATTGGTATGTGACGCTGCGGGCCCCACAAACACTATTATATATACTTTACAGACCCACGAGTATAATGATCAGAGGCCCAGGAGAGGTAAGAGAACATAAAAAAGTGTTACTTACCTTTTCTGGTTCCAGACAGGCTTCGGGCCTACTTCTGCGTCATGTGGCGTCCCAGACGTCATTGAAGATGGCCGACACCATCAAGGAGTGCAGCGGAGCCGGTGATAGGTAAGTAACAGTGGTTTTTATATTGGTATCCCCCTGGGTCTCCGATTATTATACTCTGGGGTCTGTAAAGACCCCAGAGTATAATAATTGTTCATGGGTGTTCACAATGGGGCATAATACTGTGTGCAGGGGCCACTATGGGGCATAATAGTGTGTGCAGGGGCCACTATGGGACATAATACTGTGTGCAGGGGCCACTATGGTACATAATACTGTGTGCAGGGGACACTATGGGACATAATACTGTGTGCAGGGGAAGCTATGGGGGATAATAGTGTGTGCAGGGGCCACTATGGGACATAATACTGTGTGCAGGGGCCACTATGGGACATAATACTATGTGCAGGGGAAGCTATGGGGGATAATAGTGTGTGCAGGGGAAGCTATGGGGCATAATACTGTGTGTAGGGGCCACTATGGGGCATAATAGTGTGTGCAGGGGAAGCTATGGAGCATAATACTGTGTGTAGGGGCCACCATGGGGCATAATACTGTGTGCAGGGGCCACTATGGGGCATAATAGTGTGTGCAGGGGAAGCTATGGGGCATAATACTGTGTGTAGGGGCCACTATGGGGCATAATAGTGTGTGCAGGGGAAGCTATGGGGCATAATACTGTGTGTAGGGGCCACCATGGGGCATAATACTGTGTGCAGGGGCCACTATGGGGCATACTACTGTGTGCTGGGGCCACTATGGGGCATAATACTGTGTGCAGGGGCCACTATGGGGCATAATACTGTGTGCAGGGGCCACTAAGGGGCATGATACTGTGTGCAGGGGCCGCTATGGGGCATAATAGTGTGTGCAGGGGCCACTATGGGGCATAATAGTGTGTGCAGGGGCCACTATGGGGCATAATAATGTTTGCAGGGGCCACTGTGGGGCATAATACTGTGTGTAGGGCCCACCATGGGGCATAATACTGTGTGCAGGGGCCACTATGGGGATAATACTGTGTGCAGGGGCCGCTATGGGGCATAATACTGTGTGTAGGGGCCACTATGGGGCATAATAATATTTGCAGGGCCACTGTGGGGCATAATACTGTGTGCAGGGTCCACTATGGGGCATAATACTGTGTGTAGTGGCCACCATGGGGCATCATAGTGTGTGCAGGGGCCACTATGGGGCATAATAATGTTTGCAGGGGCCACTGTGGGGCATAATAGCGTGTGCAGGGGCCGCTATGGGGCATAATACTGTGTGCAGGGGCTGCTATGGGGGATAATACTGTGTGCAGGGGCTGCTATGGGGCATAATACTGTGTGCAGGAGCCACTATGGGGGATAATACTGTGTGCAGGGGCCACTATGGAGCATAATAGTGTGTGCAGGGCCACTATGGAGCATAATGGAGTGCGCAGGAATGCAGGGTGGGAGGGGGGGGTCTTTCGGGGTCTTCGGAGTCGGTTGAGGGGGGGCCTATGTCAAAAGCTCACCACGGGGCCCCGCCATTCCTAGTTAAGCCACTGGATGTGTCCGTCCTTAATTTAGTTAGATTTTTATTAAAGACTCCAATTTCTAATGAACTCAATAAATTGAGAAACAATGACAAAATACTTGAAAGTCTGCAATGAACATCATAACCACTGGGTGGGCGAACTAAACAACATTGTCATGAAATGCTAATTATCTTGTGACACAAGTGTCTGGATAGCTAAGTGGTCCCTAGTCCAAGGAAAGAGCTAGTAATACAGTAATACAGGCTACTGACAAAGCTCCAGGATAGAAACAATCCAAAGCTAGGACAAGGCAAGACACTACTTAGAAAAAAAAAAAGATTTGTGAATATATTCGCACATCAGTGATTCATAGACATGTGCATCAGTTCAGGGTTTTAGAACGGATCTGAACATTAGGCCTCAGAATAGATTTTTATTTTTTTTTTAATTCTTTATTTTTGAAGTTTTTACAACATTTTACATAGTAAGCAAATAAGAATCATAAATCAGTACAGAGGGATAGGTGTATCCTTTGGTACAACATATGAAACCCTAACAAAAGGAGCGCCCCCTGAATGGAGTTCTCAGAATAGATTTTATTGGGGGGTCCTAAGCACCTCAGTCTGGCCCTGGAAGAACCTTCATAATATAGAAGAGATGTTCTTCAGCTTTGATGAACCTGAACCTTTTACAAAAATATGTTCATTTACCTCTTTACTAGCTGAAATTCTAGTTTCAGAATAAAGGGAGCCTACAACCACCAAACTCTCTTCTAAACCACCTATAAGATATGTTGTTGCAGGGACTATTAGTGGTATAGGAAGGATACTTTTTTTTGTGTGGTGAAGTATAATCCTGCGGGAAAATCAACTTCTAATCCATATGCAAATGAGTTTTCAGTGCACACAAAGTGTGGCCATGCTTGTTTTGGCCTGTGGTCATCATGAAGTGCAATCCCCTATAACAAAGATAGATCGGCCCTGATAAGAGATGGGTGAACCATGTGAGATTAATTTCATGAATATTTACAAGGTTGACCCACGAGTATTGTTTGTTTTAGTGCAAATCAAAAGTGCATGAGGAGACCATTGAGACCAGTAATTGTGCAGAGCATTATGACGTTGTCACACCCCACATGACCACTGAGGCCCAATCACAGGCCTCAGCATTAGAGATGAGCGAACACTGTTCGGATCAGCCGATCCGAACAGCACGCACCCATAGAAATGAATGGAAGCACCTGTGACGCCGGCCGGCCTCACAGGTGCTTCCATTCATTTCTATGGGTGTGTGCTGTTTGGATTGGCTGATCCGAACAGTGTTCGCTCATCTCTACTCAGCATCCCCAATGCTACAAGAGAACTCTCCAGCAACTCGTCCATCTTCTTTTGGAACGGCATCTCCCGTTGGGCCTTGGGCAGAACCCTCGGCCATTTTCTTGTGGCCGCTTACCCCAGCTTACTGTGTAAACGACTACAAAAAAATGGCTGCGGGCATGCGCAGTCGATTCTGCCCGAGGCCCGATAGAAGAGCTGACTGCGCATGCGTAGAAGTTTGAATCCAGCGCCGGAAGAAGACATGAAGAGAGGCCGTTCCAGACGAAGATGGAGGCGGCACTGGAAATTTCTCTTGCAGCATTGGGGACGCCCCCCCAGCGCTGTTTGAGTGCTGGGGACCGCCCCCAGTGCTGCAAGAGAACTCATCTGCATACCGAAGAAAACCGGGATTTCTACCAAATGGCGGCGTGGAGAAGACATCTAAAGGTAGGAGAGGACTAGCCTTTCTTAAAGCTATTCCTACATGTTAGCAAGAAAAAATAGCATTTTAATGATAGAATCCCTTTAACTTTAAAATACCCCCCATCACTTAACCCTGCAGATGTGAACCAGGCTTCAAGTGTGCACTATATGGTATCATTATTTGAATGATTGCACTGTGTATGATTTATATAGAAGTATTATGTTGCACTATGTAGCGGTATATACACACATTGTATATAGATCGTATTCTGTATATCTTCATATTCTTTAAAACTTCCCCATAACATAACAATTTATTAAAGTAGGAATGCCAGGAGAGCCATTCTGTCTTCTTTAACAAAATGCAGACATTCTATTAAATTCTAATAAAACTTAGAAACAGATTACTTATTTTTATATAATGACTTATAAAGGAGAATAACTTACTTTATAACCGTACGCATGAGTTATTCTACCCAGCATGTGGGTCCAATGCAACCCTAGGAGTCTTACTAAGCTTCTTAGACTGCGAATAGAAAAACTGGAAAGATAAGACACAAGAAGATTTGTGCAAATTCCGTTTTCTGCTTTACATTTTCATCGGCACAAAGTGAAATTATTTTATTATGAGTAATTTCCTCTCACTTGTTGTTTAATGTAAAATAAACCCGGCTTGATGGTAATTACTGGACCAAAGCCACACGTCGTAATGAGCCATTCCTACTCGGAAAACAGGACGTTTTAAGCAGAAAGAGATAACATGAAGAATTGTTTTCCCCTGTTATAGGTAATTTAAAAGTTCATTATTGAATGTGGGAGACGGTGCACAGGAAACATTAGCAATTCTGGCATTACCATCTGTAAATAAAGCCGGTCACACATTGATATGTATTACCAGGTCATACATTATTGATCACAGCTCAATCCTGATCACCTAAAAAGGAAGAAACTCTATTTTCCTGTAATAAGTAGACAATCTTCTTGTAGCAGGCTTCAGGCGTCATACATTACATTACATAGAAATACATTACATTACATACATATATTACATAGAAAGCCGTCCTTAAAATATTCATATTTCTTACATTATTTGTCATGGATTTTATGGATATAATATTCAAAGGCCTTAGATACAGAATTGGAATTTCGGTAAAATTCCTGATGTGCTGGATGTATCAAGTAAATGTGTTTACAGTTAGCAGAGATAAATAAAAAAACAATACATATAAGATAGATAGATAGACAGATGATATGTAGATAGATAGATAGATAGATAGATAGATAGATAGATAGATAGATAAGATATAGATAGATAAACCGATAGATAGATAGATAGATAGATAGATAGATAGATAGATAGATAGATAGGAGATAGATAGATAGATAGCTATGATAGATAATAGGTAGATAATAGATAGATAGATAGATAGATAGATAGATAAATAGATAGATAGATAGATAGATAGATAGATAGATAGATAGGAGATAGATAGATAGATAGATAGCTATGATAGATAATAGGTAGATAATAGATAGATAGATAGATAGATAGATAGATAAATAGATAGATAGATAGATAGATAGATAGACTCTCTTGTGACATTCAGTGATTTCTTGGCCTCCCCTTCTAGCCTCTTTGGCCTACTGCTCTGATCAGATAGATTATATTATAGATGAACTTATACTTACCTTGTGTAATGTCCCGGTACTGCTTGTCCCATTCCCTTTAATAGTCCTTGCAGACCGAGATAGTATGGACATTTGCATATAAGGTAAAGAGATTCCTCCCCCTTCATTCCTTCTATATATTTACCAGTGTTTCTATTTTACCAGAGCCAGCACACAGGGGGTCTATTAATGCGCCATCTTGTGGATGTTTTTGTGAACTACACCTGCCTATACTTGCCATTGTAATTTGAATTGCCAGTGTACAGGAATGTCCAGTATGATCAGGTGACCTTCAGGACCAATCAAGCTCCCTTGGCTGGCCTGGAAGAGGAGGAGTTACAGCCCCCTCAAGGGGGGTTGGGGACCTTTTGTCTGGGTCCTTTGTGTGAAGACATCTAGACAAGACATGTGGAGCTAGCAGCCAGAGATTGCTTTTCTTCTGTACTCAAGATTCTCCTCAGAGAGTGTTTTCCTCTGAAGCTCCAAGCCTACAAGCACTAAAGTTGACGGACCTGGTTATCCATACATCTGGGACCTCCCACGTATCTCTCTATTCAAGTAAGTCTTTGGGACAAATCTATATTTAAGAAGCCTATAGATAGTCTGGCAGAATTTGAAGGTCTCCCGCTGCTGATAATTCTATTTGCTCTCCCACATACGTGTATCCAGTTTGTTGAGGACTAACCCCCTGGATACAGGCCATCTTTACAAGTATATACAAGTTTAACTACCCAAGCAACTACTAATTAAACTATCCAAAGCATTCCTGCTCCAAGCTCCATCACATGCTAACTGGACACTACCTACAAAGATCACTGTATTGTATGTGAAGAATTACTCCATATGTACATTTGTATTACTTTGTCCTGCTAGTAAAAGAGCAACGACTACCCCCGAGACCTGGTTGTCTTTGTCATTGTCAGATATCACGTGGGGGTGGGTAGTCGGGGACATCAAAAAGGAGATTTTGTGCACATTTGGGACCCAGGGACCCCCTAAAAGCCAGCCACATCTGATACATTACCCGTGATACCAGCCCTGGCCCTCCTGAGTGTTACACTTGCGTCACCTCTCCCAGACTCCCTTGGGTGAAATCATGAACACTGGGGGACCTCTGAGACCTGTAATTGAGCTGCAACAATAACATGGGGTGTGCTGATGTCATGATGTTTGTGATAAAGTGCAGGACGCCATAAGGATAACTAAGCAGAGGTGTTTCTGCACCTTCCCTGGGCCTCAATTTACAACATTTCAGTCAAGATCAAAAGTTTTGTAAAATCTGCAATGAATTTGGTTCATTTTGATTGGTTTGCTCATCTCTAGTCATGTCCTAGTCTCTCACATTGAGGTAGATTGTTTTTTTGGGGGATAGCTGCACTTTACAGACTTATACATGAAACCATAAAAGCAAAAATAAAACCATAAGGGACATAAAAGTTTCTGTTGGGTGGCATAATATTTCTGATCATCTTTACCAAAGCCATTGAAAGTTTTTTTTTTGCTTTAAAACATTTCTATTATTTGCAACATTTGTAACACTTGAGATTTCTATTTTGCTCTTTAAATATAATGATGACCTTGGCAAGAGAACATGGCTGTGCTCATATACAGTAAATGAACTGAATGTGGAGTCAGCAAATAAGATCTATATGTAGGTTAGTTCTGAAAAGAGTGTTGGAGTATTTGTCTATTCAATAACATACACCATGAGTTTTTTGACAGATGTTTTTTCTTATTGCTTCCTTTACATTCCTAGGGTAAACGTTTGTATACAGACCCTGCACGCACAGGTCAGGTGAGTGGTTTCCGATGCACGCATAGTCAGTCATGGGATCTTCTACTTATATGTCACCAAAGCAAAGTACTTATGTAGCTAGTAGTAAGCTATAGGGGGCTGCCGCATGTACTGTGGCCACATGTCAGGCTGCAGGAGTTTTTATTAAACAGAGTCTCTATATATGACATCTTCCTCTTCCTCAAACATTTGGCATGACAGATTCTTGGCTTGACTGTGGATTTGTAAATGGCACCTGACATCTTTACAACCAGCAGATATTGGCAGGTGAAACCGGCCACACGTGTATGGTGCCCTTTCAAATGAACTGGGCAGCCATGTAAAGCAGTAGTCAGGCTCTATTCCGCTTCGGCACAGTAGTACATGTCATGTTCACGTTCTATGTTATACTTGTATCTTAGTACAAAGATACTATAGCGTCCTCCCTTATGTTAGCTTGAACTTAGTAAAGGACTCATCTACAAAGTACCAACTGGGTAGCCACACAAAGACACCAAAGACATATAGAAGAGACATCTTGTGACACAGTATCACAAAAGTAAGTTGTTTTGAAAAGCTGATAATATTATGTCCAGCCAAGAAGAATAAAAATAAGATAATGAAAAACATATACATATCTTCTCTTTAACCAATTGCAGAAGATCATATTGTCTGCACCAAATTTGACACATAAATAAAGCAGGCGCTTTCAAAGGTCTTAGATTGCTTCTCATTTCTCTTGGACCTACTGTTCTCAACATATTCTCATAAGCAAATAGTGTATCACTGGCTTCCACATTAAGAAGGCTTCCTCCATGTCATATCAGATGACCCATATTAGCCAGTAAAAGCTTGCAGGTACTTTAATCTTAACTTCACTGATTCACACATGTTAGACCATGTTTTGATAACAATGACATACATTTGTAACAATGTTTTTCTCATATAAGGGACTCAAAGTGCAGGAATAGGGCTGTTAGTGACTGCCATATAGGCACTCTCCCCCAACAGCCAATTTACCTGACACTCAGTGTGACCAAGTCAGCGTTGAGACCCAATCGCAAGCCTCAGCAGGGACCCCAGTTGCCTGACGTCACAATAAGCCCCACCCATGCTTTAGAAATGTGGCAAGCAGGAATTTTAATTGGACAAAAGTTGTTAATATTTGTGCAAGTGTGATGTGATTTAAAGGGTCAATGATGATTTTCTTTCAATTGTAAGCTCAGCAGGGCTTGTCTTATCATGGGAGGTTGAAAGGAACTCTCCAAAATAGATTGTAAGCCATGACATTAATGTCCCGTCAATAGACATCTGGAAACTGACTTTATTGGCAGGAATCCTCTCTTTATGCTAATGATGACCAAGGTGGCTCCTATCTCTGAGGTTGGGGTAACATCTGCTATAAATCTGCTAATATATTAACTAATAGTTGTTCTGGCAATGGTTCTTGGCTGTGGTCTATGTAATGTGGTTGGAGATTGCATTGTAGTGATTTTCCCATTAACTCTAATGAGAGTGAATGTGTTTGTGTTATGACGAGCAAGTAAAAACATCTATAAATCTGCTAATATATTAACTAATAGTTGTTCTGGCAATGGTTGTAACTCATGGTCATGTCCAAAACTGATCCAAATCATTGGGCGATCACGCTCTTGTGAATCATTGAGACACAACCACATTTGCGTTCACTGGCAGAGATGTCGGCTGCAGGACACCGTGGTCTTTGGCTGTGTGATGTGTGTTATGACTGAAGTTGCTGTGTAGTCCCCATACTAGAGATAAGCGGCCATCATGGTCTACATTTATAATGTATCATCATAGAGAGGATTCCTTACTATAGTCTGTAAGTTCTACGGAGCAGGATAACCCCTATCATCACATAATCTTCCATGTGCAGATGGGGCAGGCGGTCTATGAACATCATATAGTTGTCCATGCACAAATGGAGCAGGCAGTATGTGAACCATCACCCATGTACAGATGGGGTAGGTGGTCTATGAAGTGCCACATAGTCGTCCATGTACACATTGACCAGGCGGTCTATGAACTATAGAATGATCAGACTGTGCTTACATACCACATGTACTAAAGCGGCTGCTCCCCACAAATGGAATAATGAACCATGACACAGAACTAAGGCTCACTTGGTGTCTGGTACATCTATATGTAAAAACAGCCCCATTATGATACATTCGATGGTCAAGTGTAAAGTAGTGTAAAGTTGTATTGAGTGCTCCCTCCTCATTTCCATCTCCTCTAACATTATACCATGGGAGTGACACAACCCTACCTGATCTACCTGAAGATGGTGATAATAGGTGTAAAAGCAGTACAGGTCGCCAATAAATAAATATATATATATATATATATATATATATATATATATATATATATATATTGAACAGCTCCACAATTTCATGACTTTTTGTAAATTTTTCAGAATTTTCAAGGAAAATAAATATTTGGGAATATTTACTATTGAAAATGCGAAAGTGAGAGAAGAAAGAAATCCATAAAAATAATCCAGGAACTCACCATCAGTACATATATCCAAGTGAGGAAAGTGTGAAGGAGCTGCCTGTGAAGTTTTCTGGCCATTGATGTGAGACATTGCGGCTCAGTCTCAGTCTTGAAGGTAGAGGTGCATTACATGGGGTTTAGGTTGTTGTGGTGACAATGGGACTATCTAGCTCGATTCGACCCAAGATTTTCAAAAGTTTCAGGTTTGCCCAAACACTAAACTTTTGGGGTTTACTACCCACAAAACATTCTTATACTCTGGGGTCTCCTCAGACCTCAAAGTATAATAATTGAAGGGAAGTGAGAGAAAATAAAAAAAAACACATATACTCAACCTGCTTTACCTCTTCTAAGCGTTTGGCGGTCCCACAGTATCTTCTTTGGCTATCCAGCTGATATCACGCATCCCAGGTGAATCAAGTCATCACCACGCTCTTTGAGGGGTCACTGATGAGACCCGTGTTTGGGCCTCAGTGGTGACCCCTCCGGAGCATGTGAAATCAGGCGTAGGCTAGAAGAAAGCTCAAGAGAAACCACCAGATGCCACAAACATGCCCAGCAAAGGTGAAGGAAGGTGACTACAAGTGTTTGTTATTTTTCACACCTCTCCTGAGCCTCCACTTATTATGCCTGGGGTCTGAGGAGACCCCAGAGCAGAGGTTCCAAACCAGAGGTAACTCCAGGCTATCTTGAAGGATACCACTATAGTGAGAGCCACCTCTCACAAATTACTATTATACTGTGGGCTCTCTTCAGACCTTCAGAGTTTAATGATCGGAGGCCTAGGGGAGCTGAGCAAACATAGCAAACAGTGTTACTCATCTCCCCTGGGCATGGATCTTATTCCCTCTCTGGCATCTTCCAGCCTCCAGAGTGATGACAGGGACTGCTAGGCCTGTGATTTGGCCTTAGTTGTCTCATGGGCCACGCAGTGTAATGTGAATAGTCACAGGCCTCAGCAGTCCTTGGCATCACTTGGGAGGTTGTAGAGGACCCATGCTGGAGCCTGGGGGAGGTGAGTGACACTGTTTATTAAGTTTTTCACCTCCCTTAGGCCTCCTCTTATTATACTATGAGTATATTAGTAGTTCATGGGTGACAAACCCACAAAATTTCAGGTTCAGAAAGCCTGAAATTGTCAGAAAGTTTCTCTGCACTTTCTAGACAGTCCCATGGTGCCCTTAATCTGCCCCGGTGGTAAGTAATGTATGCAGCTTTCCATTCCTTCCTTAACCACTTCAGTACTGGGCCAATTTGTGCTCCAGGACCAGACACATTTTAGGTTTATTTTGTATGTGCAGTTTTGAGGGCTGTAACATTTTTCTCGTATGTCTCAGTGAACTAATTTTTGCGTCTTTTTTCGGGGACACATAGGGCTTTATTTTTATGTTGTTTTTATTTTCAAATGTGTTTTAATTTTCTTATATCCAGGAAAATATAAACATAATAGGAGGGAAATTGTGTCTGGTTTTCAATTTATTATTTTTTTATTTAATAACACAAAGTGTCACTGAAAAACTTTATAATATAGTTTTTCCTCTCCGTTACGGTAATTTTTATTTTGTATGGTGTTGTCGAGGGTGGGGCTATAACCTTTAATAATGGCGTTTTATTAGCGTATTATTAATTTTTTTATTATTATTTTACTTACATTTTTTTTTAACTTTTTTATTATATTTTTATTATATTTTATTTTTTTCAGATTGTGTCCCCATAAGGTAATAAGAGACCTTTGGGGACATCTGATCACCTTTTTTTTGTACTGGAGGCTCATTGAGCGCTGTATACACAGCAATCGAGATGGCAGGGGAGGTAATAAATCTTCCCTACCATCTCTCTGGGAGCTCTGGCTGAAGTTACAGCCGTCTCCCAGCTTCAGTAGCTGCACGATCTCCGTGCAATATCTGTGTTCTGACTGGACGTACCGGTACGTCCTGTCAGAACAAGGCAACCACTTCCCGGACGCATATAGTCTATGGGCAGTCCGGAAGTGGCTAAAAGTCACTAAGCAAAGGGGCCATTTTACGCTATGTAGGGGGCATTATTTTAAATGTGGAGGCTATTATATTACATGTGAGCACAGTGTAGGATCCATTATATTACATGTGAGCACAGTGTAGGATCCACTATATTACATGTGCGGAATTGAGGAAGCCATTCTAATGAGTGTGAGGGCCATTACAATACATGTGGGGGCACTGATGGGGACATTACATAATTGTTAACAAAGGTTCTAAATGAAGCCTTATTTTACTAACATTTATAAGTAATCACTACTTTAGGAGTTCTCAGTTGGGACATTTCCTCACCAAGGGGTTCTGTGATAGAAAACGTAGGCTCCGGAAGACTGAAATTTTAGTTGGAATATACAGATGTCCTATGCATTGGGAAGCACCAGTGCATAGTGTTTGGCTAAATACTTCCAGACGAGCTATTACAATATTCCGTAGTTATGTTATAACTGGTGTATCACACTAAAGAAAGGACTCTTCTGATGAGTTTGAGGAAATGTGTAGGGAGATATATTGGGTTATTTTAGGACATCCAATGGTGCTAGCCTCTAGTAGGGGCGGCTCCATACCCCTTCGAGTAGGGTAAGGTCTTCTTGATAGCGTAAACTAGACTTGTCTTCTTCTTTTTTCTGGTCTCCTCAGAGGTTTACATTTACAATATATTCATCTGCTTTACATATTATCCTAAGTATTGACATTGGACACACAGGAAACAGACCAAGATAAATAGACAGCAACTTTTTCACATTTCTTATGGCTAGGTCATGATCAGTGTGCCAATGTGAATTTATAGACATTCGCTGAACCTTTAATGGAATAGGGGAGAGGGGGTCTGATAACAAAATATATCGCTATAATAAAAACCAAGGACACATGTAACTAAGCTATGTAAATAAACATAAAGCTTGTAAATGAGCCCTCCGGCATGTCATATGCGGATTGTGAAGCATATGGAAAAGCTCTATATGTTCTCTTCAGTATAATTCAAGATCCAGACTCCTTAACTAGACGTGAGACTAGATATACTATAAACAACAATTATAAGACTGTCTTTATGACATGACGCAGACCACATGCATTTCTCAAAAGAATATTCCTTCACCCCTAAAGCAAGGTCATTGTCTATTAGAAATGAGTCTTCTCATACGAGTCCCGTGAGTTACTGTATAGAAAATAACAGTTATTCGACATTTGCTTTGGAAATGTGCAAACATTGGTGTCTATTGTCTGCAATAAAGGCAGACAAGCAAGATGTCTCTAATCTTGGACATTTAACCACTCAGATACCACCATGGCATCTGAGTGGTTACTCTCACAATTGGTTAGACTTTTGGTAACTAAACCTCTCTCCCATTCAGATCATGGGATCTGTTCCCTTACCATGTGAGCTGGGAGCCTTCTGAAGTTTCCCAGGTTAGACTACTATTGAGTCTGATCGTAGGGCAAGGCTCAATACTAGTACAGATATAGCAAATAGAGATGAGCGAACAGTAAAATGTTCGAGGTTCGATATTCGTTTCGCGTAGCCCCTCAATATCTGACTACTCTAATTGACTATCGAACCCTATTATAGTCTATGGGGGGAAAATGCTCTACCTGGCAGAGTGATTTCAGAGCCGGAAGACCCCGCGGGGAAGCTGCACGGAGACTTCTAAAGGTAGGAGAAGAACCAGCGTTGATTGGCCGACTGTATAGCATTCGGCCAATCAATGCTGGTTCTGCATCAAACTTTTCCATTCGAATAGCGAGTGGTACTCGATCAAGTACGAGTATTTCGAATACCGTAATATTCGATCGAATACCTATAGTACTACTCGCTCATCTCTAATAGCAAAGTTTATCATCACACTTAACAGGTTAAAAACCACGTAGTATGCAGTGATGATGCAATTTTTGCAAAAATATTTCCTACGGTTTTTGTTGTCTTCTTTGATAAGATATCACACTGCAGCAAGTTATCAGAAAGCCAAGGTAAATCTGCTATCTGAATTGCAATTTTACCATAGACAGCAACACAAAAGTATTGCAATCTATGGTATAAGTAATCTGATGAGCGCAGGTTTAAGCCCTTAAGGGTTTTAAAACATTTATTAATATTTTTACAATATAAAATTTTTTAAAAATACATTAAAAATCTCCCACTTTTTACTAGAATATATAAAAGCAAACAAACAAATTAGGCATCCCTGCAACCAAAAATGCCCGGACTGGTAAAATATGGAAATATTTGTCCCATATGGTGAATGTCGTAGAGGAAAAAAATCAAAATAGCTGAATCCCTGTTTTTATCAATAATTCGCCTCCCCCAAAAAATCTAATAAAAAGGGATCAGTCGGATATTCTTCAAAATGCTAATAAAAAAATTCACCCTTTTAAACAGCTCCGTACATGGAAATTCTAAAAAGCTGAGAGTGTCACAACATGGTGACACAAATTAATATTTTTTTTTCAAAGATTATTTTTGTAACGGTATTAATAAGTATAAAAACTATAGAAATTTGGTATAGCCTCAATGATCTGCAGAATATATCGTATATTCTCGAGTATAAGCCGACCCGAATATAAGCCGAGGCCCCTAATTTTACCACAAAAAACTGGGAAAACTTATTGACTCGCGTATAAGCCGAGGAGGGGGAAAATGCAGCAGCTACTGGAAAATTTCAAAAATTAAAATGGTCTGAGTTTTTGGGTACAGTAGTTGCTGGGTGCTGGGAAAGGGGAGAGGGTGTTTTGGTTGTCTGTCTGCCCCTTCCCTGAGTTTGAGGACTGTTTTTTCTTCCCCCACTTGGAATTCAGCCTGGCTGAATATAGCGTATCTGCAGTGCTCCTATTAACCCCTTCCCGACGGAAGAGGAGCACTGCAGATCCCCTATATTCAGTAGACCGGGCACTGTCAGACACAGGGATGCCTAATGTGTATGTGTTTCACAGTCATTTTCTACTTTTGTATGTATTCTAGGGAAAGGAGGTGATTTAGAACTGTTATTTTTTTATATCCTTTTTTTTGTTTGCACTATTTTATGGGAGATTCTATACATTCATATTGTGGCTCGTCATAGACACCCCCCCCCCCAAAAAAAAAAATAAATAAAAAAAATAAAAAAAAATATAATAATAATAATTTTTTTTTCCTGACTCGAATTCAGCTTATACTCGAGTATATATGGTAAGTAACATCTCATTTTTACTACACAGTAACAGGAAACCTGTAAGAAAAATGGTACAATTAAATTTTTTTTCAATTCTACCACGTTCTGGTTTTTTGGATTCCAAGTAGATTGTATGGAATATCGAATGCTGCCATTACAAAGTACAATATGTCCCGCAAAATATGACATATGAACAGAAAAAATATAAAGCAATGGTATTGGAAAGATGGGAAGTTAAAAACAAACTACAAAAGCAGAAAAATTCTGTATCCTCAATGGGTTAAGATCTGAATTATTTTCTCTATATAAAATTTGCTTGATCGGTCTGATTTTCATTGCTGCGTTTTCACATTTGTATGTAGCTCATGACGTATTATACAATCTCATAGTAGTTTAGTCTCTATTTGCTTTTTATTCTCATACACTTCACGGACTATAGGTAACAAGTAAAATTGCTTATTCTGATTAGAAGGTTCTAGTATTAGTGGAGCAGTTTGTTGGAGAGGAATGATAAAAGAGAAATACAGCTGGCTTTCATCTTGCTCTAGGTCGATCATTGGTTATTCAGAAATTGACTTATGATAACTTTGCGGTCATAACCTCAATACAAGAAAAAAGCTTTTGACATCAACTACAACCCTCTCTCCTTTACTCACCCAAATATTGACACACTGTAGGAAATCTTACCATTTCTCTAATTTGACGTGGTTATGTTTGTACAGTCCTATAAGGTGGTTCCTAGAAATCTTCTACAAGAATCTATAGCCACTAGGTGTTTAGAGATTTTCCATTGATACCTTAAGGCTAAGTTCACATGGGAGTTTTTTGGACCGGAATTTGACGCAGAGGCCGCCTCAGATTCCAGTCCAAAAAACAGCTAGGATGCATCGGCATCCAGTCGCAGCATTCCACTCTGGATTAGGCCCAAATGAATGGGCCTAGCCGGGAAGGAGGTGTCACGAGGACATCCACAGCAGAATCAGCTGCGGAACCCGCCTGAAGAAAGGGCAGGTCGCTTCTTTTTTCCGTGAGCAGGAACAAACTGGTCACGGAAAAAGAAAATGATCAGCTCTCATTGATTTCAATGGGAGGCGTTTTTTTGATCCAGGGTTTTTATACAGACTGCCAGATTTGGAGTCGGGAAGGAATTTTTTCCCCTGAAATAGGGCAATTGGCACGAGACTCATGGGGGTTTTTTTGCCTTCCCCTGGATCAACACTGTAGGGATTGTAGGGTTATAGGTTGGACTTGATGGACTAATATCTTTATCCAACCTCATCAACTATGTAACTATGTAAGGATTTTGACGTGGATTCCACATCAAAATCCTTACCAAAAAACTCCCATGTGAAATTAGCCTATAGACCACATGTATACCGAAAATGGCAAAACTGGTAGTGTCCTGCGGAAATCCTAGACAAAAAAGTCACGTAAGCCCAATGTTAGCCTGCTTCAAGATATTGGACACCCAATATGGTCCTTTGGGATCTGTTGCTGTACATCATTGGACAAGTTGTTTTTCTGCTCTTATGGTCCTACAGCAGAAAAGAACAACAGAAAGTCAGTCAAGAATGTGACAATAATGTATCATTTTTGTATATTTTTTGGTTGCTGCTTTCAGTTGAAGAAGAAAATTGTTACTAGATGAGATCACAACAGCCCCCATCTTCTATGACTACTAATATGCATTTTTTATTATGTTGGGCACAGGTTTTCTTAGGTAGTATAGAAGGTCTTTGGATCTCCACCAGCTCCGGAGACTGTACACACACATACCCACACAATGGGCACCGTAGATTTTTACAGCAGCCACAAAGGGATTTCTTTCCACTGTCTAAACTTTCGGACAACTTTTGAATTTCTGGCAGTATTTGCGTCAGTCATAAATTTTCTAATCTACTTCATTAGCAAATTTTGTCTCCTTTCTGTGAAATCCTGCATCTCTTTATTCTTTGCCTTGCTTCTGTATTCAGAGCTATTCCTGCCTCCTTCACAACACCATACTGTCCACAAATACTGATCTGCAATCTGCAAAAACACATGCTAGCATGCCATCCACAATCATGGATCCACAAAAGGACTTCTAGGACTTCTACATTTGTCTGTACCATAAATGAGGATTAAAATAGGACATGCTTCATAATTAGCGGACTCAAAAAATGAGGTTGTGTGAAGGAGACCTTACTGTGTATGGAATACAGGCTTGAAGTATAGGGTGGTGTAAAATGTGGGCAGAGGAGAGTCAACTCAAACACTTATCTCGGGTGTTCTAAAACATAGAAACTTGCTATAGGTGTCATATAAAAGAGGAGATGCCCTTTTTTCATATGCCACTGCAGTGCTATCTCTATTATTTCCAGAGATATCACTGATTGAAAACACAGTTGGGATATTTATATCATATATATTTTCAACTAGTGATATCTCCGGATATAATATAGATAGCATAGCAACCTCCTCTTTCATATGACACCAAACACAAGTTTCGACATTTCTACATGTTCGAGATATAGCTGTTTGAAGTGACAATCAACACCTTCATTTTCTTTATATTTTACACAGCCCATATTCCATACATAGTTACTGAGTGAGAGGCAGGAACAGCTCTCAATACAGAAGTCAGGGGAAGAATAGAGATGCAGGACTTCACAGAAAGGAGACAAAATCCTATCCTACTAATGTTATAAATGTGAAAGTTTGTGGATTTGGATGTTTGTTTTTCAATCACGCAAAAACGGCTGAATGGATTGGAATGAAATTTAGCACATAGATAGTTTGTGACCTTGATTAAAACATAGGCTACTTTTTATCCCAGTAAGTGTCATGACTTCGTGACTGTTATGAATTTATGTTCACATACTATATTACACTGCTCTTGGCAGCAGCTTATCTCAGGTTCTGATAAAGCCAGGTCTGTTATCTCTCTATGTAAACACACAGATAACCCTCAGTCCATTGTGTACATGCATTTGCATATTATCTGATCTGCTCCAGGCAGGGCTGACACACTGGATGGGAAAACAACTTTAATCCAGATTGGCAGTTTGCCCATTTTAAACATGCTGGGGGAAAAAAATCTAATTTGTGGCAAAATTCTAAAACAACGAGAGCTATGAAGGTAGCCAGAAGTCACAGATTTCTCCTGAAGCGGAGCTCAGGAGGATTGCGCAAGCTAGGCATCAAGCAGCTCCCATTCTCCCATGGATTTTCTCCCATTCTACAAAGACACACTTAAATGAAAAAAAAAAGTACATTGTGATCCCTATATGGGGCTCACAATCTACATTTAAAAAAAAATCCAGTCCAAAAAACCCTGTCTGAACCCAGCCTAAGACGACCACTCTCACTCTGGAGCCATCACGGGTTTGACTTGGTCATTCAAGCATTTTCCCTGCAGAGGACTCTGCAGAAGTAAATGTGGTATTACATGGTTATTTGGATGACATCTTGTGTCCTCCTTCTATGATGTCCTAATAGATTGTATAAATAGAATTTGTCTTTATCTTGGGTGCAAGTCAAAAGATTTTTTTTTTTCTTAAGATTCTTACATGTTGACACTCTTAGCATCCTCCTCTAAGATTACTGGCATGTTTTGGAAATATTGCATGAATCCATAAGGTTTAGTAACTTCTGAGGTTTGAAACACGTGTGATCCATACTTCATAATTATTAAATAAATGACCAAGATATAACCTTTGCAACTGCCGTGGAGAGCTCGGAGGCATCTGGTATATCTCCCAGACACTTTAATCAGGGATTATAGGGCCATTTCCATGTTAAATTACAATATCATGAATATTAGTTTCTTCTGGGCTTTGGATCCATTGATAGCGTTGTTACAAGTTTATGAGCAATTCTATGTTAATTATCAAGATTTTATGTTTGCCTTTACCATTGCCTCAATAAACTATGGATTATCCTTGCCAGGGACCCCTACAATTTATCACTGCCACCAGAAAAACCTCTATGGTAACAGACTACAAACAAAGCCCGTGTAGTCTAATTCCGCAGTTATACTAGTTATATTCTCCTCTTTACTTTTGCTACCAAATATAACTTAAGCTGGACTCACACCAGTGTTCGCATTCTGTTTGGGGACTCCGTCCCTGAATCCACTTGAAAAAAGAAGAGAAACCCCATTATAGTTTAGTTTTCGCAGGTAACCACTTTTAAAGCAAATTAGGTTTCCATTTTTCAGGTCCCCAAGTGGACGCGAAGAACAGAAAGCTGAACTCTAGTGTGAATTTAGCACTAGCGAAACTAGGGAGTGCTGTTTTACAGATCCATAATACATCTATATGCTGCAGTTCTTATTCTGATCCATTAGAATTTCTGTCATGTCCAGACATTTAGATAAAATTTGATACATTTGCATGAAGCTGGCCGTAAGGTTTAGATACAGATTTGTTCACCCTATACATGGTGCTTATATTTGGTGCAGTGGCATAACTAGGAATAGCAGGGCCCTGTGGCGAACCTTAGACATGGGCCCCCCATGACTGATGCCAAAGGTCTTGACCAACCGCCCCCCCCCCTTCCGCATTTCTGCGCACACTATTATGCCCCATAGTGGCCACTGCACACAGTATTATACCCCATAGTGGTTCCTGCACACAGTATTATGTCCCATAGTGGCCCCTGCACACAGTATTATCCCCCATAGTGGCCCCTGCACACAGTATTATCCCCCATAGTGGTCCCTGCACGCAGTATTATGCCCCATAGTGGCCCCTTAACACAGTATTATGCCCCATAGTGGCCTCTGCACACACTATTATGCCCCATAGTGGCCCCTGCATACAGTATTATGTCCCTTAGTGGCCCCTGCACACGGTATTATCCCCCATAGTGGCCCCGGCACACAGTATTATGCCCCATAGCGGCCCCGGCACACAGTATTATGCCCCATAGCGGCCCCTGCACACACTATTATCCTCCATAGCGGCCCCTGCACACACTATTATGCCCCATAGCGGCCCCTGCACACACTATTATGCCCCATTGTGGACCACCCATATATAATTATTATGCTCTGAGGTATTTTCAGACTTTTTCAGCTTTCATAAAAAACACGGTTATTTACCTCTCCCTGGTTATGGTGCACTACCCTCAGATCTCTTCAATGTTGGAAAAGACGTCACCTGACCTAACCCAGCATCGTGTCACATAATGATGCTGGCCTGGGCCATGTGACGTCTGTGATGTCACCAAATAGGTCCAAAGCGTGTTGGAGCACAGGAGAGGTAAGTAACAGTGTTTTTTAAGTCTTTCAATTCTCCTGGCACTCTGATCATTATACTCTGGGGTCTGAAAAGACCCCAGAATATAATGATAGCAATGTTTGTGGGGTACGGGGGCCCATGATCTAACTTACTGATCCCTGCTCCTGCTCTCAGTCGCCTCCACTTTTGCAGAAAGAGAAGCGTCGGAGACCATAAGCAGGAGCGAGGATTGGCAAATAAATAGGGACTGTTAGCTGCTGGGGTTATTCTAGCAGGTAACGGTCTGTTTAAAAAAAAAATAAAAAAAAACATCAGGGGTCCACTGTGCCCCCTAATGTCACGGGCCCTGTGGCAGCCACTACCATTGCTACCCCAGTAGTTATGCCACTGGTTAGGAGGTTTCTATACACAAATAATCATCTGGTCCTGCAGTAATTGTCAACATTCATCTAATACATAAGGTCACCCTGTTCTTTATTTCACATATAGTTTTTATTGAGTTATCTTACTGAAAAAAACAACACACATTATGCAAAAAAACAAAAAACAAATATATGATCAATGTGTAATATCTTTGCCTGTTCAGGTCTCTACGTCATCCTATGTTCACATGTTGCTGGTGCAGGAGGCATGTGCAGCTTGATAACTTGCTTAGAGTTTTTGGTTGCATTGTCTGAACACTGTCCTATTCCTTCACCTTCTTAATTGATTCCCCATCACACCATCTCCTTCACCTTCATTTCCCTCTGCTCCTCTAATAGTTAAGTTTAGCCTTGCCCTATGATTGACAGCCTGCCTTCCTATCAGGTCTAGGGCGGGTTCTTCCTCCCTATTTATTCTTGGCTCTCATTCACACAGGTACTTGCTATTGCCATGTGCGTGCTGGCTTTTCTCTTGCTGTTTGTTCTTGTACTGATTCTTGACCACTGGCTTTCCCTATAGACTACTCTTTTGGATATCGATTTTGACACTGCATTGCTCGACTGTTACTGACCCTCGGCTAGCTGACCTCCCTTTGTTGTTGTTTGTCTTGTCTGCGTTCTGTGTGTCACGTATATAGGAAGGGCCCATCTCCAAGTTGTCGACTATCACTTAGGATAGGACCGGCAAGCAGAAAGGGACAGTGGGGGGCTTCAGACCAGGGCTCACTGTCTCTTGTGCCCCTCCTCCAGGGTTCAGCAGCTACTGGGGAATTGTTGTACTAGCAATTCCCTAACACAATGACTCTATAATACGATACTTTTGAAGGAAAAACAAAGTGTATTCAAGGTAGGGTAGGGGAAGATAGTACAGAGTTTACAGCAATACATAAGTATGTATGAATAGTAAGAGTGGGGAATACAACCTCAGTATATTGTCATAGACTCACTATAGGAATATCAGGCAATAGGATCTGGTGATAATCCAAAGAGTCCACATCTCATAGCAAGAGGCAAGTGAGTGATTTCTAAGTGCATTCTCATAAGTGCAGTGAGAAGAGACCATTTCATTTAGGGAATAATACATGGACAGAAGAAGGACCTCCAACTCCTAAGTATTGGGCATTCAGCCGATAGTAAAATATGGCCAGATAGTACTCTAGTGTCAGAGGATATCACATCCATATCCAGCAACAAAAGGGCCAACTCAGGGGAGGGATGAATAGAAACGCCAGTAAGGTCAGAAACAAGTAGGAACACTGCCACCCAAAAAGGCATGAGAACGGGGTATCCCCAAAAAATATATAGGAGGGTCCCATGGTGACAACTCTGTCTCCAACAAGTGCTGGGAGAGCCCAGAAATATAGAGGTTCTATATAATACCACCTAGTTTTAAGTTTGTGATGAGTCTTCAAGAAAGTGGCTCATTTGGAGGCTTTAAGGGACCTTCTAAATGCAAAAGACCCGACCAAGGTCCATCCAGTAAATTGGCTTTGTTATAAGCCTCCCTAAATATGTCATAAAGTCTTCTAGTAAGGAAGAGAAACCGCATAAAAGCATTAGAAAGATTGTGGAGATGGTAAGTATATAATGTCTAGACAAATACGACCTAATCTGCAAATATTAAAAGAAATCATCGGCTTTTACCATATTGAGTAACCAGGGAAAAGACGGGTATAATGAGATGGCCGCCAATACTGAATATGGCAAATACAAGTCCAGTGAGAGATGTGACAGATCTGGAATTTAAGATAAGATAAGATAATCCTTTAATAGTCCCACAGTGGGGAAATTTCAGCATGTTACAGCAGCATAGTAATACAGATACAGGATAATACACAGTAATATAATACAGAAGTAGAAACACATATGCTGAGAAGAGAAAGTATACCAGGAGTCCATAGCAGCTAAGGAAGAGAAGAAAGAAGGAAGACTTGTTAATAATAATCATTAGTTCTCTGTGCGGAGTGATCTTCGCTTGGACTGATGTAGATTATACAGTCTGATCGCGGTTGGAAGGAAGGACTTGCAATAGCGCTCCTTCTCACACTTGGGGTGAAGCAGACGGTCACTTACAGTGCTGCCAAGTCCCATCAAGGTCTCATACATGGGGTGGGATTTGTTCTCCCGCATGGAGGTCACCACAGACAGTATCCTTCTGTCACTCACCACCTGTACTGGGTCCAGGGGGCTCCCCAGGAATAAGACATTGTAGTACTTCTAGGGGTGTAGGTCACCTTAATTCTTGAAGCAGTACTATGAGAGGCATCAGATATATAGACTCATGTTACTTGAGAATAAGTAATGAATATCCCAATAAATCAAGACATGGAGCGTGAATGTGGACAGAGGTTTATGTGTCTGCTCACACCTGAGTCAATACGTTACTGTAGATATATGGATGTGAAGCATGGACGGGTTTAGTAAATATACTGATAAAACTTCCTAGAAGTGTCTCCCATGAGAGTGAAAAATTGCAAATACTTTATAGCAATCCCTTGACATTTAGCCTTCCTTGGCGGTTTATATACAGGAGGGAGAGAAGAAGTCACTTCTATTACTTGTAGCCACCAGGCTTAGAACAAGTCTGAGCAGCAGAGATATTCCCATATCTGCAGCAGCGCCTCCCCTATATTATCTGACCTGGAGATTACGTTACAGATTCTGTCATTTGTGATAGGAAGAATAAAGAGCGGTTTTTGAAGCGCTATTTATTTATGAAACGACATCCCAATGCATTCTACTATAAGTCAACGGGATCCTTCCTGTGTAGCAGATCTGGCATTGGCTGCCATGCATAAGAAAAACCACCACAACCATAAAAACCTATATATTTTTCTTTTGGGGTGTTAAAATGTTACTTTGTTGTATGTTTTTGAATGTATCTAAAAATAAGAATGTAATAGGTAACAAGATATAAGCAACATTCTGTTTTCATTTTACTTGTAACTATGTCTTAAAAATAAATAAATAACATTCCAGGATAAATAACAAAGGAACGGCAAAACTCATAGTTATAATCCACCTCTACTGTGCAGCTCCCACACCTGCACAGCACAGCGCTGAGCAGAGCTGGGACTATAGGACGTGCCGGCACATACCGCAGAAGGAAGACTGGAAAGAAGAGAGGTAAGTATAATGGGGTCGAGGGTTGGGATGAGTTAGTTGGGAAAGGCTAGTGCTAGGTGGGCTAGCTAGGGAGACAGGGAGGGAGGGAGGAGGAGAGAGGAAGGGGGAGAGTGAGATGAGAGGGAGCTACTGTGAAAGCTACATAGCAGCAAGCCGAACCTGTAAACAAATACAGAAAATACCAGGAGCTCCCAGAGACACCCAGAAATCACTCAAAACACTTCTAAAGCAATGTGGGTGCATGTATTAACCCATTAAAGTACTAACAGATCTTTTTAATTACCCAGAAAACCCCTTTAACCACCTCCGGACTGACCATAGAATATTTACGTCTGGAAGTGGTTGCGTTGTTCTGCAAGGACGTATTGGTACATCCCTGCAGTTTTCAGAAGCTGCACATAACTATAACAAGAGCTCCCCTAGAGAAGGCATGGACGCTTTATTACCATCACTGCCTTCCAGATCGCTGTGTACACTGTGCTCCGTGAGAACTGTATACACAGTAATGGGCACCACCATGATGCGGCTCCACCCAGCGGTCACGTGATCTGCAAGGATCAGAGTCTGTAAAGCTGGGTTCACATGGGGGTTTTTTGGACCAGATTTTGATGTGGAGGCCGCCTCAGAATTCGGTCCAAAAAATGGCTAGCCGCGACTGGATGCCGGTGCAGTGCATACATTGAATTGGCATCCAGTCGAGGCATTCTGTTCAGGATTAGGCCCAAATGAATGGGCCTAGATGGGAGGGAGTGTCATGCCGCAAACTCTGCGGCGGATTCCGCCGCAGAATCCACCTCAAGAGAGGGCATGTTGCTTCTTTTTTCTGCGAGAGGGAACAAACCGCTTGTGGAAAAAGGAACCCATTGAATTCAATGGGAGGCGTTTTTTTTAGCCGGATTCTGATGTGGATTCCGCATCAAAATCCGGACCGAAAAACCCAGTGTGAACCCAGCTTTAGAGCTGCTGGGTCCTACAGCAGCCAGATCAGCTCTATAATAATGTGCAGGAGGCTGTGTTCTTCCTGCAACTGGGGATAAATGTACCAACTTAAGTTACAGGGGAGAGCAACCTCTCTCACCAAAAAAAACGAAGTGATCAGATGTCCCCAAAGGTCTAGTATGACCTTATGGGAACACAATGTGACAAAAAAAAATAAAAAATGAATAGAACAATAAAAAAAAAGTTTAAATAAAATACTGGATGTACTCGAGTATAAGCCGACCCGAATATAAGCCGAGGCCCCTAATTTTACCACAAAAACTGGGAAAACTTATTGACTCGAGTATAAGCCGAGGGGGGGAAATGCAGCAGCTGCTGGAAAATTTCAAAAATTAAAATGGTCGGAGTTTTTGGGTGCAGTAGTTGCTGGGTGCTGGGGAAGGGGAGGGGGAGGGGGTGTTTAGGTTTGTCTGTTTGCCCTTACCCTGAGCTTGAGAACTGAGTTTTTTTTCCCCCACTTGGAATTCAGCCTGGCTGAATATAGGGTATCTGCAGTGCTCCTATTAACCCCTTTCCGATGGAATCGGAGCACTACAGATCCTCTATATTCAATAGACCGGGCACTTTCAGACACAGGGATTTTCTACTTTTATATGTATTCTAGGGAAAGGAGTGATTTAGAACTTTATTTATTTTATTTTTTTATTCTATTTTTTTAAAACTTTTTTTCCCACTATTTTATGGGAGATTCTACATATTGCTATTGCGTATGGTCATAGACACCCCCCCCCCCCCAAAAAAAATATATATATTTTTTTTTTGCTTGACTCGAGTATAAGCCGAGGGGGGCTTTTTTAGCACAAAAACTGTGCTGAAAAACTCGGCTTATACTCGAGTATATACGGTAATTTAAAAAATACATAAAATAATATGCCAATAAAACACCCTTATTACAGGTTCTAGCCCAACCCTCGACATCACCATATAAAATAAAAATTACTGTAAAGGAGAGGAGAAGCTATTTTATAAAGTTTTTCAGTAGCGTCTTGTGCTATTAAATTAAAAAAAAAAAAAAAAAAAAACTGAAAGGTTTTCCCTACTTTTTTTGTTTATATTTTCCCGTAAAAATTTAAAACACATGCAAAAATAAAAACAACATAACAATCAAGCCCTATGTGTCACCAAAAAAAGATGCAGAAATTAAGTAGCAGTATGCTTAACCCTACCTAGCACATTTCAAAGACAAACAAACAGAATGGAGGCAAAGATATAAACTGGTTATTTGGAGGCAGGGGCTGAAATCCACCAGATAAGATGTACATTCACCTGTTCTTACTTTATCAAAAATATAAACAATGAGACACTTTAGTCCCTGGTCATTAAAAAACACAATTGGGAAATATCTCTGCAATACCAACTGTCACCACTGTGTGTCGTCAGAGTAGAGTGTAAGCAATACCTGTAGCAATCTGAGTATCAGAGTATAGTGTCTGCTTTAACTGTTGCATGTAAGTAATGTGAACAACAGCAAAGTGTCCCCTTTAAGCTTTACCTTCAGTCTTTCCCTGATTTTTCTTGTCCCCCTTTGTCTTGAAATCCAGACAAACCACCATCTAATGCTATATTGACTCTTAGCTGGGAGTGGTAAACACACAGATGAAAGCAAATAGAAAAGTTCAAGCAGCTCAGATTTCTGCATCCTTCCCCTATAACCCTGAGGCAGGGGGAACTAGCTCCTTGTACCCCTGCCACCTTACAGTGTGGCACATGAGCTCAGTGCAGCAGGAATTGCTCATAATCTCCCAGCAGTCAGCAGCATTAGGCTAATGCATCTCCAGGAATGAAGGTTATGGATGTGGAGAAGATGTGTGAATTAGGATAGCCCTTTTAATGGCTTCCTGGAATATTCTCCTTGAAGAAAAGTTGCTGCTGCTGGTAAGGCTGGTGTAAAATGAGCCCTGTGAGTGTAGCCTTGCCTCCTGCACATGAGGTGTGATGATGATGATGATGATGATGGGAATCCAGCAATGGATTTTCCTGGGGATTGCTAATTAAAGGCTGGTGCATGAGATGAGCCACAAGGGACACAACTACGTCTGCTGTGAGAGAGGATAAGAAGTGAGGGAGCTGCCTGCCCAGCACATCAGGGGAACCTGCCTGCCCAAGACATCAGGGGGAGCTGCCTGACCAAGCACATCAGGGGGACCTGCCTGACCAGCACATCAGGGGACCTGCCTGCAACACTCACTCTAACAACTTGACTTTTCCTCCCACATCCAATTCAATATTCCAAGCTGCATCCATCTCATGGACAAGCTAAACTCTATATAAGAGTCATCAGAGTAACTGGCATGGTGCATATGGACTGACAGAGCTCCAGGGCAGAGGCAAACTTCCTCCCTATCAGCAGGAGGCTGCCAGTCTTATCTATACCCAGGCACAGGGGCACAGGATCAGAAGCAGCTGCAGACCAGGTAACATATTCAGGTGCCTCCTTGTCCCCTCCAGCTCTGCTTTATGTGTTGTTTGCATGAGCTTAGCCTATAAGTGTAGTGAGTGTTATGTGTGTGCCAGTGCTGTGCTTGTGCCCTGCCACTCCACACTGGCAGCCTGTAAAGTATGACTACACTGAGCTGCAGCCTTATAATACTCTTACATCTGCACTTTTTCTTTTTCTTCCACCCCAAGAAGCTCCTGACAGATCCCCTGGATGAGATATGAGGAATATTATGGGCTCTGCACTGCTGGTTATTCTACTTATACTGCTCTCCCCTGGATACTGCAAATGCAGGACTGACTCCAGGAACCTGACTGACAAGAACCTGCTCAATTTTTTCATAACAATCATCAAAGACTTTAAGAGGTATCATAATGTAGAAGACAACAGTGCGCAGTATCCTTCAAAGCAAGACTATTACCCAGAAGACAAGGAGGATGTAGAATATGGGGCTTACCAGGAGCAGAGAGTAGGTAAGAACTTCCTTCCTTCTCCAGGAGTTTTACTTGGTGCATTTATGTTATAGTATCTATTTATACTTCTGCATTTATTATATTATGTCATTATTTATAGTTTATGTATTTATTTTGCATATTTATTGTTTTATATTATGTGTGTGTATATATATATATATATATATATATATATATATAACATATTTATCTTTATATTATATATGTATATTTTGTGTATTTATTTTAGCATATTTTTATATTGTGTTTATATTTTATATATTTTAACATATTTATTTTTAGATTATATATTTATGTATTTATTTTTTACCATATTTTCTATATTATGTGTTTATTTATATTTTATATACTTTATTTTTACATTATAAATGTATATTTTATCTATTTACCGTATTTATTGTAATATTATATATTTAACTTTTTTTTTTAATATTATCTATGTTTATTTTATGTATTCTACCATATTTTATATTATGTTTTGATTTATATTATTTATTTTTACATTCTATATGTATATTTTACCTATTTATTTTATCATATTTTTATATTGTGTTGATTTATATTTTACTGTATTTATTTTTACATTATGTACTTATTTATATTTGATGCATTTATTTACCATATTTAATCTTAGATTGTATATTTATTTATGTCACATGTTAATTTTACCTGCAATTGAAATCCTGAAAACACATCGGAGTAGCAGCATAACAAATAACAAACTCAGCTCTGCGACATTACCAACTCTGCTCACTGTTACATGCGTTAGAACTTTTTGAGCTGTGTAGATGGTGACTATTTGGAGTACATGTTCCCATATATGATATAAGGAATATACATGTATGTATTAGTCATAGGAAGAAAAAGGATTAAGCTTGTACATTTGTGTTCACAATATAGATGTAGCAGAGTTTACATTGCTACTTTAGTTAAAGTGTATTTTCAATTTTAATCCATTTTTCCTGAATAGTACATGACTATAAGAAACTTTGCAATATAACTTATTACAGAAATTATGTTTCATTCTCCAATGATTAAGGCTACTGTCCTTCTCCTCCTTACGTTCACTTAGGCTCTTTGTTACTATAGAGTCTATCTCTGTATTCACCTCAAACAGAAGTCTATGGACAGAGAAGAGAGGATGAGGAGGAGGTTGTTAATTGATTTATTGCCTCATCCTTTACAGTGGTAGATTTTTATCTTAGAAGTGTTAAAAGAGTTCCTTAAGCAGCTGCGGCTATTTGTGTTTTCCAGCAGCTTCCTCCTCCAACCTTCCATAGACCTCTATGTAAATAGTAACTTAGCCTGTTAAATGGAGAAGGAAACCTATTTTTCTAATAAGATATATTTAGCAAAAGTTGTTTTATAACTGGAGTTGACATACCTCAGCCAGTCCCATTGTATTATCATTACCAGCTAATGATATGGTGCAATATATACGCAAATATATACACTATATAGCTATCACCTCCTATGGGGACCTGTCTATAGAGGGTACTTGTAAGAGAGTAAAAATCCTCTCACTCCTAACAAGTGCCTTGAACTATCATGTACCTGGCTGTGCCATCATTTGGGAGATAAGATAAGATAATCCTATAATAGTCCCACCATGGGGAAATAGGTTAGAATATAGGTGGCAACATTGATGTACTGAACTGGCATTGCCCATGTGTTGTGTAAGCTAGTCCTGCAGGCTGTATATACCTGCGTAGAAGGATATCACAAGCTCCAGCTTGTATATACAAAGTGCTTGTGTTGTGTGTATTATCTTGTTCATGTAAGTGAGAAATTGCACTTTACAAGACGTTATCTACACACCATCTTGCTACAAATGTATTATGTATGGGAACAATGAATGCTTAGTCACAGTCCTAGCGTTCCTAGTATGACTAATAATAATAATCTAGTATTTATTAGCTGTTGCTGTGTTAAGTGTGTTTGCATATTACAGATGCCTATCTACAAGGGATATACTATAGACTACTGCAAACCATCAGAGTCTGCAGGGTCGTAGAATAGAGGCTGCTATACAACAGCTTATACTCTGCTGACAGGTTGTCAGGGGAGTCGCAGATTCTGATTTAACAAAATAAGGCATGAATGATTGATAGGACATTTTAACCCCTTAATGGAACGTGTTAAGCACTGTGCTTACCAGTCAATACTGTGGCACGTTTCGATAGTTGTCAAGCAACAAACTTGGCAGGTAGCAGTGACACCACACAGTTTAACCACCATACTACAGACATCTATGGGGCATAATACATGGCACTATTCCACCTGGCACCAATACCAAGCCTGTAGGGCTTTTAGAGAAACTTAAAGGGGTTTTCCCACAAACATAACCATTCTTAAATTTGTGGACAATTAAGGGTGAAGTTTTTTTTGTTTTTTTTTCAATATCAGTAATGCAAGGTTTAAAATTTTCTCTAAACAATTGCGCCTTGTACCTGTCTGCCATGACTCCGCCTGAATCCCAGGAAAAACTGCTTGGCGGTGGTTAGTTTAAAAACCCATTCATTTCAATGAGTTTTAAAGCAAACCGTCGGTGTCCGTATGCAGCCTTTCTGCCGTGAAACCGTTATTTTTGCATGGACACAATGTCTGACATGCAGTACCTTGTATGCTCCACTGAATTTGGCACAGTTGGAATTTTTCCTGTAGCTCCTACCATTCCTGAGCAATCACTGCAGTCAGTTATGGCTTTAGGCTTTTACTGTCAAGTGGGTGGAGTTAAGAAAGAGCAGGCAAGGGGACGTAATTCTGAGCCCTTTGACACTAATCAAAATCAAATCAAATCAAAAAGCTTTATTGGCACGTCCGAATAGATATTTGGCATTGCCAAAGCTAGTAAAGTGGGGGGGGGATTGGATTCGGTTGGGTGAGTGGTGGATATGGGGGGGTGGGGTGGGTTGTTTGGGTTATAACAGTCCATGGAGTCTCATCTTCCTCTTAGTTGGTGACCGCTATATGGGGAGGTGGGGTGGGGGGTTGGTTTGGGGTATAGCAGTATCTCGAGTGTTTTCCCCTGCGTGAGTCCACCCACTTGACAGTGCAAAGCCTAAATAGCATATTAGGCCCCAAAAGCAGCTACACTGATTATTCAAGTACGGTGGGGGTACAGTTTTGAACATGAAGAATTTCCTAAGTGGTTCTTTGACTTTTCTGCTTGCAATCAAGTAAAATGCTCCATTATACAGGATTACAATTAAGTGATGTAAATATCCTTATCAGACTTTCTGGATTATTGGATGCAAATTATATAAAATGTTACTGTATTGTGGAAATCCAAAACAATTCCTAAGGATCTATTACCTATTCTGCATCTCTTGAGTATACCATAGATAAAGATAACAGACCTTGCAGTCCGTTGTATCCTTCCCTTAATGTGCTGACACCTTGTAAAATCTACGACTTACTGTGTACTGTTCTAATATTTTATTCATTGTGTTAACAGTATGCAGCTAGGGAGATAACTAGCAGAAAGAATAAACAGTCTCCTAAGCTAACTGTGTGTTAGGCCTAATGCACACTACAAAGTGCTATCTATGGACTCCTGTACAGATTGGACCGCTCTGTCTGCATGATCAGACTACACAGGTTTAGTTTGTAGTCTGTTACCATGGCGATAAATAGGCCTGCATGGAGGCTGTACACCACACACACATATGTATGTATATATACATACACACTATATATATTAATATTTTTTAATAGTAGCTTTTTGTAATGTTGCCTTAATTTTCATTTTAGATGTAGGTAGCAGAAACATTGTCTGAGCTTAGATTATATACATGTGGACAAAATTGTTGTTCCCCCTCGTTTAATGAAAGAAAACCCAACAATGGTCACAGAAATAACTTGAATCTGACAAAAGTAATATTAAATAAAAATTCTATGAAAACCCAACCTTTTGAGGCAATCACTGCAACCAAACGATTCCTGTAACTGTCAATGAGACGTCTGCACCTCTCAGCAGGTATTTTGGCCTCCTCCTCATGAGCAAACTTCTCCAGTTGTCTCGGGTGTGAAGGCTGCCTTTTCCAGGCGCCATGTTTCATCTCCTTCCAAAGATGCTCAATAGGATTTAGGTCAGGGCTCATAGAAAGCCACGTCCGAATAGGCCAATGTTTTCCTCTTAGCCATTCTTGGGTGTTTTTATCTGTGTGTTTCGGGTCATTATCCTATTGCAAGACCCATGACCTGCAACTGAGACCAAGCTTTCTGACACTTGGCAGCACACTTCTCTCTAGAATCCCTTGATAGTCTTGAGATTTCATTGTACCCTGCACAGATTCAAGACACCCTGTGCCAGATGCAGCAAAGCAGTCCCAGAACATAACAGAACCTCCTCCATGTGTCACAGTAGGGACAGGGTTCTTTTCAAGATATGCTTCATTTTTCTGTCTGTGAACATAGAGCTGATGTGCCTTGCCAAAGAGTTCGATTTTTGTCTCTTCTGTCCATAGGTCATTCTCCCAGAAGCTTTGTGGCTTGTCAACATGTAGTTTGGTTACTATTACTATGTCAGATTCAAGTTATTTCTGTGATCATTATGGGTTTTTCTTTCATTAAACGAGGGCGACCAACAATTTTGTCCACGTGTGTATACCGTTATAACATTCATATGGGCGTAAGCTAAAATCTTTGGTCCCAAGTTCAAAATCTGTAACAGGGTCCCCAACCTACCATTTGCTACGTATAATGCTGGTGTTTTCTTGTATGGCGGAGTTGTTTTCTCACATCAGGCACCGGGGCCCAAGTGTGATTATTACGTCTGTGCTGCGGCACATTTATTACTCCTGTGGAATCCCCATAAGTTCAGTTTCACTATAATTTTTTATACTTCTTTGATTAAAAGAACAAACATACAATTACATCAGGGTGTTGTTTTTGCAGGGTTAGTAAGTCACAATGCTTTCTGTAAGATACTTATTATTATTTGTAAGAAACTATGTGATATATCCCAGGGGTATTATTAAAGTGAAAATCTGCAGTGTATGATGAGATCGATTATGACAGGGTGCTTACTTTAGCTCATCTAGAAACTGTTCATGTTTATCAGGTTCACTAGTAGGGATAACTAGGAATATGAGTATTAATCGCAAATACACACTGATGTAGTGTAGCTGCATGGCCTTCAGCCTGAATTCTACTATGTTTTGTATTATATCATACGATATACTGTATAATATGCTATGAGCACTGGATAGAACATTATTTGCACATGAGGATACACATACCCTATACATACCTCCCAACTTTCAAAGGACAAAGAGGAACAAAATGTGCGGTGCTCATAGCCTGCCGCGGCAAATCTAGCTCCATACACTTCGAAATTGACTCTGCCCATTCCCATCCATTACTCTTTGTGCTCCCTATGCATTATAACGCTCTTACAGTCACCCTAATATTATATGGCCCCACATTAATAATGTTCTTCTCAAATTGACCCCACAGTATAAAGTTTCTCTCCTGGTGCACTCACAGTTTAATGTCCCCCTCCAGCTTCTCCAGTTTAATGTCTCTTTCTAGTTGCCTCTGGTTTAATGCGTTCCTCCCCCCATTTACCCCCCCCCCCCTGTTTTAATGTCCCCGTCCAGTTGCCCCTTGTTGTTCATCTGCCCCCACACTTTAATGTACCCTCTATCTGCCCCCAAAGTTTAATGTCCCTCTTCAGTTGTTAAAGTTTAACATAAAAAACACTGATACTCACCTCTCCTCGCTCCCCTTCCGCTCTGTCTCAGGTCTCTGCTCCTGGAACGTTTAGGGAGCTGCCGACACGATGTGAGTGACGTTATCACATCGCGCTTACAGCTCTTGGAGTCGGAACATGCAGCGGCACAGTCAGAGTCGGACTGGGGTGTCTAGGGCCCACCAGTGGAATTATTTTTAGGGGCCCACCGCTAGGACCCCTGTAGATGAGTTGTACAGAGACAGGATGGCTAAAGGTAATATCAGGAGCCTGCTTCTCGCCTGCCATACGATGTGTACCACTGCACTACCTAAACCCACTGCTACATCCTGTATGGCAAGAGAGCAGCGTGGCTCCTAGAATTGTCACCATTACCTGTAGCCGCACTGTAATGAAAAAACTCATCTGCAGAGGTCCTGGCTGTTGTATCATCACAGATGTAATATTGATGGTCTATCCTAAGGACAGGCCATCAGTATTAGAAACATGGATAAATTCTTTAAAGATATTGTCCAGGAATTGGAGCAACTCATGTGCTGGGCGGGAGGTTTAAAATAAAAAAGCATATTCACCTGTCCTCAGCAACCCGTTGTCCTCCGCCAGTGTCCATTCAGTCTCGTGCTGGCACCTTCTTGCTGGGAGTCCTGCACCTCATGTGACCACTAAGACGAATTAGGTACAGGATTTCCAGAAATGAGGTGTTGCCATGAGACCGAACAGACAGAGGCGGAGGACAACAGGGTGCTGGGGACGGGTGAATGTGTTGTTTGTTTTGTTTTTGCTCTTTGTTTTCTGTGGCTGAGGTGTAATAATGAGGGATGAATCAGCTGTTTGAGTGAATCGTGGCATCTGTGCAAGCGCCATGACCCCTTCTCTGCTTACACAGTGTCGTACATCTCATAGTGGCCATGTCATGTAACTACAGCCTTGTCCTATAAGCGTCTATGTGACAAGGCTGTATTTACATCACATGGTCACTATAAACAGACAGCATGTGATATAAACAGGCACCATGGCCCCTTCATACAGCTGATCAGGGGGTCACTTATCTCTTATTGATGATTTATTCTGAGGATAGATCATCAATATAAATGAACTGGAAAACTCCTTAATCCTAAGGCCCCACGTGGTGTCCTGCAGCAAAAAAGCGCTGTGGGAAAAAACGCGACCATGACGCATCACGTTTCTTCCTGCAGCCCTATGCACAGAAAGTTTGCAGAGCTTTCCTCTGTGTATTTTGTGCTTCAATTATATTGAAACCGCCAGAATTTCCGTAGGTATGCTGCAATGTCTAACTCTAAAACCAAGACTGCTTTGGAAATTACAGAATGTATCTTATTTTACCGCAAAGTGTGGATGGGGCCTCATGTGGCGAAAACACCACGGGAAAACCCGACAGTTCCTGCAATGTAAATGGGATTCTAGCAAATCCCATCCACACATTGTGGAAAATTATGTGCAGTGAATATGCTGCGATTTCCAAAACCGTTGGGGTTTTGGAAATCGCCAGAATATCAATTATACCTACGAAAACACTGATGGTTTCCCTAGAGGTGTAATGGAAGCAGAAAGTGAAAAGCGCTGCGGGAAAAAAACACAATGCGTTGCTGCTGCGTTTTTTCCTGCAGCGCTATTTTGTTGCAGTCTGCAACGTGAGGCCTTAGTCTTAATAAAGCCCAATTAATTGCCCCCTCATAGTATGCTCCTGATTCCCCCTGACAAATACAGCACCCCTAATGACCCCTAATATCAATGACCACCCCCTTATGTTCATAATGCCTCCTAATATAACCTCCCCTTGTATTCGTAATGTCCCCTAATAACCCTTATATAAGTGACCCCCCTTATGTCCATAATGCCCCCTCCTTATAATTATAATTTCCCCCTCCCCCTCCCTTGTACTATTAAAATACTCACACCTAAGCTAAAAAAAAGAGTTATACTCACCTACCTGCGATCCTGATGAACGGAGGTTTCCCACTTTACATCCAAGTGCAGGACGTCTGTGTATCAGCACAGTCCATCTAGTTAAAAATAAGGTAGATTAATGGCGGTGCCTGGGCCCAGAGCAGCCGCCATTGGTGTAACTAAAGTTTTGTGGGCCTGGGTACAAACTTTTGTCCGCCCCCTATCCCCTTACTAGAGCGAATTCTTGATAGTGGCGGTTATGGGCGCTAAAGCAATATCTCAGATACCTGAAAGACATACAGCTTTAGTAACCACAACTGCAGCTATCAAGAATACGGTGAGCAAGCAGCGCAGCGCCCCACATGTAAGCAATACTGGGACAGTACAACGTGCTCCACAGGGGCCCCCAAACAGTATTACGTGCTCCATAGTGACCCCCCAAACAGTATTACGTGCTCCATAGTGACCCCCCAAACAGTATTATGTGCTCCATATTGACCCCCCAAATAGTATTACGTGCTCCATAGTGACCCCCAAACATTATTATGTGCTCCACAGGGGCCCCCAAACAGTATTACATGCTCCATAGTGACCCCCATACAGTATTATGTGCTTACCAGTGACCCCCCCACACACACACAGACACAGTATTATATGATCACAGTGCCCATCCCCCCCAGAGCCTGAACCCCCCCCCCAATCCCCCCTTCTTGCTCACACAGCCTGCCCCTCCATGTCTCCCCTATTACTCACACAGCCTGCCCCCCATGTCTCCCCTATTACTTACACATGCTGTCTCTTCTCTCCTCCATCAGTCTGTTCCCGGCCGATTCATCTTCCTGTGTAACATTACACTGTTCTATACAATCCGTGTAGCCCCGCCCACATATGACATCACAGGTCCTTCACAGTCTGCAGCACGGAGTCTCTCAATCTTCACACAGTGACTTGCCCGGGTGCTGACAGCAGCCCTGGGCAGACGCCTTACCGAATCTCCACTGTCTATTAAAAAAAGGCAGTAGAGGTCCGGTAGGGCCCCATAATGAGGTCTTAACAGTCCAGGCTGGGGCCCACCGGGGGATCCCCCGGTACTCCGGCGGGCCAGTCCGACCCTGGGCACAGTGGTGAGGCAGGGGTTCTCCGCTCCTGCTTCACTACTGTATTCAACTCACATGCATCCTCTATGTATGCAGATGTGTTGAATCCAGGACATACCTCCGGCCAACTGGGACTGTGGGACACGACCAAGCATCCAGGACTGTCCCACTGAATCCGTATCTGAATCTGTATGCCTTATATACATGAGGATATATACTGTGTAGCTGTAATGTATTGTGCAATATGTTTTGTATTTTTCTTTTTAGATAAGCTACAGGAATCTGTTATGCTCTGTCATATTAAAAGAGATCTAATTATAATATAGAAAAATAACTATATGATTGATGAATGCTTACCAGTGGTTTCTATCTTAGATCAGAAGTAGTTATTTTCTTGTCGAGCTCTGTGCTGCACCATTGTTTGCTGCTAGGGCTTGCAGTGGGCAAAATTACCATTTATAGGACTTCAGGTCCCACAATTAGGGCTCATTCACATTTGCGCCTGGGTTCTCCGTTATGCAGGTTTCCATTTCCTGCACGAAACTGGGCAGGAGACGGAAACCTGCAGTCATGTTTCAAACCCATTCATATGAATGGGTTTGAAAAGTGTCCGGCCGTGAGCACCCGTGAGCGTTTTATGCTCTCCGTGGCAAAACCTTTTTTTTTTTTTTTTTTTTTTAACCGGACACAGAGTCGGACATGCAGGACTTTGTGTCCGGTTTAAAAAAAAAACGGTTTCGCCGTGGAGAGCATAAAACGCTCACCGGCGCTCACGGCTCAGTCTGACAGGTTTCCGTCTTCTGCCGGCAAAAGACAGAAACCTGATATGGAAACCCGAACACTGGTGTGAACCCAGCCTTACTCTCCTCTCTCATAAACATTGCCATTTTTACACCTCTGTTATTATACAATGTAAAGTATTGCTATAATCACTTCCTGACCTCATATTTAACACAGATCTGTACAATCTGCTGCCCTGCATGTTAAACACAATCCCTGCAGAAATGAAGGATGAGTGCATTTAATAGTAGAGATACAAGGCATGTAATGTGTGACCTCCAATACAGAAGGAAAGAGATAAGGGGAGATAGCCACATGGTAAGAGTACGGGACATCATAGTAGAAGGAGGTAAACCTAAGGGGCATGGTCATGCAACTACAAGTGAGATTAATTTACAGAAGGATTTCAGCTTCAGACACAACATTAGTAAGTGACTAATATTACTTAATCTTAATCATTTGCACAGAATTCTTAAAAGTTGAAAACTTTTTAATGAACTCTAGGATCTTCCACTTACATACTTGGATAGGCCAAGCATGCATGTGTTTTTAATGAGGGAAATGGATGTATTTGGAATATTTGTAGGCTATAGAATTGGTATGTCTAATTTCTCACCTTCAATATCAGTAAAGCTGACTAAATTATGACGACAATAAGGGCAAATTCACAAGGAACAGTTGAATGGGGCTTGCAGAAATCCATATTTTTCCCACCAAAACATCCCCATTCAGGTAACTGATTTTCAGTTGAGGAAATTTCTGCAAAAATTTTGCCACTTACATAGTCACCCAGGAAATTATTGGTTGGGGGGATTCCTAATTTTACATTTCCTTTTTCCTGTTTTTAGTATGAAGTTTCCAATGGGTTGCTCCGTCACAGTGGTGGAGCCGGCCCATGTGTTGTACTTTTACATTAGGACAGTAAAATAAACATGGCTGTGTTATATATACCAGGCACGGTATCACTTCTGTTTATACCACCGAGCTGACTCTTTCATCATTGCGCTTAGCCGGCAGCAGTTACAAGAGGGTGCAGTAAACACATTGTGAAAGGATTGTATTTAAATGGATCACGACCGCACAGGCCAGCTTAGCAGTCTGGAAGCCTGGATTTCAATGTCTTATGTACTTTGGCACAATCTATTATCCAGCGCTTTCGTTTGTCAATCAGGAGGTCACGTCTTCACATGTACATTCAACTCTCTATAGAACAATTGTACCATTCTCAGCAAATCTTATGTATACTGTCTTTATGTCTCTGCAGAAATAGTGCCCAGAGACCTTCGGATGAAAGAGAAGTTTTTAAAGCATTTAACAGGTATGTTGGTGTATAGGTGCTTGTTGTTACAGGATCGGGAGGAACGTTTTACTTTTTTTGTGGCCATGCAATATAGGATCACAATGTCTGTCTGCTAAAATTGCAAGTAACCGGAGATAACGTGGTCACACTAAAATCTAGCAGATTTGGATTGCCGATGACTGAAAAGTTGCAATTGTGGCAATTCGCCGATTGCAGCACAAACGCATTGACTATCATTACTTGCTATTAAGTGGTTGATTCTGCTCCTTGCTCCTTATAGTTACGACCAAGCTTGATTTCTTGACCTCATTTTTTTGTCTGCTGCCCATCCTGACCTCTGCCCAGTTGTCACTTATGACTAAACTCCACTTGTCTTGACCCATGCTCCTCCTGACCATAATTCCTATTACTGTCTTGGCTCCATGACTCAGAATCTCCAGCTTATTTGTGAGTCATCCATTACAAATGGATTACTACTCCAAGGGTTGCAATCTGAGATTACCATGTGAGAAAATCTATACCTCCTTGATAGGGGTAAGGGTGACTCTGCTCCATAGTGCAGCCCTAAGCCAAATCTGTTAGGGAGTCTACATCTTAAGCTGACCTTTGTTGCAAAAAAATTCTCTGAATTACAGATCACACATATGGTATATTATAGGAGCGTAACTATTAGTGATGGGAGAACCGTGCGAGATATGTTTTAACCTGGAGTTGTGCGTTCAGAACCAAATGTGTATTATTGTACTCTGGGCACAGGTGTCACTCACAAGCCCTGTGGGCCAAATTCAGTTAGACTTGGCTCCCTTAAACTTCGTCGCTCAGTTTGTTTCATCTTTGGACAGAAGGTCCCAAGCACTCTATAGCTGGTGAGTTCTGTGGACTTTCTGGCGAAAAACAGAACAAACTGCCATAGGGGTCACAGCGGTCACCCATGCGACCAGGGCCCTAAGCCGGGGACCTCATAGCCAAGGGCCGCTTTGAGCAAAGGGCCACTTTTCTTAAAAAGTCAGAGACTCATGAGTTCTTCTCTTTATCCTTCATATAACATCTTTAATCTAATAATACAAGGCTTGTTATGTCTACTCACTTCTCTTCTCCTGTATTCTAGGGCGACTATCTTTCAAAAGCCCAACTTGCAATAAACACTTTCGAAGACTCTACAACAGCACAAGGGACTGCACCATTCAAGCAAGTAAGTAAGAACCAGCGGTCAAGAAAATCCTTAGGCTATAAGGATGGAATCATACCGTCCAAAAGTTACTGTCTTACGTAGCCATAAAAATGTAGTGGTCCATGCAATTTACTATGGTCATCCACAGGTAGCCCACACACTCCATTCATTTCTATATAGACCGAGAACGTAAGAGATGAACAGACAGTTGGATACATAGATTTAGGTATAAGAAAAATGAGCAGCACTCTTCATATAAAGAAGTAATGATTGCCAGGGAAGGACTCGATCTAAAATCACTTCAATATAAGAAAGAAAATTGCAGCACTTCAAAAAATTCATAGAAGTCGTGATTCTTCTTTATTGACTCACCGGATATACCTGATGAGTCAATAAAGAAGAATCACGTTTTCTATGATTTTTTTTTTTGAATGCAGCAGTTTTTGCTTTTAGATAGATAGATAGGTTATCCATACACATGAGACACTTGGCAGTCAAACTCTTGTTCAGCTATCTTTTAGATTCCCCCATAGCCATGTATGCTTGTTTTGGATAGGGGATAGGTCACTACTAGTACCTTACCTCAGTCATGTTAAAATCCAATATGTCTGAATCTTTTCTTTCCTGACATCTTCCTTTGGGGGAGAGTTGGGAAACCTTATGGACATTAGGTGGTCAACCAGTCCTACCAAAATGTTGCCAAGGAAGAATGCTTTCAAAGATGCAAATGTTAATAGTATATTTTTGTCAATTAACAAAATTAAGTCAATGAACAGAGAAATAATCAGATCAATATTTGGTATGATTCCATACCTACCTAAACGTTTGACTAGTACTGTCAATCTAATGGGTATGGCCTCCTTAAGAGAGAGTATTTTGTAGAAGTAACTGGTACCTACTTGTAAAGTCCTGTAATTACAGCAGCATCAGCAATGATATTAGTAGTTTGTTGAATTGTTCTGACAATGGTAAGGGGAGGAGGATGAAGAGGGAATTACAGTATAATTTGTAGAAACATTGACTTGCATCGTTACATAGTAGATGAGGTTGGATGAAGACCTCAGTCCATCAAGTCCAACCTATAACCCTACAATCCCTACAGTGTTCATGCAGAGGAAGGCAAAAAAAAAACCCATGAGGCTCATGCCAATTGCCCCATTTAAAGGGGAAAAAAATTCCTTCCTGACTCCAATCTGGCAGTCAGTATACAAACCCTGGATCAACGTGTCCTTAAAATCTAGAGTCCATAGCCTGTTATATTGTTCTGTTCAAGTAAGGCATTTGTAACCTGGTTGAATCTCCAGTGTAACCTGGCTTGCAATGGTACAATAACAATTTAGGATAACGGAGATGAGAGCATACACAGAACATATCACTAAGCACTGATCGGTTTTCACATAAGTTGTGAACATGAGACTGAAGACCACTGTATACAGTAGTAGGCACTCTTCACTGGAATAACATTTGAATTGCTATGGGCGCGAGCTCAGATGTCTACGGTCCCCCTGGATCCTGGTGGTCTCTTTTCAAGAGGATTAACACTGACTGCCAAGTAGGCTATTAGTATTCCTTACATCAGAAGTTCTGTGGTTCAATAAATAAATATTAAGTGCACAGTATATAACGATTCGCAAAAGTTCCCATAAAGTGGAGCTTTCCTTTAAATAGAATTTCCATTCTATTTTGGGCTTTATGTAAGCAATGCCTAATGATAGGAAGTAACGTATATGTAGACGCTTGGCTCAGTGGTACAAGATACAGTAGTGTGTATATTAAGCCCATTAATAGAGGACAGATGAGTAAAGTGCAATCTGAATCCATTATTCTTCACTAAATAGAGGAATTCCTTTTGCTTGTATAACGCATGACTTCCCATCAAGTACAATGATGTTTATTTTTTTTACAAGGAATTGGATAATTCACAGGAATATTTAGGTTATAACAGTACTGAGATCTCAGGGAACTTCTCATTGATACCAAATGTTTGTCAGTCTGTGATGGGACTGGCTAGAAAGAAAGTCAAAACATTCATGCTCTTAAAGGGAACCTGTCATACGGAAAATGCTGTCCAACCTACAGACAGAGCAGGATGAGCCGAGCAGATTGATATATGGCTTTATGGGAAAAGCTGCCGTATAACTTGTTTATCCATTGACATCTCTACTTTTTCTATGCAGAGAAGTGAAGGAGGCGGAGCTATCAGCCTGCCCTCTATGACTGACAGCTGTCAATCACTGATAGCTCCGCCTCCTTCACTCACCATAGATAGAGCAGAGATTTCAATGAATAAATCACAGGTTATACTGAATCTATTCCCACAAAGTTATATATCAATCTGCTCCACTCATTTTGCTCTATAACATGATTTCTGTGGATTGAACAGTATTTTCCATGTGACCGGTTCCCTTTAAATGACATAGAAATTTGAGATTTTAGATATATTACCTTATAGCTCTAGAGATTTTAACACTATTATTTTCAGAAGAGAGTAGTTAAAGGGATCATCTAGTTTTCCATTTTCAATACCCCACCAGTGATTTCTACTTGATAGAAGAGGGTCCACCTTTAATGACATCAATCTATAAATCAGAATGGAGAGTGACTATTAAGAGTGTTTGGAGGACCTGGATGTCTGTGCCTTACATGGATATTCTCTCTGTATTAAATGGGTTGTCTAGTCTTGGAAAATTAATTGGAAAACAATTAAAGCAGGTATTACAGATCACCTTACAAGATCTCCGGCCATCTATTTCTGATGCTGCCCAGTCTCAGTATTCCATGGTTCGTCAATGATGTCCCAACACAATAATTGGCTGCAGTGGTCATATGACATTGTCGGTACATCATAGAAGGACCAATTGGAGACTGGCCTGCATTGTAATGGTAATGGAAGGGGATCGGTAATGTGAGTATGTTTCCATTTAGTCCATTTTGAGCTTTATTGAAATAAGTTAACAATTTACGTACAGGTAAATGTCATATGTGTATATTGCAGCCATTTGTAATCAGGGCTGTGGAGTCAGAGTTGGAAAATTTACCGACTCTGACTCCAACTTCAGAATTACATAATTATTTTTAATTGTATTATACAGTTATTAATATTGAGTAATTAGCCCAATTCACATTTGCATTTTGGTTTCTGTTTGGGGAGTCTGCTTGGGGACCCCCAGAACTGAAACCTATCCACATAAAAAAGCAGGAAACCCACGGCCTCATAGACTATAATGGGGTCTGTGTGGTTTCTGCATGAAAAATGCAGAGAGAAAAGTGATGCTTGCAGGATTTTTCTCTCTTCATAGATCATACAGATAGGGGAACGTAATGGCCCGAACGCAGATGTGAACTGGGCCTTATATGTATAGCGTTTACATATTTACTTTGATAGGAATTCTAGCTTTACTGCCGCTGACTGACCATGACTATTAGCCATTCCAGAAGGAGTCAGAGTAGTTACACGATTCGGACTTGGGCTATGGAAAAATAGAAGAGTCTGAGTTGTTGACTTTGCCTACTGACTCCACAGCCCAGTTTTTAATGGTCCTTCCCATGAACCTATGAGACATGATATATATATATATATATATATATATATATATATATATATATATATATATATATATATATATATAGACATAGACTCCCCTGCCCTATAGAAAGAAAACATATTGATAAATGAAGTATAAGCAAACAATACATTACTTCTGTAGCATAACCTTAAAGACAAATGAATGGAATTTCTTTGATGGAATTGGTGCTCATAATTCTTATTAAAACACTATTGACATGAAGTTCTCTGAGAGGTTTAACATCTCAGACTATAGAATTAAATGGTTTTGGCTTCAGAATGGAGGATTATCATTACATCTAGATAGTGGAGAAGTTAGGAAAGTCTTGTAGATCAATTATGAGCCCTGTTAATTGGTAAGTGTCTTGTATCTGCCTAAACAATACCAAGAAACAAGTCTCGACTGTTCGTTTATATCTCAGCCTTAGGTGTTCTTCTTCCTTTTTGTTTTTTGTTATTATTACTATTATATTGTCTTATTTGTGCATGTTCTATGAATGGCATTCACTAATATATCTTTATCCTAAACTAAGTCTCAGTCAGTTTAAAGCCACTTTTTATAAATGAATAGTCCGGGTAAAAATAAGAAGCTTTATATATATATATATATATAATATATATATATATATAATCTCCTCATTGTTCTCCTCACTTAGATTATTACCTGTATAGAGTCCATCCCTCTACTTGCCTCACATAAAGAAGTCTATGGAAGGGGGAGGGGGAAGCTGCTGGCTAGTTGGTTTATTGCCTCCTTCTATGCAGTGGTTACAATCTCATCTTGAAAGATAAAGCAGTGTCAAGAAAGCTCATTTACAGTGTAGGAGGGCTTAGCAGTTGCCGTTATTTAGGTATCTTTTCCAGCAGCGTCTTACTCCCCTTCCTTTCTCCATAGACTTCTATGTAAAAAGTAACTCAGCCTGTTAAGCAGGGAAGGTAACATATTTCTTCAATAAGATTTATTATATACATTAATACATTAAACACATGACAATGGGTCCTCTTAGAGGCTGTTTGCTTTTAACATTTACTTTGTGTTAGAGTAGTTTTCTAAAACTAAGTAGATGATACCTGTTGGGATAAACCTCAGGATAAACCTAGCAGCAAGTATTCAATTCCCCTGCAGCGCCACCACTGGAGAAATAAAAATCAACAGGCTGTCCATGTAATGAAGGTTCTCCAGAGCAAGAGATGTCCTCAGGTGTCAGGGTCCTTTAAGTCATTCTGAATGTCCTTACCAGATATAGGAAGATATGTCTTATAAAGCAGACTTAGAATAGATTTTTTTGACCATTACCATGTGGACATGGTTTACCCATGGCCTAGTCTACCCCCGTGATGGCAAACTTATGGCACAGGTGCCAGAGGTGGCACTTGAAGCCCTCTCTTTGTGCACCCATCTATGGAACATATTATACTGTGTGGGGGCTACTGTGGAGCAAATTGTACTGTGTGGGGGCCACTGTGCAGCAGATTATGCTGTGTGTGGGCCACTCTGTAGCTGATTGTACTGTGTGGGGGCCACTGTGCAGCAGATTGTACTGTGTTGAGGTCACTGTGAAGCAGATTGGACTGTGTAGGGGTCACATCGGAGCAGAAAGTTCTATAAAGCCCCATTCGTATGACCATATTTTGCAGGTCTGTAATTGTGTGCAATTATGGCTCCGCACATTATTAAGGTTAAATTGTCGTGTTGGCACTTTGTGTTAAATTAGTGGGTTTTGGGTTACATTTTGGGCACTCGGTCTCTAAAAGGTTCACTATCACTGGTCTACCCCATTCCTATTGAAGGATGGAATTAGGTGGAGATCCTGGAGGTGGTGAAAGATCCTCTTTAAGACATGCTCCAGACTTTTATTTTGCAGATTTTACCCTCGGAAATGTGAAGATTGTCCACAGCTAAGTATTGTTGCATCTAAAGTTAAGTGAGAGTCATAAGCTGGCAGCATAATTTAGATGGCTTTTGGTTGTACAATCTCTTAGCAGACCTCTATCACTTACATGCACACAGCTCTGCAGAAGCAAAGAGAGCAAGCCCTGCCGTATACTTCTGGTGGTTTATCTTCCATGAGAACAAAAAGATCAGACATGTTGAAACCCAACAGCCTGATCCTTCTCTCCCTCAAATGTCTGGAGAGAGTCGAGAGATGACTGTCATTAGATAACATCAACTTCTGCCAAAATCAATCTAATATACATGGGCGGCTCTAGTGATATCTGTTCTAGATTTTGATTTGCCTAACACATGGTATTTTGCTGGCCTTGACATGAAGATGTCTTCATTTTTTGCTACAGATTACAAGAGATGTGCAAGACTTCTTACAAGATTGGCAGTCAGTCCCATTTGTATGGATGGATAACAGGAAATTGTAAGTCTCATTCTCATATTTTAGATCATTTTGTACATGTTTCTTGTGAATTGTGACCTATATAATATATATATATATATATATATATATATATATATATATACACTGAAAGAGAATACTATAGAGGGATCCATAAAATGACTGCATTTAACATAGAACTGTATTCTTGCAAGGCAAGTGGCGAATACTTGATATTCCCTGCACGTCTTCCAGTTGCTACAACAGTCTTGAAGATAAAAGAAGAAGGGATTATGATAATATTATATTTTGGAATTGCTATTTATGAAGAATATGGGAATTCTTGTTACTGTCAAGTGAATTCTCCCCATAAGGAGCATTCTGGCTTTGTGAGGCCTGGGGTAACCTGAGAATATAAGTCGACTGTATAATGAAAATTTAAGCAGTTGTCTAATATACTCAATGGGGCAGAATTCTGAAGACTGGTGTTTTTAACATCTTAACATCCCATGCATTGGTGGAGGGTATGAGGACGTACATACCTCTTCATAAATAGGTGAACCCTCTGCCGGGCTGTGCACTGTACTGAAATTCACACCAGCTTGTATCTGGCGTAGATTTCAGGGATCATTTACACTAGATCCACATCATGCCCCTCGCCATGTTCCCTTTTAATTTTTTTTTTTTTCAATTCATTATTTCCTCCTCTCCTTTCATAAGCCATAGTTTTATTGTTCTGTTCACACAGCCATATATGACCTTCCTTTTTATGGGACAACTTCTATTTTTCAATTGCACTATTTTTTCAAATGATGTATTGATCGTTCATTCTCTTATATAATTGATGCAGGGCTTTAGAGGAACATTACCAATGGCAGGCCTGTATACCATGACAATTGGTTGATGTGATAGCCAATTGGCACCATGTAACCTTGTTGTTGGAAGAGTCATCTGCAGTCAGGCCCCTAACCCTTCAGATGCTACAGTGAAGAGTTAATAATGTAATTTCAGAGTTGTTTCCAGTCCCTGGAAGTTCCAGATGAGTGTTAGCAGGCCTTGTACCCGTCTTGGCTTTTTAATGAGCATTCGCTATTTAACTTTTTTTTTTTTTTTTTTCTTTTTGCCTAAAGTAAAAATGTGAATCATTACAACCTGTTAAAAATGTCTAAAAAGGACTGATAGCCGATTTGAAGTCTTCATACGGCCTGCGGATACCCACTCTTTTTAAAGAGATTCAATCATTAAGGCTGGGATCCCACGGACCGGAAACGCCGTTATTTGCCCACAGCATGTTAGGAGTATTTAGGTTCATTGCTTTCTTTCCTGGTTGGTTAGTCTGTCCTCCCATTTGCACCTGGGAGGAGTGGTCTCTACTCGGTATTTAAACCCATGCCTCCCATGGTTCTGTGCTGAGTGTCGCTTTTACAGAGCTAGGCCTTAGCAGGAGGAGTAGGTGGTGTTCTGGGATAGAGGAAGTTCCGTGGTTGATTTTTGGGAGGTTTGGGTGAACGAGTTGGTTAGTGTGTTTTCCCTTCTGTGTTCACCAATCCTCCCTCTGTGTATTATTGACTGTTTGAGTGAACTGCCTTATCCTTTGATTTCTACTCAGTTTCCCTGTGTTTGTTTCCTAGTGTATTGTTCCTTCCCATATTGGTTTGGGGAATTCCTTTCCTACATGTTTCCTGTGTGCTGCTTGTGTTGTTAGTCAGCGCACACCCTTGTCAGTCCCTGTCAGTAGCAGCTTCACTTGTTCGTTAGGGGTGACCCCCTTTAGTCTCCAGTCCCTAGAGGTCTTATAGGGCATTCCTTCTCCCCCTTCCCTCTAGGCCTACGGTGTCAGTGAGAGAGGAGCTGTCGGGGTCAGGCTTAGCCTGAGAACAGCCGACCTACACCCGTGAGGCAGGGACCGGGATAGCTAGTGGGAGTAGTGCAGGGCGAGATTCCCTACTGCTATCCCTTAGCCCCGTTGCAGCTACCAGGACTGACATAACAGTACACTCAGCCGGTAAAAAAAAAAAAAAAAAAAAAAAAAGTTCGTTTGTATTATGACGGACCTGAAACAGTTGTACCAGGCGGTGCAGCAGATCTCCACTGAGATGGAGGGGATCAAGCTACGAATGGATGCCATCCAAGCTTCTGGCGTATCTCAAGTACAGCAGTTGGCTCAACACACAGCCTCTCAGGTGGAGGGCATACAGAGGCAGGTGAGTAGCGCCCCTGTGGGTCGGCCTCTGGAGCCAAAAGTCAGCTTACCTGAACCCTTCCGAGGTAAGAGGTCAGATTTTTTCCGATTTCAAAAGGACTGTCTTTTGTATTTCCGGCTACGGCCGTTTTCCTCCGGTTCTGAGGTACAGAGAGTTGGGATTATTATTACTTTATTGAGAGATGATCCCCTCATCTGGGCACATTCGTTACCAGCCGACTCAGCTTGCTTACTAACTGTAGAGGCGTTTTTCTCCACAATGGGGTTACTGTATGACGACCCAGACAGGGTACGCACGGCTGAGTATAACCTACGACGTGTGGTGCAAGGGGATCACGCTATAGAGAAATATTGCACAGAGTTTCGTAGGTGGGCAGCAGAAGTACACTGGAATGACCCCGCTCTACTTAGTCAGTTTGAGACAGGGCTCTCAGACCAGGTTAAAGACCATCTAGTTTCTCACCCTGTTCCGGGAGATCTAGATGAGGCCATGCAGCTGGCAATTAGAGTAGGACGGCGCCTCCGGGAGCGTGGAGACAAGAGTCCTGGGGGGCTTAACCCTCCTCAATTCTCTGTTTTTAGAGAGGACCCGGGGGACCAACCCATGCAGATTGGGGCCACTGTGCGAAGTGCTAGACCCAAGAGTGAAGGGTCCCGCACAGTACGCTGTTTTGTGTGTGGAGGGATGGGACATGTAGCAAGGGTATGCCCCTCCAGAGAATGGTTCGCCAAGGAGAGTAATAACCCCAGGTCTATTGAGGGTAAAGGGAGAAAACCTACTAAGGAGGGAGGTGTGCATATTTCCTGTACTCAGACTGCCGGGTTGACCCTTGAAGGATGGGTAAATGGGCAGAAGTGCCGGATTTTGGTTGATTGTGGTTCGGCAGTCAACCTTATTGACTCAGAGTTTTGTGAGCAATTAAGGGTGAGTCCTTTGGTCTTGAAGTCTCAGATACCGGTGTGGGCTATTGATAAGACCCCTCTACAGCAAGCTGTCATCTCCAAACAGGTGGAGGGTCTGGAGTTTGTTGTGGGTGGCCACCGGGAAGAGATTGACTTGTTCTTGTTGTCTAAATTACCAGCACAAGTAGTGTTGGGGTGGCCCTGGCTGAAGCAGCATAACCCTATTATCAACTGGGAGACCGAGTCAGTAGTTTCTTGGGGGCAGGGGTGTAATGGTCGATGTCTGCCCATATCCGTTATGTCTTTGTCTATAGACAATTTGCCTCAAGAAATATGTGAGTTTAGGGAGGTCTTTGAGGAAAGGGCAGCCAAGACATTACCACCACATCGCACCTATGATTGCTCGATTAAATTCATACCAAATGCAGTGCTACCCAAGACACGGTTGTACAATCTCACTATTCCGGAGAGAGAGGCGCTCAAAGAGTATATTGAGGGGAGTCTAGAGGTGGGGCATATTCGCCCATCTAAGTCCCCAGTAGCAGTGGGGTTTTTCTTTGTAAAGAAGAAAGATGGAGGGTTGCGCCCTTGTTTGGATTTTAGGGAGATTAACAAAATCACGGTGCGGAATCCCTATCCCATTCCGTTGATCTCGGATCTATTCAGCCAGATTACGGGAGCCCGCTGGTTTAGTAAAATAGATTTACGTGGGGCATATAACTTGCTGAGAATCAAGAAGGGGGATGAGTGGAAAACAGCGTTTAACACACCCCTAGGACACTTTGAGAATCTTGTGATGCCTTTTGGTCTAACCAATGCGCCTGCGTTTTTTCAGAATTTTATTAATGATGTACTAAGTGCCGTCATAGGGAGGGGGGTTGTGGTCTATCTGGACGATATACTCATTTACACCCCGGATTTGGAGACTCATTGGGAGAGAGTGAGAGAGGTTTTAGATCTCCTGAGGGTTAACCAATTAAGTGCTAAGCTGGAGAAATGTGTGTTCGCGGTCAATAAATTATGTTTCCTTGGCTATATCCTATCGGACAAGGGGTTTGAGATGGACCCTGAGAAGGTCAGGGCAGTCTTGGAGTGGCCGCGACCCGAGAACCTAAAGGCGGTCCAACGGTTCTTGGGGTTCTCCAACTATTATCGCCAGTTTATCAAGGGATTTTCTGAGGTTGTGAAACCTATCTCGGACTTGACTAAGAAGGGGGCTGACTGTGCTAAGTGGTCGCCAGAGGCGCTAGCTGCGTTTGAAGAACTGAAGAAGCGATTCTCGTCCGCTCCCATTTTGAGACAGCCGGATGAGAGGTTGGCCTTCCGAGTGGAGGTGGATGCCTCCTCGGTGGGGGTGGGAGCAGTACTTTCTCAGGAGTTCGAGGAGGGTACGCATCCCTGTGCCTTCTTTTCTAAGAAATTCTCTGCCTCTGAACGGAATTATGACATCGGAGACCGGGAACTACTGGCAATAAAACTAGCGTTCGAACATTGGCGTCATTTCCTGGAGGGGGCCAGAAGGCCAGTCCAGGTATTTACTGACCACAAGAATTTGGTTTATCTTGGGTCGGCGAAGAGATTAAATGCACGGCAGGCCAGATGGGCTCTATTTTTTGCGCGGTTCCATTTTACCGTGACTTATGTGCCGGGTTCAAAAAATGTTAAGGCTGATGCTTTATCCCGGTATATGTCGACTGAGGAGGAACGAGAGGCGCCTTCCACTATTCTTGGGGATGGAGTGGTGGTAGCAGTATTGGGCGCGAAATTGGAGAAGGCCTTGATCGAAGCGCAACACGCTGCACCTTCCAAGATACCTAGAAACAAGCTTTTTGTTCCAACTACTCTCCGACAAAGTCTCCTGAGGGAGTGTCACGAGTCGGTTCTTGCTGGTCACCCGGGGGTTTCAGAGACCATGAGATTGGTGTCTAGGAATTTTTGGTGGCCAGGGTGGAGTAAGGATGTCTTACAGTTTGTTCAAAATTGTTCGGTCTGTGCAAGAGCCAAGGCGTCGCATACCCGTCCCCACGGTCTTCTACATCCATTGGAACCTCCTAAGGCACCTTGGACTCATCTGTCTATGGATTTCATCACGGGCCTTCCGGTGTCTAAGGGTTTCACGGTCATTTGGGTAGTCGTTGACCGCTTCACGAAAATGTGCCATTTGATCCCGTTTTCCAGGCTGCCATGTGCCAAGACACTATCTGAGGCGTTTATTAAAGAAATTGTAAGGTTGCATGGTCTTCCTGAGGATATCGTTTCGGACAGGGGACCGCAATTTGTGGCTAAATTCTGGCGGGCTTTTTGCAGCAGGTTGGGAGTTACACTGTCGTTTTCCTCCGGGTTTCACCCAGAGTCTAACGGACAAACAGAGAGGAAGAATCAGGATGTGGAACAGTTTTTGAGGTGTTTTGTTTGAGAGAACCAGAATAATTGGGCTGCCTTTCTCCCCCTGGCAGAATTTTCCCTAAACAACCATGATTCCAATGCCACAGGTACCACACCTTTTTTTTTGCTCCGGTGGTAGACATCCTGTTTTCGGAGTATTTTCTTCCATTTCTTCCCCAGTTCCGGAGGAGGAGCTATTTTCTAAAAAGCTGCAAGGGGTATGGTCCCGTATCCGAGAGAATCTGGTGCGGGCGTCGCACCAGGCTAAGGTCCAGGCGGATCGGAAGAGAGGAGAGTTGCAGTTCTTCCCTGGTGAGATGGTTTGGTTGTCCACCAAGAATATCAGGTTGAAGGTTCCTTGCAAGAAGCTGGGTCCCAGGTTTGTGGGTCCTTTTAAGATCATCAAGATGGTAAATGAAGTGGCGGCGCAGCTGCAACTACCTAAAAGGTGGAAGATAAACCGGGTGTTCCATGTCTCCTTGTTAAAGAAGGCCAAGAAGGGAACGTCTCCTGTTAAGGTTCCACCAGTTTCTGAGTCCGGGGAGTATGAGATATCCCGAGTTCTGGATAGCAAATATGTTCGGGGGAAGCTACGGTATCTGGTGGCATGGAAGGGATACGGTCCTGAGGATAATTCTTGGGTTCTGGAGTCGGATATGTCAGCCCCCAGACTCGTGGAGAAATTCCACAAGGAGTTCCCGAAGAAGGATGCTCCTAGAGAATCCGGAGTCTTCTCCTTGAGGGGAGGATCCTGTTAGGAGTATTTAGGTTCATTGCTTTCTTTCCTGGTTGGTTAGTCTGTCCTCCCATTTGCACCTGGGAGGAGTGGTCTCTACTCGGTATTTAAACCCATGCCTCCCATGGTTCTGTGCTGAGTGTCGCTTTTACAGAGCTAGGCCTTAGCAGGAGGAGTAGGTGGTTATCTTGGATAGAGGAAGTTCCGTGGTTGATTTTTGGGAGGTTTGGGTGAACGAGTTGGTTAGTGTGTTTTCCCTTCTGTGTTCACCAATCCTCCCTCTGTGTATTATTGACTGTGTGAGTGAACTGCCTTATCCTTTGATTTCTACTCAGTTTCCCTGTGTTTGTTTCCTAGTGTATTGTTCCTTCCCATATTGGTTTGGGGAATTCCTTTCCTACATGTTTCCTGTGTGCTGCTTGTGTTGTTAGTCAGCGCACACCCTTGTCAGTCCCTGTCAGTAGCAGCTTCACTTGTTCGTTAGGGGTGACCCCCTTTAGTCTCCAGTCCCTAGAGATCTTATAGGGCATTCCTTCTCCCCCTTCCCTCTAGGCCTACGGTGTCAGTGAGAGAGGAGCTGTCGGGGTCAGGCTTAGCCTGAGAACAGCCGACCTACACCCGTGAGGCAGGGACCGGGATAGCTAGTGGAAGTAGTGCAGGGCGAGATTCCCAACTGCTATCCCTTAGCCCCGTTGCAGCTACCAGGACTGACATAACACAGCAGAGACGCTGCGGGAAAAATCCCGGCATTGTACAGTGCTGGCAAAGTGGACGGGATTCACGCGAATCTCATCCTCACTTTGCAGAAAAGATCGCAACGCAGACATGCTACGATTTGCAAAGTCATTGCGGCTTTACAAATCGCAGCATGTCAATTATATCTACAGAAACTCCGGCGGCTTTCCCGTAGATATAATGTTAAGAGAAAGTCCGCAGAGAAAAACTCTGTGAACTTTCTCTTAAAAGGTTCTTCCCACAGCGCTTTAGTGCTGTGGATACAGCCTGTGGGGCCTTAGCCTAAAATGGATATTTTTTCTCCCTAACACATAGGAACAGCCTTAAAAAAGGTTATTCTTCTCCTACCTTTAGATGTCTTCTCCGCGCCGCCATTCCGTAGATATCCCGGTTTTCTTTGGTATGCTAATGAGTTTTCTCACAGCACTGGGGGCGGTCACCAGCGCTCAAACAGCAGCACTCAAACAGACAAAACTCTCCAGTGACGACCTCTGTCTTCTTCTGGCACACCTTTTCCGCTTCACCTGGCTTTAAATGGCACGCATGCGCAGTCAGCAGAGAGGGCATGTCAGAAGAAGACAGAGACCGTCACTGGAGAGTTTTCTCAGTTTGAGTGCTAGGGATCGCCCCCAGTGCTGCGAGAACAGAACGGCGATGCAGAGAAGACATCTAAAGGTAGGAGAAGAATAGCCTTTCTAAAGGCTATTCCTACGTGTTAGCGAGAAAAAATTCCATTTTAATGATTAAATCCCTTTAAGCCCTGTAGGACAAGCTAAGCTGCAGACAGCATATATCTGAAGTCTTGATGGATGATAAATCTATATGTGAGGAAATCATTGACCAAGCAGTTGTCAATGCAGCACTTAGACGAGAATGATGAGGCTATCCGTAACATTTGTCAGTCAGCAGATGGTGGAGTTCGGGATTGATGAGAGGGAATCCCTGTCTACGTTTTAATAAGCAAGCCAAAAAGATCGGCACTGTACCTGTATTAACAACCCAATACACTGTGTGTGTGTGTGTGTGTGTGTGTGTGTGTATATATATATATATATATATATATATATATATATATATATATACACTCACCGGCCACTTTATTAGGTGCACCTGTCCAACTGCTCGTTAACACTTAATTTCTAATCAGCCAATCACATGGCGGCAACTCAGTGCATTTAGGCATGTAGACATGGTCAAGACAATCTCCTGCAGTTCAAACCGAGCATCAGTATGGGGAAGAAAGGTGATTTGAGTGCCTTTGAACGTGGCATGGTTGTTGGTGCCAGAAGGGCTGGTCTGAGTATTTCAGAAACTGCTGATCTACTGGGATTTTCACGCACAACCATCTCTAGGGTTTACAGAGAATGGTCCGAAAAAGAAAAAACATCCAGTGAGCGGCAGTTCTGTGGGCGGAAATGCGTTGTTGATGCCAGAGGTCAGAGGAGAATGGCCAGACTGGTTCGAGCTGATAGAAAGGCAACAGTGACTCAAATAGCCACCCGTTACAACCAAGGTAGCCAGAAGAGCATCTCTGAACGCACAGTACATCAAACTTTGAGGCAGATGGGCTACAGCAGCAGAAGACCACACCGGGTGCCACTCCTTTCAGCTAAGAACAGGAAACTGAGGCTACAATTTGCACAAGCTCATCGAAATTGGACAATCGAAGATTGGAAAAACGTTGCCTGATCTGATGAGTCTCGATTTCTGCTGCGACATTCGGATGGTAGGGTCAGAATTTGGCGTCAACAACATGAAAGCATGGATCCATCCTGCCTTGTATCAACGGTTCAGGCTGCTGGTGGTGATGTCATGGTGTGGGGAATATTTTCTTGGCACTCTTTGGGCCCCTTGGTACCAATTGAGCATCGTTGCAACGCCAAAGCCTACCTGAGTATTGTTGCTGACCATGTCCATCCCTTTATGACCACAATGTACCCAACATCTGATGGCTACTTTCAGCAGGATAATGCGCCATGTCATAAAGCTGGAATCATCTCAGACTGGTTTCTTGAACATGACAATGAGTTCACTGTACTCCAATGGCCTCCACAGTCACCAGATCTCAATCCAATAGAGAATCTTTGGGATGTGGTGGAACGGGAGATTCGCATCATGGATGTGCAGCCGACAAATCTGCGGCAACGGTGTGATGCCATCATGTCAATATGGACCTAAATCTCTGAGGAATGCTTCCAGCACCTTGTTGTATCTATGCCACGAAGAATTCAGGCAGTTCTGAAGGCAAAAGGGGGTCCAACCCGTTACTAGCATGGTGTACCTAATAAAGTGGCCGGTGAGTGTATATATATATATATATATATATATATATATATATATATATATATATATATATATATATATATAATTGAAATACTATGTTGTATATTTTTGTATGCAATATAGTAAAATGTTTTTGCATATTGAATTATATATGAATGATCCCTTGGGGTTTGTCATAGTAGATTCATGGATCCTTCAGTATTGGTCTAGTTAGGCCTATTACAAAAGATAATTTAGTTCTGTACTCTAGTTACCCAATCCAGGACACCAGTTTGAGGCGTGAAGATATTGTACAATCACATTCTTGTTGACAGTTGTGAATCCAGTCTCTGTTTCCTCCATAGTAACATTCTTAGGAGTCCCAACGCACAATTGTAGGAATATCCTCAGATAACCGGGTTTCCATATGCAGTTCCTGAATGTAATTGAATGAATTTGTAGATTACTATCTAGCTACTTCTCATAAATCTCCATTAAATATGGTCTATCCTCAGAAATGTATCTCCTTAGAAGCAAAACATACAGAAGACTTTTTTTTTTATAGATGATAAAAGCTCAGTAATTGTAGACATTAGGAAAGGAAACAAGAAGATAAGTGTACTATATCTGGTGTCTAGCCGCAGGGAGAAAAGCTGGCCATATGTATTACATGTATATTGACCAAATCTTCCGATATGTTGAAATAGAAGTTCTGGTTGCATTTGGTGTTCCAGTTCATGCCATTGGTGATGGGGTTGAGTTCATGACACTGTATGCGCACTTAGTTTCCTCCACACCAAGCTTGTCCCACCATATCTTTATGGATGGCGCTTGGTAAATAGGGGCACAGTGATCCTGGAACAGGAAAGGGAAGGAAAGAAGCAACAATTGTGTAAAATGTCTGTGGAATTAACAATAACCTTTGCTAGTAAAAGGAAGCCTAGTCTAAATGTTGAAAAATAGCTCCATATCATTATTGTTCATCCACCAAATGTTACAGAATGCACTATGACTTCCAGTAGGTCACGTTCTCCTGTCATCCACCAAACCTAGATTGATCCATAAGACGATCTTATATTGAGATGTGATTATCACTATAGAGAACACATTTATTTTGGTCCAAAGGTGGGATTCTTTACACTATTCCATCTGACACTTGGCATTGTACATGATGACTTTAGTCATGTTCAGCTGTTTTCTAGGAAAACCAATTTCATGAAGTTCCTGGTCAGTGTCCACCAGAGTAGTAAGATTCCCCGGGTGGGTCCAGGTTCTATCACAATAATGGTCCATTGAAAGATGACCAGTTCTAAAGGGTAATATGGTCTTTTTCCTAAGGAATCATTTTATCTGATGGGCCCGAGAAACCTCAGTCCAACACAGTTCCTGGTGAACAGTTCTTGCAATGAGTTTACGTCCAAGGAAATGTGGTCCTCTTTAGTGAGTGATAGAACACACGATTGTGATCCTTACAAGCTTCAGCACGAAGCTACCCCACTGTGTGACCTTGTGAGGACTCAGGATTCATAGGTCCTTGATATTCACCAGAAAGAGACCTCCATTTCACGAGGTGACATGTACCAAAGAGAGCACCATTTAGCATTCTGTCAGGTTTAGTCGCTGAGGTCTTCACTACAAGTCTTAATACTACTAATGGTTGTCTATGAAGATTTCATGGCTGTGCATGGCGAACCTACGGTTTTAATAATTTTTTCCAATTTACTTAAATTATTAAACGGTGCTTGTGGATAGGGGATAGCTCGTTCTTACCAGAAACCCCCTTTAAGGTATGGACTACTTGATGGGCAGAGACTTGATAGGGTGATTTAGCAGGTAATTGTCAGGAATGAATGCTTCTATTAGCGCTCATTGCTGATTGGCTCGTACTCCAGGCGATCTGATGATTTCGTGTGGCAAAAAAATCATTAGCCATCAGTAGCATATCACCCTGTTGAATAAGGGATGTGTTGCCAGCAAACACTGAAGGTATATGCCAACGATTGCTTGTTAAAAAAAAATATCTTTACGTGTATCAGCACATAAGGATACCACGAGAAGCCAGATAAATCAGTGCCTGCAGGCTGCTAAGGTATAAATCCGTTACAGATTTAGTGTACTCTGACAATATGTAATGTATGGATTGACAAGTCTTTTTCTTTTTGTCACCGCGCCACCTTTCTGTTACTTTCTCGTAGCGCTTGCTCTGAATTCTTCGACTTTGTTCCCTCCTAATTCTCTTGCTCCGGTTGCTTTCATCTTGGCGGTTTTCTTTCCATTCACAGATGTTGTGAGGTGGAAGAACCTTATTTACTATTTAATGGAATTCCTCTGTTGGTTGCTCAGCGACACCACACCTTGTGCTAATCTGTAGTGAAAGCTAATAAAATATTAATATCAATTACGTGTGATATTAATTCTCCTTAGCTGCCTTAGGGGACAACATTGCTACGTAGATGGCGAAGCTACGGTTTTAATAATTTTCCAATTTACTTAAATTATTAAACGGTGCTTTATTATTAAAATCAGAGGCATTAAATATGTACATTATTATTTATAAACTAATATAAGAGAGACTTGTTTAATTAAACAATATAACAAATGCACGCCGGAGAGAGAAAATAAGCCGCGGTGATGGAGGAATACAAAGTAGACTATGTAAGGATGAGTTCACATGTCAAACCGAAAACCAGACCGCAAAAAGTTTTAAGGCCGGGGCCCCACGGACCGGAAACGCCACGAAAAATCACGGCGTTGTATAGTGCAGGCAAAGTGGGCGGGATTCATGCGAATCCCATCCCCACTTTGCAGAAAAGATCGCAACGCGGACATGTTGCGATTTGCAAAGCCGTTGCGGCTTTGCAAATCGCAGCATGTCAATTTAATCTACGGAAACGCCGGCGGCTTTCACGTAGATATAATGTTAAGAGAAAGTCCACAGAGGAAAACTCCATGAACTTTCTCTTAAAAGCGCTGCGGAAAGAACACGGCTGGATAAACGATGAAAAACAGAAAAATGAAAAACATTAAAGGAAAATACTAAATTTTGTCTGTTTTCTTAGCAAACCCTAATTGCAGTTATCAGGCAATAAAAACATTAGTCTATCTATAGATAACATTTCTTGTGCAGGCTCCTACCGGACAAAGGCTATTATATAAGATCAATGGTAGCTTTGTTTATGTAGCTATGTATGACTGCCGCTGGGTCACTGCACCTGAGGACGGGAGCAAAGAAATGATTTACTTCTTTTTAGGTTTCCAGCAATGGAAACCAAGATACCGAGTAACTACTACAGTAGTATGAGCTAGGACGACAGAACCTGTGCATGCAGTTTGTAGTTACATTGATCCTACTGCTTACACCCCATGTACATGACCATGTAGTAGAATGATACTCGGAGTGACCTCTGCCTTCCCAGGCCTTTCCGTTATGCACTTATCTGTATAATGGCTTCCGATCCCTTCTATTCCAAGGACACAGAGCAGGATAGGACCTTCTCTATTTTAATCAGAACTGAACATACCATTGGACGCTCCCTTGGAAGTGTGCACGGAGCCTTATTATAATGACGGCAGCACAGCAACTACTGTTATGTATCTCCTTTACTTACTATACTAGTTGGTTCCCTACTCCGGCATCCAGACCATTCACAAGCAGAGTCCCACTTGATCCCTCTGTACTTTAATCTATTTAATGTGTCCACTTTTTAGCACCTGTGTATAAAATCAGCCGTATTCTTTCAATAGCTGTTGGCTAAAAACTTGTCCAGGCGACAGCTGTTCTCCCAATGTCCTTTGGCTGTACATCTTAACTGCATATGGTGTTATACTATATAGCGAGCTCATGGTCATGGTCAATATGGTGGCGTGGACTTGCTGAGGTGTATGGGAGCGTTTTATAGTTATGTACTGTGCAGGGAGGCAGAGTAAATAAGCTGTGACCTCATCTATTGTCAGTGATTGACAGCTGTCTCTGTATACACAGTCATAGAGGGCAGGATATCAGTCACTGCTAGAGACAGATTAAACAGAAATTTGCATTACAACAGTGTACAGTAATCAATTTAATGCAATGTTCACTCGTGTGCCCGGTTTCCGTTCTTTGGGTCTGCTTGGGGACCTGAAAATCAGTAACCCAAACCACTTAAAAAGCAGTACTAGGCTCAAGACTATGAGATCTGCCGGGTTTCCACCTGAAAAATGCAGAGAGAACTCCTGCTTGCAGTACCTTTGTCTCCGCATTTTTGAAGCGGATTCGGGAATGAAATCCCCAAACGGAATCCGTGCGTAAGTGTGAACCTAACCTTAGACTACATGTCCATAGTCTTGTCTGTGACGCCTTACATTCAGTTCCTTTCCAAATCCTGTTTTCACATCCTCAAGAATATCTCCCACATCTGCCCTTATCTGAACTCTAATATATTAGTTATTATTCTTTTCATTTATCGCCTCCACAGCAATAATATCAGCTAGACATCAGGAATGTGCTTTTGCAGGTGTCAGGACTCTTTCCTGTCCTCGATTCTCCCCTGAATGCAGACAAGCGCTCTGCTCCTCATTTACAAAGCTTTCATGCAACATGTAAGTCCACTGCTGGCTTAGTTAGGCTAAGAGGTGTAATGGGGGGGGGTGGCACTGAGGGTACAAGGAAGTACTGTGGGTGGGAATTGGTGGTACAAGAGGTTAGTTAAGATGGTAAGAACTAAGTGGGAATCAAAGCTAAACATCTGACATGATCAAAATACAGTAGTGTCGAAACTAAGGCCGGGTTCACTTCTGCGCCCCTGTCTCCGTTATGCAGGTTTCCGTTTCCCTCCCGAAACTGGACAGAAGACGGAAACCTGCAGGCATTTTTCAAACCCATTCATTTGAATGGGTTTGAACAGTGTCCGGCCGTGAGTGCCGGTGAGCGTTTTGTGTGCTCTGTGGTGAAAGTTTTTTTTTTTTTTTTAACTGGACACAAAGTCAGACATGCAGTACTTTGCGTCCGGTTTAAAAAAAAACCAGTTTAGCCGCGGTGAGCACAAAACTCTCACTGGCGCTCACGGCCGGACACCGTCTGTCGGGTTTCTGTCTTCTGTCTGAAGAAGACAGAAACCCGACAGACGGAGACCGGGCGCAGATGTGAACGAGCAGTTGGCCAGTAATAATGGAAACACGAAAACATAACACAAAAGGGGTATTAAAATATATTTTTTTTAATAAAACTATCAGAGTGAGGGCCCGTCCACACAGAGTAAACGCGTGTGTGTTTTGGCAAAATAAGTGTAAAAAAATACCATTGACTTCAATGCCATTTTTTTTACACGTGCAAAAAAGCACGACAAAATACACGAGTAGGCAGCCTTCACACCATGTAAACGTGAGCTGATTTTGTCAAAATACACGTGTAAAAATCAGACTCCTATTGACTTCAATGCCATCTTTTACACGTGTAAAAAAACGAGCAAAAACTAGCAAAAAAAAGCAAGTTATCGAGAAAAAAAAAATGTCGTTTTAATGATAGAATCTCTGACTATGGAGGATGAAATTGGATGTAGAAAACTGAATGTACCTCCATTACTTTACTGTAACTTCATTATAGTTACTTTCTTCATACACTGTAGTGTTGTGTGTATTATCCCTGTGCTATGATGTCATAGTAGGCTATATCTCCATACTGTTGTATCTCCGTACTGTGACTGTACTGAATCCACTCCAAAAATTACCTCCTAACTCTCCATTCATTTCATTGGAAGTCAGGCAGGAGGCTTCTGCCATGCAAACCCTATTGAAATTATTGGAAGGCAGAAAAAATACTATATACTAGCGTTTTTTTAAAATAATCTGCTCCTGACTCCCACTGAAATGAATAGAGTTAGAAAGTGTTTTATGAAGCGAATTCTACCTCGAAATTCTGCCTGCAAAAAACTGTGTGAACTTACCCTTACTGTACCTTTCATTGTATATTACTGTATTATAATATGTTCAATTTTTCTCTCCTCGCAGATCAAAAGAACATGAAATACCGAAAACTAAAAAAACAAAACAAAGTGCCTTGGAAACCAACAGGGAACAGATACAGATGTTTCTAGCACATCCCATTGTGAACAAATAAATTTATTTTTGCATATTGACGAAATAATGTACTTCCATAATTCTCACAACTTGCATTTTCTATGTTGTCCTCTCTGTATACAGATGGATGTAGTGTACGATGACTGTAAGTAACTGCCATATTGAAAGAACACAACTCCTAATGCTCTTGTCCCACCGCCTAGCAAGCCATTGCCGGAGAACTGGAACCTAGTGACGGCCATGAGGCATTGTGCGCCTCGTGCCTCCAGCTTTCAGTTGGCACATGGCTGTATTTCTGGGTACGGGTGACAAGTAGACATTCAGGCCAGATGTGTTATGCTGCCAAAAAGACTTGTTTGTGACCTCCTCTCCAACAATATATTGCCTATGTTCTGTGTAAGATTTCTGTTGCATTCTGTGTATACAAACCCTGTAATAGACTCCGCTTTGCAACACTGGTAAATCAATGTATTTAATGCTTACGCAGCAAAAAAGAAGCAACGCCTGGTTCCAATATATGTTTTTCTTAACCCAAAGCTGAATATTTATGGTCACAAAACTTTAGTTCTTAAATATTTGCATGACGGATTGCCTTGCTCATTGTCTGCACAGGACAATGTACTCTTATGCAGAGACCATTCTACGAGTGCTGCATAGCGTTCACTTTATGTATAATACTGTGGAGACGTGTGTCAGCGAGATGTATGGGGAAGCAGATTTGTACATAGACATATACAAGCTGATGCCGTTCGTTTTCTGTACATTACATGTATAAAACATTCCAGTGACATGTGCAATATGTAAATAGATGTAAATAGGACATACATAATAAAGTGTTTGGTATATATACAGCACGTTGTGTGTGGTGCCTGAGTATTTTCTGTAACACATGGCATAGTGATAAGGACTGGTATCTACAGCTGGTGGCCCTGCCTGACCCATCAATGTTATAGAGGATTGGCACACAGGGGGTCACAGTGACCAGGCCCCAAACCCAGGGGGGGGCCCAACAGGTCATCCTCACTATACAAAGGAATGATTAAAGGTGGTATTCCTGGAGTGTTGAAATATTTACTTCCTCTGTGGTTCAATTTGGGATGAGCTTTGGATTTTTGGGCTGGTTCTGGGTTGATTGAAACCAGCTCCTGAATTGCTCTACCTTCACGTTCCTGATATTTAGCTGTACTATGGGGGCTGGCAGACAAGATCATTAAAAAGCCAGCCCTCATAGTACAGGTAATACTTGTTAACAAGGTAGCGAAGGTAAAGCGATTCAGGTAGGTGTGACCCAGAGTCAGAACCGACCCAGAAACTTAAGATTCACCCTACATAGAATCCAGAAGGAGGAAATATTTAACACCCAGTGGAGAGCCCCTTTAAAGTTCTTTGATTTCCTTTCTGCTTTCCTATGATGGCTGGCAGTCAATGAGGAGATTTATTATACACTGCCTTCCCTGGTCAAACATGAGAAAATTCAACTTTTAGGCTGAGGCCTCAATATTACAGAAAAGCTGCTTTTTTTTGTTGCAGATTTTGCTGTGTTTTTATTTTTTGAGTCAAAGTCAGGTAATACAATATGGCAGCTGCACCTATGTTCTAGCCGACGGTAGGTGCATTTTAGACACACAATGTGGCATTTAGCTTTTGCCATTTTTTTCCCTGACTAATTGAGGGAGCGTAACTTAGATGAAAAAGGGGAATGGCTTAAAGGGGTTTTCCCATGAACCAAGTTACCCCCAATCTGTAGTGTATAATTTGCTGATCAGTGTGGGTCCAACTGCTCAAAGGACAGATCAGACTTGTATCAGTATTTGTAAGCCAAGAGCTGAACACACACAGAGCTACAATGGAAAGATTTTTGCCTCTTCCATGTTTAGGGTCCACTCTTAACTTTAATAAACGCTGAAAGTGTCCTTGCATGTTTCCTTAGGTGAGCGCTACCTGGCAACTTTCCAGTTTTAACTATTAAACTGCTGTCCATAGGAAGACACAGAGATGTATGAAGTGCAGGTAATTTCTGTGGACTTCTAAAATGGGAAACTAACATTAAAAAAAAGTCTGTAGAGTAGAACCAGTCTCCTGGACTCACCCACCAATCCATCACCATTTTCACTGCCTATCAAAGAGGATCTGTGAGCTCTCCTGATACTTTTACTTTCCAAGAATTTACAATGTAAGACCTTTTCTCACCACATTGAATTGTGCCGACCCTCTGTTATTCCTCGTTCGAATTTATGACTAAATGTACAACTGAGCATTAACCATTTGGGAAGGCGGGGGGATCCTACACAGGTTAATAATTTCCTACCGTTCAGAAACTGCTGACCTGATACATGAAGAGGAATAAAGCGCATGGAGCATCTGCTTAAGTAAAAGGTTTTCTTTTATTCCCCGTTTCAGAATGAGTCCGGCGTCCGATGACAACAAATATTCAACATTCTGAAAAACCTGACATGAAATGCTATAACATTGTGGTATAAATTATAGGTCACGTCTTGTTCCATTGTTAAATACGAGACTAAGAGATTAATGTACTGTCATAAAGCAATAGATACAGCCATGACATACAGCCGATGTGGAATACTAGGAGGGCTTCTCCAAGAAGGATTTACAGCATCTAACACATTGCTGGTAGACAGTCTCAAAATCTTCATCGCTCCCCTGAAAACAGGAAAAAAAATATAAAATTAGCTGTACAGATACTAAAAGATTAGAAAGTACTCCTGGTTATGGGTGGACTTTTATAGGAGTGCGCTGTAACATCATTATATGATGAACAAAAAAATCTCTGTATAGCAGATGCCTGGGTACAAACAAAAATGGAAAAAAAGCCCTTAAAAGGATCTTTCCAGGCTTATCAATGGAAGACCTATCCTTAGGTCACTGTCTGAAGAGGCACAGCACCATACATTGTATAGCAGTTGTGCTTGGTATCACAGTTCAGCTCCATATGAATGGGACTGAGCTGCAGACATGTGACCGATGAACATGACATCGCACGATTGTGATGTAGAAGCGACGGTCACCTAAAACAGCTGATCTGTTGGGGTCACAGATGTCAGAAACCTACTGACCTAAAGAGAGGTCATCAATCACTAAAGTCTGGAAAACCCCTTTACATCAAGGAAGAAATGTAGGCATTGTCACTATGTCCACTCGATCAACCATGAGAGGTCAAAGGTAATAATAATACATTGTCAAATTCTAAAGTAGGGGGCAACACGGTGGCTCAGTGGTTAGCACTGCAGCCTTGCAGCGCTGGAGTCCTGGGTTCAAATCCCACCAGGAACAACCTCTGCAAGGCGTTTGTATGTTCTCCCTGTGTTTGTGTGGATTTCCTCCCATTCTACAAAGACATACTGATAGGGGAAAATGTACATTGTGAGTCCTATATGGGGCTGACAATCTACATAAAAAAATAAAAACTCTTGCTAAAGTAGACATCACTTTGGAGATAGCCTGGAACCAGATAATGCCTGTCAAGCACAGACTTTATTGAATAGGCATACAACCCATGATAAAGGCAGTCAACTTTGCAGGGACCCTGGATGGAGAGATTTTGGCTGATCTATTGTATGTTCATCATAACAGAGAGCTCCTCTAGCCATTTCTGTGCTGGACATTCTGATAGTAGATCCCTTGTGTGGATAGAAGTGAAGCTTGATAGAAAATTCTCCTGGGCTGTGAGCTTTTAATTTTTGCTGTCTATTAGAGATATGTTTACAGTATTTCCCTACAAGTACCTCTGAGAGAAAGCTACCAAATAGCCAATGGTATAGTCATACAGTGGCAAATATCTCAGGCAGGAGCCCATTGTGTAAAAAACAGAAAAACAAAATGAATCAAGTATACCTCTACAGTACACTTATTATATTCCTCTGTACAGCAACATCTAAAATCAATTTAAGAAAAACTCACGTAATATGGATCTTCAATGATGAGTCGTTTTTGCGGGTCGTAGCTTCCAAGCAGCTCGATTTTAGCTTTGCAGCTCTGCACTTGGTTACATTTACGTTTTAGGTCTCTGCAAAACAAAACGCACAAATATTAAAACCACTTGAAAATATCGGGGGGAATTCCTGCATCTGAGCACTGAGGCACATTAGCGTTTCTTGGATGTATTATTCACCACTTGTGCATACATTGAACCAGTGATTAATAAACTCTCATATCTGCAGTTTTGAGTGTGAACTCTCTTCTATAACACTAGCATATGCCCGTGACTTCGTCTGCGGGTTGGTGTTGGCGCTGAGCCACTTACATTTAGCCAATTGCTGTTGTGGTTGATGCACCTGCTCCGGCGTCTCGGCTCTGCTACATCGCAGCATATGAGCAGCATACTCAGTTGTATGTACATCTCTACATATGGAGAGCGTACTGAGCTGTGCTACATCTGGCCATTTGGATTAGAGGGGTGTTCTTATGTCAGTGTGTGAGCAGCTTCTGTGTTACAAAGGGCTGAACGGATGTTGCTGAAATGTGCCAAAGTTCGATCCGCCTGCTCCCGCGTCTCGGCTCTGCTACATCACTGCATATGCGTAGGATACCCAGCTGTATGTACATGTTTTCATATGGAGAGCCTACAGCACTGCATAAGCTCTGCTACATCAGGCAATTGTGATTACAGGGGTTCTGTTATACGACTGTCTGAGCAGCTTCTGTGTTACAAAGGGATGAATGGATGTTGCTGAAATGTGCCAAAGTTCTCCCCCCTCCCCCATCAGAGGCACAACAACACATCCCCCGTCGTACTCACTGAAACTCTACACCCGATATACTCCTCTTGCCCACACACATCCTGCATGTTCTGTAGTCTCCTGATCTTCCATGAGATTCCATTTTCATCAGCTTTCACACTGTCCAGCTTCATCCTATATAGATCCGCCCACAAAATAGTGTGTAGCTCCACCCACTGCCTAGCACGATCCTATCCTAGAATGGCTCAAGGACCAGCGATGATGTCATCACAGGTCCTTTAGTGTTGTGTGAACCTATATTCCATCACTGCGGTCGTGTAGTGATGTCATTTACCGGGATAAAAAGTAGCCTATGTTTTAATCAGGGTTCTTATCTATGTGTGTGGCAAATTTCATGCAAATCCGTTCAGCCGTTTTTGCGTGATTGAGGAACAAACATCCAAACCAGGATTAGTAGGACAATGAAGATGGCAATGAAGGATGTCCAGAGTGTCTTGGACATAAGAAGGAAGAGACAGCACAAATGGGTGCAAGATTATTTCAGTGTACATACTAATGCTCTGTGTGGTGCAGTCTATGCCTGAGAAAATAATAAGTCCTTTGAGGGGGGTCAACCCCCTTACCAATCTTGAGAAGTGAATAGTGTAATAGATGAGGAATTACGTGAGGAATTTCAATATACTTGTTTATATTATTGGTATGGGGTTATTATTTGGAGGACATATCTATGAATATACAGTAGCCTCCACCCTACGTATATTAGATATGGTTTATATATGCTGATTCACATGCAGTCAGGCATGGTGTCTCTGGGATAAACCTGTTCCTCTGCTAAATATTCTTTAGGTGTTGTTAATGAAATATATGCCTTGATTTACAACCAGTAATTAGGTAATTAAGTGAATGTGATATTATCTATTTGGAGATGGGCGCAGCCTAATATCGGTTATTCTCAGAATCAGAAATGTAAAGAGAAAAAGGGTCCAAACACCAGTGTCCTCAGACAACCTCATACCTACGCACATGGAAGTGAATCGCTTATGTCTATCCATACTGATTGCCCTATAGCGTCTGGTTACTATGGGTTACTGCCTTGGTCTCTGTCAGTCAATCAGAATGGCATGGCGTAAACCAAGTCCCTCACTCCGAGGCAAGTGCAGACACTGCAGATTTGGCAGCATGATTTGGGCAGAGGCAGTTCCATATACTGCTGGAAAGCCGACAGTGCGCTGAATTCAGCGCACTGTCAGTTTTCCCGATCTGTGCCCCGGGTAAAGCGCTATCGGTCCCGATACTGTAGCTCTTTACAGTCAGAAGGGCGTTCCTGACAGTCAGTCAGGTACATCCTTCTCCACAGCAGCGCCTATAGCGCTGTACACTGTGAGCAGGGAGAAACGCCCCCCTCCCCTCCTGATAATACTCGTCTATGGACGAGCACTGTGAGCAAAGGGAGGGGGCGTTCCTCCCCGCTCACACTGTACAGCGCTACAGGCGCTGCTGTGCAGAAGGACGTTCCTGACTGACTGTCAGAGACACCCTTCTGACTGTAAAGCGCTATGGTACTGGGCCGAAAACTCTTTACCCGGGGCACAGATCGGGAAAGCCGACAGTGTGCTGAATTTAGCGCACTGTCCGCTTTCCAGCAGTATATGGAACTGCCTGTGCCCCAAACTATGAAAGGTCCTCTTTAAGCTCACTCGTGGCTCCATTTCTAAGTATCGGCAATTGTGATTGTATTTCGTCATCTTCATCTACTCTGTAAGTCTTGCACATTACGGTACAATGCATTGAGGGCAGCACTATTTAATAAAATTTCCATAGTAGTGGGCACGCCTGCTTAACAGACTTATGATCTAGGCTCTAAGGAGCAGTTTATAATTCCAGGATGTATGTATGCTTACTTTTAGGAAAATCAGGTGGCCATCTCAAAATAGATACAGTGGGTATAGAAATTATTCAGACCCCTTTATATTTTTCACTCTTTATTTCATTGCAGCCATTTGCTAAAAGAAAAAAAATTTCATTTCTCATTAATGTACACTCAGCCCCATCCTGACAGAAAAAAAACCAAACCAGAAATGTAGATATTTTTTACAAATTTATTAAAAAAGAAAAATTGAAATCTCAATCACATTGTCTTGTTGGAAGGTTGGAGGTTCAGAGCACTCTGGGAGAGGTTTTCTTCCAGGATATCTCTGCACTTAGTTGCATTTATCTTTCCTTCAATTGCAACCAGTTGTTCTGTCCCTATCCCATAACATGATGCTGCCACCACCATGTTTCACTGTTAGAATTGTATTGGGCAGGTAATGAGTACGGCCCGATTTTTTCCCCACACATACCACTTAGAATTAACACCAAAAAGTTCAATCTTCGTCTCATCAGACCAGAGAATCTTATTTCTCATAGTCTGTGAGTCCTTCATGTGTTTTTGGCAAACTATGCAGGCTTTCATATGTCTTGCACTGAGGAGAGGTTTCCTTCGGTCACTCTGCCATAAAGCCCTGACTGGTGGAGGCTGCAGTGATAGTTGACTTTGTGGAACTTTCTCCCATCTCCCTACTGCATCTCTGGAGCTCAGCCACAGGGATCTTTGGTTTCTTCTTTACCTCCCTCAGCAAGGCTCTTCTCCCAGGATTGCTCAGTTTGGCTGGACGGCCAGGTCTAGGAAGAGTTCTGGTCATACCAAACTTCTTCCATTTAAGGATTATGGAGGTCACTGTGCTCTTAGGAACCTTGAGTGCTGCAGAAATTCTTTTGTAACCTTGGCCAGATCTGTGCCTTGCCACAATTCTGTCTCTGAGCTCCTTGGGCAGTTCCTTTGACCTTGTGATTCTCATTTGCTCTGACATGTGCTGTGAGGCATTATATAGACAGGTGCATGCCTTTCCTAATCAAGTCCAATCAGTTTAATTAAACACAGCTGGGCTCCAATGAAGGAGTAGAACCATCTCAAGGAGGATCAGAAGGAAATGGACAGCATGTAAGTTAAATATGAGTGTCTCAGCAAAGTGTCTGAATACGCATGACCATGTTATATTTCAGTTTTTCTTTTTTAATAAGTTTGCAAAAATATCTTTTTTTTTTTTTTTTTGGGGGGGGGGGTTCTGTCAAGATGGGGTGCCAAGTGTACATTAATGAGAAATAAAATGATCTTTTTCGCTTTTAGCAAATGGCTGCAATGACACAAAGAATGAAAAATTTAAAGGGGTCTAAATATTTTCCGTACCCACTATAGAGCTGAGGTTTAGGTGTGAGCTTTGAAATTAAATGACTGATGCCTCCTTTATGCAGAAGGGCTGGGACACTATGGTCATATATAAGGGTCATGCGTGTAATGCTCCATGAATACTCCTTTGGAGATCGAGAGCACAAGAGAATTTATATACTGCTAATATATTTTTTTTAATTATATCAAGTAAACTTTAAGCTTTATTAATCTATCTACACTCCCTGTCTAGTGAGCGGGTCTCATATTGGTGGATAATTTCACCTTCAGTGATTTTATTATGAACTGTGGGGGGTTCAACATCCAGGCCACACACAGATCAACCGTTGCAACAGCAGTGGATGAGCATGTGTGCATTCTGCTACCATTCAAGTAACAGGAGTGGAGCTGCAGTTTCCCGCAGCCACCGCTATAGAGGGGAAGAGACTGCAGCGCCTCCTATTGCTTAAATAGAAGCAAACTACGGATGTGCTCTTGTTCAATGCAGCAGCTTGGAGGTTACTGGAACAGCTGATCTGTGCAGGGTATGGGTGTGAAACCCCCTCAGATGAAAACACTGATGAACTATCCTGTGGCTAGGGGGATCAGTATGAAAAACATATTTGGGGTTGGAAAACCACTTTAGTCTAAGATCCCACGGGACATCCAGAAGCAAAAAAGCGCTGTGGGGAAAACCGGGGCAGCAACGCATTGCAGGTCTTCTCGCAGAGCTTTAGGTTTCCTCTGCAGACTTTCTGTAACAAATACCTATGGAAACGCTGTCTGTTTCCCCATAGGTATAAATGACATGCTGCGATTTACAAAACTGCGTTGGTTTTGGAAACTGCGGCATGTCCGCACCGTGGTTTTTACCACAAAGTAGGTATGGGATTCCCTAGATCCCATCCACTTTCCCCTTACTGTAAAATGCTGCGATTTTACCCACAGCGTTTGCACTGCAGGCAAATTGCGGCATTTACGTCCCATGGAGGCCCAGCCTTAACCTGAGGCTGCACGTTTCGGAAACGCAACTTTTTTTGTTGCAGATTTTGTTGCAGTTTTTTGAGACAAAGCCAGGAGTGGATTGAGCACAAGGGAGAAGTATAAGAACTTCCTATACATTTGTCATTACATTTGTAGCCTTACTTGGCTTTGGCTCAAAAAAAAAAAAAAAACGCAACAAAAAAAAGCTGCATTTCCGCAACGTAGAGCATCAGCCTTAATAAAGTCAGCCATGGCGGGAATGCTAATATATTCTCTTTAAAGACCTGATATCATGGCATCAAACCTTTTCCTCTGCTCTCCAGCTTGTAGTAAAGGGAAAATAATAATGAATCTAAGACTCTAATTTGGCCATGTTGGGATTTCATTGAACAGGAAACATTTCTGAAGTTCATGTAAGGATGGGCTCATGTGTGTGTTGGATTCTGTTTAGAGCCCCTGTCACAGTGACAGAACGTACACTCGATGGATCTCTTTACAGTCTATGGGATCTGTCAGGAACCACTGGTGTCCCTTGTTTTAGCAGTCCGTGTGTTAGTTGATGTGGTCCTCTGACAGAGCCGAACAAGGAACACGCTAGTGCAAATGTGAACATGGTGGCACATAAAAAAAATAAATAAATAACAGACATACTGTGAAACCCCATTTGTTGCATTTACCATTTTAAACATATCAGAAAAATGCTACATTTCGTCCTCCTGCCTCAATCCTCAGAATTTATACAGGCATTGACATGTGTTATCAGGGCATCTTCCATCACAAGTCTGAAAATGTGTTGCTCAAGCTTCATAAGATACCAGGCCAACAATCCTTTGCCATGTGAAACAATATTGACTGTATGTGTGGGATCCAATTACTGTTGTATTTAGTTTGTTGCATCACATATAAGTATTTTTTAATTAAAACCAGATAAGGATTAATGGGAACCTGTAAGGTTGATTTGAGATACTAAGCCACCTACAGGTCCTTATATATCTTATTAAAAACCCTTTATGTTTACCTAGAGAAGGGACCGATGACTTTCATCAGATTTATCTCTGGTGCTTCCAGCGCGCATGCGCACTGAAGCCGAGGTATACAGGTATACTCCTCTGAAGAACTGCACTGGTGTGAGGAGTACACCGATAGGGTAAGTATAAATCTTTTTTTTTTTTTTTTTTTTTTTTTAATGCAGTCATGCATAGCATTATAACAGGGCAATTTGGGACACAAAACCACCCACAGCCGCTTTCGGGCTCCCAAATCAACCTAACAGGTTCCCTTTAATAATAATTTCATAATTAATTTTGATTTGATGCTAATATTTTTAATTTTCTGCATGTTCATGGGTGTGATCATTTCGCCCGAGCTGCTGTTTTTTTTGTTTTACTTAATTAAAAGCAAATTAATTATACATGTTCTCAGCAATGCAAATGAATTATAAATCTTCTCACCCATGTCATTTTCTAATAACATATATTAATTGCACTTTATTATATTTCATGTGTAAAAAAATATATATATATTTTTTTTTTTATTTTCGCAAAATGCAGATAACCCCTTTAGTACAATTGCTGCAGCCAAACAAAGCCATTCACAATTTTGCCTGCCTTGGAGATCTGGCTAATACGATTTTGCAAACATCTGTCAAACATTAACAAACACTTTACTGACCTTAGATTACTCTCATCCATGCACAGAATATAGTCATAGGAGAGGAAATCGTCTTTTGTGATCTGCATGCAAAATAAAACTGGATTCATGATTTGTATTGACCATATTTCTTAATACATGTAACAAATATAAATGAGGCCATTTACACTTTATGGCTTTGGGTCTGATGTGATCCATCAGGGGACCAGAACAATGGACAGGTTTGCACACTTTCACTCCATTCATTTCAATAGGGCTGCTGGAAATAATCGAGCTCTGAAATGACTGAAGTGGAGACCCGTGCTGCCCAGCCACTGCTCCATTTAGACTGGAGTGCAAAGCACCCATGTTCACTGGAATGGTAGGGATCAAAGCATTTGGACCACAAATTAACTGAAACTTATTCTTTAAACCTGTGTATAGGGGATAAGTTGATTTTATGGGGGACACGCATGCTTTATTCAAGTGAAACACAAAACGACACCGAGCAAACCAATGATAGTGTAGTACTTTTGTGTAACAGTCTAATATATAGACAAAGAGAAATTAATAGTCCAGATGGCCTCTCACCTGCTTAGGTTGTGACAATTACGTTCACAACCATATTTAAAGCTTGGCCACAATGGGCAGGGAGAGCAGATGGAGGGAGCAGCACACCTTATAACCACTGGTTGACCATGGGTAACCCGGAACGACAATGGAGAAGAAAAAAAGAAAGAATGTTGGCGGCGCTCTCTCAATTCTATGCTACAGTTATCTACCTGGAGATTAAGTTGATGCACTTGATAAAGGGCTAAGTGGAGCCCGAAACGCTTTGGTGTTTCATTAGCGTTGTGCCTGTTGTACTCCAATAAAAGTACCTGTTTTTCGACCAGAGAGCGCCGCTAACATTCTTTGTTTTTTCTTCTCCATTGCTTTATTCAAGTGGAATACAGCAGAAGCTGTACTGTATTCTAATGGACCTGAATCTCTAACAGAGACTCACTAGCACAGACCTACACACTGAACACCAGGGGGTGCTATTAGAAACCTATAATTACAATACAGTTAGGGCCAGAAATATTTGGACAGTGACACAATTTTCGCGAGTTGGGCTCTGCATGCCACCACATTGGTTTTGAAATGAAACCTCTACAACAGAATTCAAGTGCAGATTGTAACGTTTAATTTGAAGGGTTGAACAAAAATATCTGATAGAAAATGTAGGAATTGTACACATTTCTTTACAAACACTCCACATTTTAGGAGCTCAAAAGTAATTGGACAAATAAACATAACCCAAACAAAATATTTTTATTTTCAATATTTTGTTGCGAATCCTTTGGAGGCAATCACTGCCTTAAGTCTGGAACCCATGGACATCACCAAACGCTGGGTTTCCTCCTTCTTAATGCTTTACCAGGCCTTTACAGCCGCAGCCTTCAGGTCTTGCTTGTTTGTGGGTCTTTCCGCCTTAAGGGTGCATTCACACTGAGTAAACGCTAGCTTATTCTGAATGTAAAACACGTTCAGAATAAGCAGCGTCTAAAGCAGCTCCATTCATTTCTATGGGAGCGGGGATACGAGCGCTCCCCATAGAAATGAATGGGCTGCTTCTTTCACTCCGTGCAGTCCCATTGAAGTGAATGGGGAGTGCCGGCGTATACGGCAAGCTCTGCTCATGCCGGAGCGTACACGCCGGCACTCCCCATTCACTTCAATGGGACTGCACGGAGTGAAAGAAGCAGCCCATTCATTTCTATGGGGAGCGCTCGTATCCCCGCTCCCATAGAAATGAATGGAGCTGCTTTAGACGCCGCTTATTCTGAACGTGTTTTACGTTCAGAATAAGCTAGCGTTTACTCAGTGTGAATGCACCCTAAGGGTGCACTCACACTGAGTAAACGCTAGCTTATTCTGAACGTAAAACACGTTCAGAATCAGCGGCGTATAAAGCAGCTCCATTCATCTCTATGGGAGCCGGCAAACGAGCGCTCCCCATAGAAATGAATGGGCTGCTTCTTTCACTCCGAGCAGTCCCATTGAAGTGAATGGGGAGTGCCGACGTATACGGCTAGCTCTGCTCATGCCGGAGCGTACACGCCGGCACTCCCCATTCACTTCAATGGGACTGCTCGGAGTGAAAGAAGCATCCCATTCATTTCTATGGGGAGCGCTCGTATGCCGGCTCCCATAGAGATGAATGGAGCTGCTTTATACGCCGCTTATTCTGAACGTGTTTTACGTTCAGAATAAGCTAGCGTTTACTCCGTGTGAATGCACCCTTAGTCTGGATTTGAGCAAGTGAAATGCATATTCAATTGGGTTAAGATCTGGTGATTGACTTGGCCATTGCAGAATGTTCCACTTTTTTGCACTCATGAACTCCTGGGTAGCTTTGGCTGTATGCTTGGGGTCATTGTCCATCTGTACTATGAAGCGCCGTCCGATCAACTTGGCAGCATTTGGCTGAATCTGGGCTGAAAGTATATCCCGGTACACTTCAGAATTCATCCGGCTACTCTTGTCTGCTGTTATGTCATCAATAAACACAAGTGACCCAGTGCCATTGAAAGCCATGCATGCCCATGCCATCACGTTGCCTCCACCATGTTTTACAGAGGATGTGGTGTGCCTTGGATCATGTGCCGTTCCCTTTCTTCTCCAAACTTTTTTCTTCCCATCATTCTGGTACAGGTTGATCTTTGTCTCATCTGTCCATAGAATACTTTTCCAGAACTGAGCTGGCTTCTTGAGGTGTTTTTCAGCAAATGTAACTCTGGCCTGTCTATTTTTGGAATTGATGAATGGTTTGCATCTAGATGTGAACCCTTTGTATTTACTTTCATGGAGTCTTCTCTTTACTGTTGACTTAGAGACAGATACACCTACTTCACTGAGAGTGTTCTGGACTTCAGTTGATGTTGTGAACGGGTTCTTCTTGACCAAAGAAAGTATGCGGCGATCATCCACCACTGTTGTCATCCGTGGACGCCCAGGCCTTTTTGAGTTCCTAAGCTCACCAGTCAATTCCTTTTTTCTTAGAATGTACCCGACTGTTGATTTTGCTACTCCAAGCATGTCTGCTATCTCTCTGATGGATTTTTTCTTTTTTTTCAGCCTCAGGATGTTCTGCTTCACCTCAATTGAGAGTTCCTTTGACCGCATGTTGTCTGGTCACAGCAACAGCTTCCAAATGCAAAACCACACACCTGGAATCAACCCCAAACCTTTTAACTACTTCTTTGATTACAGGTTTACGAGGGAGATGCCTTCAGAGTTAATTGCAGCCCTTAGAGTCCATTGTCCAATTACTTTTGGTCCCTTGAAAAAGAGGAGGCTATGCATTACAGAGCTATGATTCCTAAACCCTTTCTCCGATTTGGATGTGGAAACTCTCATATTGCAGCTGGGAGTGTGCACTTTCAGCCCATATTATATATATATATATATATATATATATATATATATATATATATATATATATATATATATATATATATATATATATAAAAAATTGTATTTCTGAACATGTTTTAGTAAACAGCTAAAATAACAAAACTTGTGTCACTGTCCAAATATTTCTGGCCCTAACTGTATTTGTGAGAGAAAACTTTTAAAAACAGAAAGTTACTCCAAATTGCATATCTGGTATACTAAGGCACAACCCCGTTAACACTTCATGGACTTACTAGAACTATTATCTCTATCACTTTAAATCTATAGAAGGAAGAACATTTTCCCCTTGGTTTCCTCCTCCTTTGAAAATAAGCAATGCACATAGGACTACTGCAGCAACCCTATCATATCTGCAAGCAGTCAGGATCACTTTTGGTTAAGAATATGATATTAATAAACTGCTATTTGTACAGATTAGTCAGATATACTAATTTGTTGAAATTGTTTACTTTAAGATACTTGTACAGTTGCCTTAAGACTGACTTTATCCCACACCTATTTACTACCTATGTCACTCTCTGATACAGTATTATAGGAGTTATCACACCTCAGTGGATTGGCAGAAGAGTTCTAGGTAGTGGTAAAGCACCGCAGAGAAGAAAGGAAATAATACAACTGTACTTGACAAGGTGGAGACCCCACACACAATGGTAAGATAGTCCTGATGGATGTATGAGAGCTGTCCAGGTAGAAGAGAATTTTGTTGGAAACTCAAAAGAACGTAGACTGGCCTATACCTGTCGTGCTTTATGCGATGTTTCGGTATCATGGCTTTTTAGGCACTTTATGGCCCTTGAATCTGGGGAGCAACCCACGTTCCAGTGAGAGGTAGCAGCGCTGTCTATGGACCACTGCAACACAAAACACAATGGATAGGATTGAATGAAAGAAGGAAAGGGAGTACATTACCTGCCTGGCAGTGTGATTCATGGCAATGCCGTGCTTCCTCATACAGTTCTGGCCACGATAATCCGGGGGGTTTCCTATTTCATATGTAGAGGTGGCTGCACTGTCTATGTTCCACTGGAATACAAAGACAAACAGTCCATAGCATCTGAACAATTCTGTCTATTAAAGGAGTTGTTCTTAGTTATCAAGTTATAACCACAGAATGGATGGTAGGCGTTGGCGCAGCGGTGGCCTGAGCTGTGAGACACCTAGTGAGAAGAACATGGAGCTTGTGCACTGGCCGAGTATACGCACAGCTTCTCCATTCATTTCTATGGAACTGCTGTAGTTAGAGCACTGCAATAAGAATTTCTTCAGCAGTCTCAAAGGTGAAAGAAGCGGCTGTGCGCATGCATAGCTATGGCTCTATTCACACTGGGAACACAAGACTCGCTTCCTTGTGACCCCACAAGATAATAACCAGCTATTCTGTGGATTGGTGATCATTTTTAAAACATGGTACGATGCCATTAATGTAATCTAAAGTCTATGTCCAGTGTATAAAGATGGTTCTGGGGATAATATCGCTCCTTAAGGAGTGAGCACCTTTATAGGTGTATAGAGACTACTAAGCCATTTTTCGCTCCACTGGGGGATTATGGGAAAAACAGTTTTGTATAAAGATGGTGAGACTTTTGGAATAAATCCAATGGTTATAAATAGCGTACACTCATGTGCTGCACTCCGCGCCTTGCTGGCAGTTTTCAGCTGATTTTTCTTCATATGTAACAGTTTCTATCTCGGGCATGTAACTGAATTAAGTTCTGTTCACACTAGTGTTAGGATTTCTGTTTCACATTAGTCGGAACAAATCAGTTTTCTTTTCTCCACTCACTTGTAATATCTCGGAGTTGATCGGGTATTAGTTTTTATTTTCCTATACACAGTACAGCAGTAGATTACACTATTATGACAAAACATTAAGTGAAGGCTGATGACAAACATACATTAGTGTGAACACAGCGTTAATTATAAGGGCTAGTTCACACGGGTCTAGGTGGGGCGGATTTTGGCACCGGGAGTGAAGCGGACTCCGGAGGTTGCTGCCACCAGGCAGAAGCTGTGGCTTGGCGAGCCGCGGAATCCGCCTGAAGACAGGGCAGCTCGCTTCTTTTTTCCACTATCGACAATAAGCCGATAGCGTAAAAAAAGGATGCTAGTGGTCTCCATAGACCACCATTGTGTGGAGGCGAATTGTGAGGCAAAATCCGCTGTCAAAATCCACCTCCTTGCCCCCGTGTGAACTAGCCCTAAGATTACTGCAGAATATACTACAGCAGGCAAGTCCAGCTGTACAAAACCATATAGATAAATGTAAGCCGTTGGCAATTTCGTGAAGGTGTGGCAGCTACCTAGTTGGCTGGGAGAAGCACTGTGCAGAGAAACTGTGCCAGCATTACAATGCCTGTATTCTCAGACTCCACCAAACAAGGATGGTATAGTCTACAGTCACCCCATCTTTCAATGATGAGAAAATCTCTTCATCTCAAGGGAGAATTATCTTAATATAATATTCTCAGTATTGATCGCTATAGATGTAAGATAAGATAATCCTTTAATAGTCCCACAGTGGGGAAATCTCAACGCCAGGGGCAGAGGATGGATCTTTCACTAGACACAGATCACACACCAGCAGGTAGTCTGCTGACAGGACTGTGGGGTATTGGACATTTCCTGCAGTTAAAGGAAGCAATGTTAAGAAGAGCCTTACATTGGGGAACTGTGTGTGTGGGACAAGTTGAATAATAAAAATTAAGGTGGCTCCAAACCTCAGGTTTACATGCCTGGTAATACTAGAGGTCTGCCGACTGCCAATGGTCTAGTCCTATTAAAAAGTAAAAGATGTCCCTGACATTATGTGGTCCGGTGCTTATTATAAGCTCCCACATTGCAATGTAGTTTATTATGTACACAAGCATGAAGAACAGGGTATATCAAAATGACTCATTTAAATAACATCTAATACCCACTGTAGATCATCAAATAATTGCATTTTCAAAAACCCAGAATAAGGGGTAAACGGAAAAAAGGGGTAGAAAATGCTAAATTGAAACAGACAATTTTTTATTAAATATACAAACACAATAACAACAAGTTAAAAAGGGTGACAATACCACATCTACCAAACAGTAGGTGTGGGGGATAAATCCAGCAAAGTGAAAGTATAAATAGGGTAGTTATTGTTCCCAGTATTTGAAGTAAATAGATTTGTACAAAGTCAGGTTATAAGCTTATAGTAAATCACCCAAATGTAAGGGTGATATAAACCCAGGAACCTATCAAGGTATATTTAGAAATTTCAACATCAATGACCTTCATGCATCTCTGACACAATTCACACAATAGACTAGTAAGTGCATGTCAGTTAATACAATTGGAAACGTCATGTTGCAGAGAAAGCCTATCCAGGTGAATACACTTCATGTTATAAGTAGGTAGTGCACATGTCAATGAGGTAGAGGTAGTAGTTATAACATGCTAGGTCAAAATGTAGACAAAAAACAATAGGTAACTGAGGTCAAAAGTATAACATACCCATGGATGAATTGTAAAAATTGTTGCTGGTTTAGCCCACACACCAGACCCCAACGCACGTTTCGGCTCTAAGCCTTCTTCCGGGGGAGAAGCCTTCTTCCCCCGGAAGAAGGCTTAGAGCCGAAACGTGCGTTGGGGTCTGGTGTGTGGGCTAAACCAGCAACAATTTTTACAATTCATCCATGGGTATGTTATACTTTTGACCTCAGTTACCTATTGTTTTTTGTCTACACTTTTACCTAGCATGTTATAACTACTACCTCTACCTCATTGACATGTGCACTACCTACTTATAACATGAAGTGTATTCACCTGGATAGGCTTTCTCTGCAACATGACGTTTCCATTTGTATTAACTGACATGCACTAGTCTATTGTGTGAATTGTGTCAGAGATGCATGAAGGTCATTGATGTTGAAATTTCTAAATATACCTTGATAGGTTCCTGGGTTTATATCACCCTTACATTTGGGTGATTATTATAAGCTTACAACTTGATTTTGTACAAATCTATTTACTTCAAATACTGGGAACAATAATTACCCTATTTATACTCTCATTTTGCTGGATTTATCCCCCATACCTACTGTTTGGTAGATGTGGTATTGTCACCCTTTTTAACTTGTTGTTATTGTGTTTGTATATTTAATAAAAATTGTCTGTTTCAATTTAGCATTTTCTACCCCTTTTTTCCCCGTTTACCCCTCAATGTAGTTTATTAGCAGAGTCAATTTCTTTCCCAAGCTTTAATACCACAGACCCCAGTGCACTGTACTCAGGGACTCCCAAAGATAAAGTAAATTAATATTTTATTGGCTCAAAAATTAAAATCAATAGAAAACAGAAGAAGGCAAAAATGGAATAGCTTACATGTAGGCTAGTCTGTTTTTGACCTCCCATCTTCCCTGAGTTTTAATTTGTAAGATAATAAAATACTGATCCACTTTAATGTCATGATTTAGATTATTCCTAGTTCTGCACCTTGTAGACGCTTATTCAGTCAGCTGGATTTTTATTTTTTTTTGGATTCATTAAATGGAGGCAGCGGTATGAAAATATTGCAGCTGCACTCAAGTTCATACATAGATACCCCATTTCCCAAAAAAACAAGGACACCCTTGCATATCAGCTGTCCCCACTATATCACAACTGCAGCAGGGAAAGCTTCTGTCACAGCAAAAACTCCTATGCAATGGACGGGCATCATATGAGGGTTAAAATACAACTCCCATTTTTTTTTTTTTTACAATTGTGTAGACGAGTGTTTGTTTTGCAATATATTTTATTAAGTTACCCAACTTCCTTTTTATTATAAAATAGGCCTTCTCCTTAGTAACCCTCTAACTGCATATAAAGTCACATTCCTCACTGAGTATTTAACTAGTGATATCTCCAATTCTTTTACAGCTAGTACTTCAATCTTGACAGCACTTGAAAGTTGGTATGTAACCGGAGTTACAGCCATCTAAAGGGTCCATCCCCCCTTGGGTAAATGCTTTAGCTGTATGTACTTTATTGAGTCCAGGTATATGGATAGAGTCTCCCTGGCAATGCTCAGTTAGCGCATTGCTAATGGGAACCTTACAGCCTGTTTCTATTAAAGGAAAGTTTGATTCGATAGATTAATAATTATAAAAATGTTCACAGAAAAGAAACAGTCCAAAAAAAGTCCTGATAAACCACTGACAATCTCTGCCAGAAACCGGGAAGGAATTCTGACCCTCAAATTGTGATCCAAGATAGACATGGGAAGAGTGATTGAGCCTGCACTTCTATCAGGATGGCTTAGTGAGCTGTGTGAACTTCTATATCACTAGAAAACAGCTCGAAGCTAAGCGCCTCTTGCAGATATCTGGTATAGTTGCCTATTTTCCATGATCTCTGGAACAAAATCACATGAGTTCTTACCTGGTGTGCTACTCCTTCATCCTGCACCAGCTTTCTAAACACGGCTTCAGCTATTGGAGATCGACAGATGTTACCTGCAAGAAATATATGAATCAATGATCTAGGAGACTTATTTGATGGCCATACATGGTAACAAGTGGCCAAATCCTGTGTCATCTTAGGGTGCATTCACACTGAGTAAACGCTAGCTTATTCTGAACGTAAAACACGTTCAGAATAAGCGGCGTCTAAAGCAGCTCCATTCATTTCTATGGGAGCGGGGATACGAGCGCTCCCCATAGAAATGAATGGGCTGCTTCTTTCACTCCATGCAGTCCCATTGAAGTGAATGGGGAGTGCCGGCGTGTACGCTCCGGCATGAGCAGAGCTTGCCGTATACGCCGGCACTCCCCATTCACTTCAATGGGACTGCACGGAGTGAAAGAAGCAGCCCATTCATTTCTATGGGGAGCGCTCGTATCCCCGCTCCCATAGAAATGAATGGAGCTGCTTTAGACGCCGCTTATTCTGAACGTGTTTTACGTTCAGAATAAGCTAGCGTTTACTCAGTGTGAATTCACCCTTAGGGAAATTTCTAAATGACTGCAGTCAACAGGACTTTTACATGTAAGGCCCAGTTCACATCTGTGTTTGGGCCATTCTGTGCTCCTCTCCGCATGAAAAATGCAGAGAAAAGTCCTGCAAGCAGCACCACTCTCTGCATATAGTCTATGGGGTCCGCGGGCTTCCTAAGGTAACTGCTTTTTAATGCAGATTAGGTTTCCATTGGGGTTGGTCCCCAAATGGAAACCCATGCGCAGATGAGAACCGGGCCAAATGGGAGTTTTGCTGCACAACTCTTTTTTTTTTTTTTTTTTTTTTTAAATGTAGATTGTGAGCCCCACATAGAGCTCACAATGTACATTTTTCCCTATCAGTATGTCTTTTTTGGAATATGGGATGGAAATCCATGCAAACACGGGGAGAACATACAAACTCCTTGCAGATGGTTTTTTGTCCTTGGCAGGATTTGAACACCAGGACTCCAGCGCTGCAAGGCTGCAGTGCTAACCACTGAGCCACCGTGTGGCCCCTGCTGCACAACTCTTTGTTGGCATTATTTTGGTTAAACCCAGGAAACTCCTTGTCAATGCTGTATGTGAACATATCCATATGAAAGCTTAGCTTAAAGGAACACTCAGTAACAACACTTAACCCCCTATGCTGTGATAACTTGCTGATCAGCAGGGGTCTGAATGTAAACACAACCAATTACAAAAAGAGGATTTTGCAGACTAGTTTGAACGGTGTAGGTGATCAAAAAATGCACCTCCACCCCACTACTTCTTGCATTACAATGGAGCGCTATACATCAGCTATCTCCAACAGTCTCACTGAAATGGGGTGCCCATTTTGTTGATGAAACAGAGCCCTAGGAGACCTCCACTGATCAGCAATTACCCCCTACCCATAGGCCTTATTGTGATCGCAATATAATAAGCAATACATGCGTTATTACATATCTGCCTAATGCAGTGACGATGCAGACCACAGATTATAGCCTCTCTAGGGGCGTATTCACACACTACAGGTATTGTTGGAGAAACTGAAGATGTAATGTGGACAGGACTCTGCATTTGGCAGTCACCCAGCTCGCCCACAATAAATATAATGAAAAAATGCCCAATTACATAATAACCTGGCACAGGAAAAGACAAAGGATGCAAATACTGAATGAAATGTGACTACCTGAATGATGTGAGACATTTGCAGGAAGTGCTAGAAAAGTAGCAGCACAACAGTGCAAGTGTCAGTGCAGCAGAGACCACCCATGGCTGAGCCCAACACCAACTCACCAAGACACACAAAGAGCACAGACTTGCTCCCAGCAGCCGCCATGTCTTCCTCCGCTCGCTCCTACCCTCTCCGCTGCCTTCTAGCCGCCCTGTCACAGAAAAAGAGGTAGAGGACTCACATTACCGGAAGTGCGTCACTTTACGGCACTTAGTAGTCCAGACAGACCGCCTGACTGGGAGCTGACGTCATCCTGCGGTGTCAGGGCCGCGAGCACGTGACCTGCCTCTTACGGGTCACATTTCACAGCATGTAAATTCGAGGGCCGCGTCACGTGCTTGGGGGCGGGGCTGTGGCAGGTGTCAGGCACGCCTCCCCTGAGCTCTCACCTGTACGCCGGGTGTGGCGCGGCATAGGAGGAAGCGGTGTGGAGGTGTGAGTGCTGCCCCCCCACAGACGAGAGAGTGCCCCTCAACAAGTGAGTACGTGCTGGGCTGTGGTGTCACTGGTGGTGGCCATTCATTAACCCTACAACTGTGATGTCTGGGAAAGCTGAGTGACCGGCACAACCTGTATGGTAACCCATATGTCTGTGGTTGTCACATCTGCCTATCCAGTATCACAGCATAACTAGGTACAGTGCCTTTCAGGACTATAGGAAAGCTGAGTGCCAGCCTCTGTATCATGTGACTGTGCTGGTTGTCACCCAGCTTTCCTAGAAGTAGATATAAGGGCTGATATAAATCCTTTATATGACTGGAGGGGAATGCTGGTTACTTTCCAAAAATCATTCTCCTCTTTGTTATTGGTCCATATCTCTGCAGCGCCACCTCTGGGGAGATTAAGCGTTACACATTGTCCATTCAACAGAGATGTAACATGAACTTCGTGGACCCCAATACAAAATCAGTAACGGGCCCCCCTATGTGTAATACTGGGGCGCGCTGCCCGACCTGCTACTTCTGTCAAGCTTCCTAGCTCTCCTAAATAGTGAGGGTCCTGGGGATTGGACCCCACCAACCACATATTATTCTGCTAGGAGTAACTGTAAAACAGCAAAAACAAAGGGATGCAGTTGCAGATCCAAGATCGTGTGAGCGTAGGGTCCCAACCCATTAACATCAACGTAATGATGGACTTCACACAGTACCGTGCAAATAAGTATCCGTTTATTCGTCACAAGTGCATATATGCTCTACCATTAGGGTTGAGCCAATCTTGAAATTTCAGGATCGTTTTTAAAATCCGATTTTCGATCATTTTCCATTCAATTCCGATCCCAATTCAGATCCAAATGCAGTGGGATTTTTTTTAATAATCGAAGATTGGATTTTAAAAACGATCCTATTCACTACACAGCATGGAGTCCAAAAATTGTTTCAATTTTTGGACTACACGCTGTGTAGTGATTTAAAAAAATCCCCCCTGCTGTCCGCTTACCTGCACAGATCTACTGCTGCTCCCCGTTCTTCTTGGTTCGGTCCGGTCTTGGTCTCTCCTTCACAGGCTTTAAAAGCGCCGCCACCTCCCTAGGCTAGTGTTAGAGATTATGGGAGTAGGCGGGGCTTGTTGTAGTTTAGGAGAGTGTGGGCGGGGAGACGTCTCCCCGCCCACACTCTCCTAAGCCACATCTCCCCTCCCAGTACCCGCCCACACCCTCCTAAGCCACAAGCCCCGCCTTCTCCCAGCATCTCTATAATACTAGTCTAGGGAGGCGCGGGGGGGGGGGGCACGGAGCGCTCTGAAGGCATGTGAGGGAGAGAGCATCGGACCAGCAGAGAGCAGCGGCAGCACTTCTGTGCAGGTGAGTTGAGCGAAGTTCACAAGTAGATAGATATTACTGTACATTGACTTGTCTAGTAGATAGTAAATGTACAGTAGTATCTATTCGCAAACTTGCCTCGTCATCCTCACAGCAGCGCAGCACACAGTGATTTACCACTCTTCTGCTTCATCCCTGTTTTACCGTATAGTCAGCTGAGTATACGGTAAAACAGGGACGAAGCAGAAGAGTGGCAGGCTGCGGTAAATCCATAGGAATGAATGGACGCAGCCGGCACGCAGGGGGTTAAGCAGCCGGCCGCTTCCATTCATTCCTATGGGTGCGAAGCTTTTCCCACAATGATTGGCCAGTAGCCAACCAATGTGGGAAATAAGTCTCGATCCCGCCCGAAAGTATCGGGATCGGAATTCCGATTGTGAAATTTACTCGATCACCGATCGGAATCCGAACTTTTCTGATCGCTTAACCCTATCTACCATATATGCTCTAGTGATGAATAAATGGATACTTATTTGCACGTTATGGTGTAAAATAGCTGAGAAAAGAGTAAACATAATATAGGATATCGTGAAACACTGGACCCTAAATCCAGGTTATGATGCAGCTAAAAAAAGCTGCCTGTCTATGACAAACACCCCATCACCCATAACACAAGCAGCTACTCAGAAGTAGATAGACTCTCCTTAGGCCCGCTTCACATCTGCACTTGGGAACCCCCCGAACGGAAACTTAATCCGCATAAAAAAGAAGTTACCTAAGGAAACCCGCAAACCCCATAGACTATAATGGGGTCCGTATGGTTTCCGCTCGAAAACAGTGGAGAGAAAAGTGCTGCTGGTGAATACGAGCGACGGAGAACAGGTGCAAGTGTGAACATAACCTAAGCTGTCTGAAATGTTAGTGACCGTTTCACCAGTAAGTTATGTAGGTTATTATTCTTCCACATGGTTGACAATCCTGGATCGTCTTGACATGCCATCTGCCAAATAATAAGATTAGGACTGATATTGAGGTGTCAGGGCGTCATGTGGTAGATCAGGTGTCTCTTGTCCATCCAGAGACTTGTGGCAACACAGATTTGTTCTAGTTTTCTGTCTCTGAGAATCAGAGTTGTTAAAGCCGTCCTGTCAAATGTTATCTGTAATAGTAAATCATCCCCGGAGGGGTTTCTTGTATCTTTGCTGTAATGAATATTCTGACTCTCAAAGTGAAGAGTTGTGCAAGTCAAACCTGTCTTCTAGTAACCTGCGGAGGCAGATATCTGGAAACTGTGGTTTCTGGTACGGCCAGAAAATTCAGCTGTGCTGTGTGAATCTCTTTGGCATCAGTTTTCTCTTCAGTTGATCCTCACATAGACATTCAGAAATGTGAAACGTCACATTGAATATTGTAATCTTGGATACAGTAACTGCGTACAATCCTCAAAAAAATATGGCTTTGAAGAAATGCAGATGTGGAAACGGAAGTTGATGGATCAACCCCATTGGTCAATTCATTATCATGATAATCACTTTTCTTACATGCGATGATAGTGATCTACTGGGTTGGAACAAACTTTGATTTGGAGGGATATTTTCTGTAAATCGTATTCAGGGATCTGGGCGACAACTCCTCAATGTGGTACCAAATCATCAGGTAAAAGACAAAATGATGGTAGAGGTTAAGGCAGGTAGAGTCCAAACACTATAGTAGGCAAGATGTGGCCAGAAGGCAAGCAGGATCAAAGTTCAAGAATACAGAACGAGAGAACACTCTAGCATGTTACAAGCAACTTAAGGTCCTTATGCTCAAGCACAAATTGGGGAGAAAGGGGAAGGACCCTTAAAGGGATCCCATTATTAAAATCACTTTTTTTTTTTTTCTTGATCACCCGTAGGAATATCCTTAAGAAAGGCTATTCTTCTCTTACCTTTAGATGTCTTCTCCGCGCTGCCGTTCGGTAGAAATCATGGTTTTCGTCGGTATGCAAATGAGTTCTCTCGCAGCACTGGGGGCGGGCCGCAGTGTTCACACAACACTGGGGGAGTCACCAATGCTGCGAGAGAACTCTCCAGTGCTGCCTCCATCTTCTTCTGGAACAGCCTCTCTGTCCGTCTTCTTCTGGAGCTGGGTTTATACTTCTAGGCCTCAGGCAGAGCTGACTGCTGTAAGTAAGTGGCCATTTTCTTGTGGCCTTTAGGCATGCGCAGTCGGCTCTACCCGAGGCCCAGAAGCTTGACCCCCCCCCCCCAGCGCCGGAAGAAGACACGTGAAGAGGCCATTCCTGAAGAAGAGGGAGAGTTCTCTCGTAGCAATGGGGCCTGCCCCCAGTTCTGCAAGAGAACTCATTTGCATACCGACGAAAACCGTGATTTATACCGAACGGCAGCGCAGAGAAGACATCTAAAGGTAGGAGAAGAATGCTGCTTCTACTACGGCTACTGCGCATGCGCCCAGGCCGTTTTTTTTTTTTTTTAGCAATGTCAGTTCGCAAGCGCCGGAGGAGGACGGGACCTGAGGACATCGCAGGAAGAGGAGGTGTGGATGAAGAAGACGGCTATTCACACATATGTGGGGCTCTATCAGCATGATTTTGCTGATAGAGCCCCTTTAATACTTCGGATGCTTCTTACACTCAGAGGATATACATGATGGCAGGATCAGACTACACAAGGTTTGATTGTAGTCTGTTACCTCGGAGTTGTATGGGTCTATACACGTATAAGAGCTGTAGAAACAAACTGGGAATGGAATTTCTAATTACATTTTTTTTCTTTTTTTATTGCATTTGAAATAAATTGTAGCAATACAAAGTTTGGTTGCAGTGGTGGATATAGCCTTTGCAGAGGATGAAATTCATAAATCACTGCCTTCCAGTAAATACTGTAGACATCTTGAAATGCTTTGTGCTGTTGCCAGCCTTATTCCAGGCATCTTTTGGTCACGCTGTTTCCTTCCATCTGACACTCCTTAAAATGTACAGATCAGTATGTGATCTATAGATAGTTACAGAAGAGAAACCAGTTCACCTTGTCTAACCAAGTTTCTGTGCATGACAAGCATTCACTACACAGATAGGGCTATGCTATATACAGTAACTTGTGGAGAAGTGAGGTACAGACACCTAGAGGATGTGAGTGGTAAATCAGATTAGTCAGAGGGTCCTGACTGCTGCGAACAGTATAAGCTCGGGGACAAGATTGAATTTTGTTTTTCCTCAAACTCTATGTTAAAAGGGTTTCATTAGTGTAATATAGAAAAACAATTTTATATACCCTATAAGGGTCATACTAGCGTCAGCTGACCTGACAGATGACCAGGACAACAGGAGGCGGACCATTACAACAATGGTTACATAATTATGGAACACGAGAGACTCCGTTAACTATTAATGAGTACATCGGGTGTGCGTTCTTCAAAACTGATACCAGTCGGACTGCATGCAGACGTGGACAAAATTGTTGGTCGCCCTCATTTAATGAAAGAAAAACCTACAATGGTCACAGAAATAGCTTGAAACTGACAAAATTAAAAATTGTTGACAAACCACAAAGCTTCTGGGAGAATGTCCTATGGACAGATGAGACCAAAATCAAACTTTTTGGCAAGGCACATCAGCTCTATATTCACAGACTGAGAAATGAAGCATATTCTGAAAAGAACCCTGTCCCTACTGTGACACATGGAGGAGGTTCTGTTATGTTCTGGGGCTGCTTTGCTGCATCTGGCACAGGGTGTCTTGAATCTGTGCAGGGTACAATGGAATCTCAAGACTATCAGAGAGAAGAGAAGTGTGCTGCCCAGTGTCTGAAAGCTCTGTCTCAGTTGCAGGTCATGGGTCTTGCAACAGGATTAATGACCCAACACACAGCTAAAAACACCCAAGAATGGCTAAAAGGAAAACATTGGACTATTCTGATGTGGCCTTCCATGAGCCCTGACCTAAATCCTATTGAGCATCTTTGGAAGGAGCTGAAACATGGCGTCTGGAAAAGGCAGCCTTCATACCCGAGACAACTGGAGCAGTTTGTCATGAGGAGGAGGCCAAAATATCTGCTGAGAGGGGCAGAAGTCTCATTGACAGTTACAGGAATCGTTAGGTTGCAGCGATTGCCTCAAAAGGTTGTGCAACAAAATATTAAGTTACTGAACCATCATTTCTGTCCAGGCCTGTTTCTTGAGGTTTATTTGTTAAAAAATTCTGTTGAAGCGAAAAGCAACGTCTGACTTTCTTTTTTTCACGTTCATAGAATTTTTATTTATCGTTACTTTTGTCAGATTCAGGTTAATTCTGTGACAACTGTGGGTTTTTCTTTCATTAATCGAGGGGTAACAACAATTTTGTCCGTATTTGTGTGTACAAATGATTCGTGTGGGCAGTGTGCGGCAAGCACACGGAGCCCATTATAGTCTATGGGGTCCGTGTGCTTTGACAGCACATCGCTTGCAATTGTGATTGTATTCCGTTTGGGGGACTCCATGCCCCAGCGCTGAGACAGCACTGGGGGCGGCCCCAATGCTGCGAGAGAACTCTCTCCAGTGCCGCCTCCTCTTCTTCAGTAGCATCATCTGCAGCCTCTTCTTCTGGCGCAGGTTTCCGAGTTCTAGGCCTTGGGCAGAGCAGACCCACAGGCCACGAGAAAATGGCCGCTTCCAATACTGTGCAAACGGTCATTTTCTCGTGGCCTGTGGGCATGCGTAGTCTGCTCTGACTAGGCCCGCCCCCAGTGCTGCAAAATAACTCATTTACATACCGACAAGAACCGGGATTGTAGGCGAACCGTGGCGCGGAGAAGACTGCGAAAGGTAGGAGACGAATAGCCTTTCTTAAGGCTATTCTGCCGTGGTACCTACAAAAAATTGTGTCTGCCTCATAGGATCCCTTTAAATTGTGTGTGAAAAGTTACTAATTCCTGCATCAAAATAAAGCGATTAAGTATTTTTAATCACATTACACAATTATTGATATTACTTAGTTTGTTGCATGGTTGCTTTCATAGGAATTCAATGACTAGAGCTTTATAGCTCCTGTCTATGGCTGTTAGCTATGTTGGGTTGAGTTAAAATAGGAGCTGGAGTTGCTGCTTTGCGTACCAAATCCAGAGCCCTGTTGGGAACATAATTTTTTTTATTTATTTTTTTAAAAAACATTTTTGCTTAAATAAGTCTGCACATTACGTTATAATTTTTGCATAGTGTTCCTAGATGCTCAGACAATAACATCTCGCAACCTTTGTGTTTCCATGCATGCATACAAATATCTGTACACATAGTACAGGAGTACGGAGTAAACGTTTCGCTCATTCTGACACTAGGTTCACACTAGCGTTCGATCTCCGTTCTGAGCTTTCTGTCTTCTGCATGCAGAAGATGGAAAGCTGTCAGACCGGGTCCGGCCGTGAGTGGCACTGAGCGTTTTATGCTCTCCGCCGTGAAACCGTTTTTTTTAAATCGGACACAGAGTACTGCATGTCTGACTCTGTGTCCGATTTAAAAAAAAAAAAAAAAAAAAAAAACAGTTTCATGGCGGAGACGGCCGGACAGCTTTCCGTCTCCTGCCTCTGTTTTGTGCAGGAAACGGAAACCTGCAGAACAGAGACCGGGCGCAGATGTGAATGAGCCCTTAACGTAAACTCGTTCAGAGTGAGCGGCGTTAAAACAGATCCCATTGGTTTCAATAGGGAGCGCGTGTATGCCGGCACCCATAGAAATCAATGGGATCTGTTTCAACGCCGCTCACTCTGAACGAGTTCGGAATGAGCAGAGCGTTTACTCCGTATGAAGGCTCCACGGAGTAACGCCGGGCGTGTATTACAGCCGTACACGCTGGCGCTACGGCAGGCTGCCGAACACTTCCCATTCACTTCAATGGGAGCGCTCGTAACGCCGCCGTTACGAGCGCTCCCATTGAAGTGAATGGGAAGTGTTCGGCAGCCTGCCGTAGCGCCGGCGTGTACGGCTGTAATACACGCCCGGCGTTACTCCGTGTGAATGCTCCCTTAAAGTCATGCGGTACCACAAATCAAGATTTCCTGTATGTGATATAATTTCTAAGCTGTGTCTATAGGACTGTACAAGAGCTGTTGTGTTATCACCCCCATTGATATAAACCCCATGACCCGGTTTTAGAAAATTCCGATTAAAAGCTTACAATGAATTAGATTCATTTTATCCATGTTTGTACAGCGAGATCATGCTGCTGTCACCATCTTCACACATTTCACGGATTGCTAAGATGCATGTCTCCATGGCCTGCGATGTGACTTCGCACAAAATGCTATGGCAATGATAAGATCACAAGTTAACCCAATAGGAACTGAGATTTTGACCATTGTAGTAGCATGGTTGTTAAAGGCTTGCACCCAGTACACCATGTCAGAAGAGTCAGTGATTTCTACAAATAAGTTAGTAACTTTGATTGACTTTGAAGAACAATTTACATTTTTTCCCCAAAAAATAATAATCCCAAAATGTTGTTTATTTGCAAAAGTTTTGACACTCACAGAAATGACAGGTTTTATTCATTTTTATTTGGGATAAAGCAGTTATGAACAAGAGTTAAACCTAAAGGGGTTTACTGGAACTTAACCCCTTCCCACTGACGGCATATTTCAATTTTCGTTTTTGACTCCCCTCCTTCTAAACCCTATAACTTTTTTATTTCTCCACTCTCAGAGCCATATGACGTCTTAATCTTTGTGGGACAAATTGCTCTTCATGATGCCTCCATTAATTGTTCTGTATAATGTGCTGGGAAGCTGGAAAAAAATTCAGAATGGGGGGGGGGATTTGAGGAAGAAATGCATTTGTGCGACTTTCTTACGGGCTTCGGTTTTACGGCGTTCACTATGCAGCCAAAATTACATGTCCCCTGTATTCTGTGTTTCAGTACGATTCCGAGGATACCAAATTTATTTGGTTTTATTTACATTTTGACCCCTTAAAAAAAATCCAAAACTGTGTTAAAATAATTTTTTTCTAAAAGTCGCTATATTCTGACACCCATAACTTTTTTTTTTTATACGTCCGTGTACGGGGATGCATAGGGCGTCTTTTTTTGCGGGGCCGGGTGTACTTTTCAGTTCTACCATTTTGGAAATGCTATTGCTTTGATCACTTTTTGTTAAAATTTTTATCAGAAGCAGAACAGTGCAAAGGCGACGATTTGGCACTTTTGACTCTTTTTTTTTTTTTTTTTTTTTTTCCTGCTACGGCGTTTACTGTACAGAAAAAATATTTTTATAGATTTGTAGAGCAGGTGTTTTCGGACACAGGGATACCTAACATGTACGTGTTTCACAGTATTTAACTACTTTTATATGAACGGAAAGGGGGTGATTTGAATTTTTAATACTTTTTAATTCTTTTATATATATTTCTTTAAGTTTTTATTTTTTTGCATTTATTTCATCCCCTAGGGGTCTTGAAACCCAGAGGGTCTGATCACTAATGCAATGCATTACAATGCTAATGCATTGTAATATATTGCAAAAAATCGTCATTTCTTTTGCAGGCTGCATAGAGCAGCCTGCAAAAGAATATCACTGCAGACCGGCCAGGGAGCCTTTACAAGGCTCCCGGCTGTCATGCCAATGTAACGTCGGCCCTGGAACATGCTCCAGGCGCCGGCAATCACCGGAAAAATGGCGGCACCCATGCGTCGCTGGGAAAATGGCACCTCGGTCAGCTTTGACTGAGGCTCCGGAGGGGTTAATGCCTCCGATCGGTCCGGGCACCAACTGGAGGCATTAGTGCTGGGTGTCTACTGTGTAAAACAATAGACACCCGGCAGCTATGGCGGCCGCCCGACTCCCGGGCGGCTGCCATAGTTAAACACCTGGCGTCCACTGTAGTATTACTGAGGAAGTTGGGAAGGAGTTAGAGAGTCTATCATTGGAATTTTTTTTAATTTTAACTAAACCTATCTTTATGTAGCCTATAGAAAGGCTATTGTAGGCATACCTTTTCTTTCAATTATGTTGCTGGTGTTTTCATGAAAAATACTGTTTCTTCTTATGAAAATTAGTCTTAACGGAATACAGAGGGCGTTTCCACTGTACGCCGAGCACCCCCGCGTCATCTGTGGAAACGCCCTCTGTGTTCCGTTAACTCTACCGTATTTTCCGGACTATAAGGCGCACATAAAAACCTACGATTTCCTCAGAAATCGTAAGTGCGGCTTATAGTCCGGTGCGGCTTATATATGGATGGAAGCGGCGGCAAAGTCTGCGTGCCGCTTCGATACATACATAAAAGGCACCGTAAGGGTGCATTCACACTACAGAACGCTGGCGTGTAATCACAGCCGTACACGCCGGCGTTACAGGAGGGCTGCCGGACACTTCCTATTCATTTCTATGGGAGCCGGCATGCGAGCGCTTCCCATAGAAATGAATGGACAGACACTTCCCATTCATTTCTATGGGAGCCGGCATGCGAGCGCTCCCCATAGAAATGAATGGAAAAAAGCAGTCCATTCATTTCTATGGGGAGCGCTCGCATGCCGGCTCTCATAGAAATGAATGGGAAGTGTCCGGCAGCCCTGCTGTCACGCCGGCCTGAAACAGAACATGAAACTTACCCAGTGGTGCAGGGCGGGCGGGCGGGCATTCAGGCCTCCTCTTCCTCTGATGTTCCGTCCTTCTCCTCCGGCGCTCGCTGATAATGGCCGGGGCGCATGCGCAATATAATGCTTCTACTACGGCTACTGCGCATGCGCCCAGGCCATTCTCAGTTAGCGAGAGGCGGAGGAGGAGGACGGAACATCGGAGGAAGAGGAGGCCTGAATGCCCGCCCACCCTGCGCCGCTCGGTAAGTTTCACATTCTGTTTCAGGCTTTTATTTTAAAGGGGGGGGGGGGGGGTAGTTTAATCTAACTTTTATGGTTGGGCTCTATCAGCATGATTTTGCTGATAGAGCCTCTCCTCGCCTGCCGAGCGCTTCCAATAGAAGCGGCTGGCACGCGGGGGGTTAAGCGGCCGCTGGCAAAGTCTGCCTGCCGGCGCTTTCAATAACATATAATGCGCACCGGACTGCGGCTTATAGTCCGGTGCGCCTTATATATGAACCGAGACGGACTATAAGGCGCTCATGGGCAATGCGGCTTATAGTCCAGTGCGCCTTATAGTCCGTAAAATACGGTAATTTTCATAAGAAGAAACCGTCTTTTTCATGAAAACACTGGCAGCATAATTGAAACTAAAAGGATGCCCACAATAGCCTTTCTAAAGGCTACATGAAGATGGCTTTAGTTAAAATTAAAAAATCCCAATGATAGACTCTTTAGATATGGGTGACCTATGCTTATCAATGTCGGATCGGTGGGGGCCTTACACCAGGAACTCCTAGCCATTCCCCATCTTTCTGTTTAAAGTGACAGTGGAGCTCGCGTGAGCCAGGACTGCGGAGTCTGTCGAGGCCAGTTTTGGGTGAAGTTGTAAAAAAGTTAGTGACTCTGGTTGCAAATTAAAATGATTAATTTTAATTATACCATACAATTATTGGATGTTGTATAAATTGATTCATATTTTGTTACATATTTACCGTTGTAAGAATTTAATCACTAGCTTTAACTTGAGTTGGAGATTTAGGGGGTGTTCACACTAATGCCGCTAAATGTCTTCTCTGCCCCGCCGCACACAGTAGAAATCCCAGTTTTTGTCAGTATGCAAATGAGTTATCTTGTAGCACTGGGGGCAGTCCTCAGCACTGGGGGCGTCCCCAATGCTGCGAGAGAACTCTCCAGCGCCGCCTCCGTCTTCTTCAGGAACGGGTCTTTTTCGCATCTTCTTCCAGGGGTTGGCTTCAAACTTCTAGGCCTCGGGCAGCCGACTGCGCATGCCTGCTAGCCACAAGAAAATGGTCGCTTACAATACTGTGTAAGTGGCCATTTTCTTGTGGCCGACAGGCATGCGCAGTTGGCTTTGCCCAGGGCCTAGAAGTTTGAAGCTAACCCCCGTAAGAAGACGCGTGAAGAGCCTGTTCCTGAAGAAGATGGCGGCGGCGCTGGAGAGTTTTCTCGCAGCCATGGGGATGCCCCCAGTGCTGTTTGAGTTCTGAGGACCGCCCCCCAGTGCTGCAAGAAAACTCATTTGCATACCAGCGAAAACCAGGATTTCTATGGAACGGCGGCGCAGAGGACCTCTAAAGGTAGGAGAAGAATAGCCTTTCTTAAGGCTATTCCTACATGTTAGCGAAATAAAATTTGATTTTAATGGTAGAATCCTTTTAATGGATCTGTTGTGAGACCAGACCGTCACATAGCAGCTGTTCTAAATAAACTCCTAGGTAATAGGCGACATGTCAGAGCATTGTTTGTGACAATAAGCAGGGCTCTAAGCTTTCTTGCCAGTTCTACGTTCATACTTTTATAGCATCGGCGTACAACTTCTAATGCAAGACATAAAAAAAAAAAAATATATTAAAAAAATGTATCGTTTCTGAACAACTTAAGACTTGTTATAATTTAACCTCTGGCTATTGGTGTATAGAATAGAGTGCCATGTTATCTAATGCAGTTTGGCGATCATTGCGCTAGGAAAATGTGTGTTAGTCACCATGCAAATCGCTTTGTCTTGACGCACTTGTCTTATAAGCCTCCAAATTAAACAGTTAGTCAATTTTTCCTGATAGACTTGTCTGCTGACTCACTCCCTTACTCAATACCACCTTCTTATCAGCAACCAATCCTGAAAATGAGAGTTGTTCCCGGCGGAGCAGTCACTAATCACTCCATTCGGAACCTATCAATTCAGCAAATCCTCTTGACAGAAATTATTTGCCTATTGCATTCTACCTTGTCTCTTTCCTGAGCTTCAGCTGAATACCTAATGTACAATTATGGATATTTAGGTTACTTTATTAAATCCTTCTCACAGCAGACGCACTTTATTAAAGATATGCTTGCTAGATCGTGTGAGACATCAAGGGATTGAGTAAAGTGTAAGTAAACTTATATAGATATATATATATAATTTATAATCAATAGTGCAGGTGAAGAGAACAAATTTTGCAATATGCTATCCTACTAATATTATAAACGTGAAGGTTTGTTCCTCAATCACACAAAAAACGGCTGAACGGATTTGAATGAAATTTGGCACATAGATCGTATTTTCGATTAAAACATAGGCTACTTTTTATCCCGGTAAATGACATGGCTTCACGACCATTATGAATTAATGTTCACATACTATATTACACTGCTCTTCTGTAAGCTTCTGAGAAAGCCAGGGCTGTTATCTCTTTGTGTAAATACACGCTAACCCTCAGTGTACATGCATTTGCATATTATCTGATCTGGTCCAGGCACTGCTCACAAACTGACATGGGAAAACACCTTCAATCCACATTGTCAGTTTTCTAATATTAAACATGCCTGGAAAAAGAAAATCTAATTTGTTGCAAACAAGGAGAGCTACGAAGTTAGCCAGAAGTCACAGAGTTGTCCTCAGCGGAGCTGAGGGGGATAATCAACACCAACAACACACTCATTATATGGCGTCCCAGCGAGCTGCTGAGATGCCGGAACAATCACACTCAGTGCAAGAAGCAAGTTCAGCGGCGGGCCAGCTTGAGAGCTGCCAAAATGCCAGAGCATGCGGATCATCAGCGCCAACAACATGCTCATTATAAGGCGTCCCAGCAAGGTGCTGAGATGCCGGAACAATCACGGGTACAGCTCGAGGAATGAGTTCAGCAGCAGGCAGACTTGACAGCTGCCAAAACACCGGAGCAGGCGGATCATCAACGCCAACAACCCGCTCATTATTTGACATTACAGGGAGGTGCTGAGATACCGGAACAATCACGGGCACAGCGCGAAGTACCGTGCGCTGTATAGTGAGCCCGGGGAGGAACCGGTCTCAGAGCACAGCGCTATTGGTGCTGCTGTGCAGAAGGACGTTCCTGACAGACTGTCAGAAACGCCCTTCTGACGATGAAGAGCTACGGTACCGGGACTGATATCTCTTCACCAGGGGCACAGATCGTGAAAGCCGACAGCGCGCTGAATTCAGCACACTGTCGTCTTTCCTGCAGTATATAGAACTGCCTGTGCCCCAAACCATGAAAGAGCATTTCACCACCTCCAACAATTCCAGATATTTAATAGCTCATGTTCTACTGATTCTGGCACAGTTGGAATATTTTCCCTAGCCCCCACCATTCCCGAGCAATCAATGCTGATTCCTCATATGTTGCTTAGTCTCTGTACTGTCAGGAGGGCGGTATCAGGCAGGAGCAAACAAGGGGTTTGATACTGAGCTCTGACACTGGTTGCCTCTGATTGAATCTTTGCTAACTAGAGATGAGCAAACACTTTTTGAAACAGCCGTTTCGAATAGCACGTTCTCATAAAAATGAATGGATGTAGCCGGCACGCGGGGGGTTAAGCTGCCGGCAAAGTCTGCATGCCGGCTGCGTCCATTCATTTCTATGGGAGCATGCTATTCGAAGCCGCTGTTTCGAATAGTGTTCGCTCATCTCTAGTCCTAACTAAACTGCCCTTATTGTTCATGAATGGTGGAGGTTAGAGAGAAAATTCCAACTGTGCTGGAATCAGTGGAGCAGTGCCTACTAATAGATGCTAAGAACTTGGTGAAAGTGACGAAAGCTCCTCTTTATTTAAAAAGAAATTTTTTTTTTTATTATTTTTTTTTCAGTATAGATTACTAGTACATCTTGCCCTGCATAAAATGTCTTATGTGATACCATGTGTGGTGTCAAAATACGGCAAATTCAAGATTTTTTTTTTTTTCTTTCAAAATTTTGTATTTTTTTTTTTTTTTAAGAGGTACAACATAAAAACAACAATATAAATTTAGTATCCCCCCCAATGGTACCAACTCATAGAAAACAGGTGACAAGTCGTTTTAGCTGCACAGTACCACATGAAAGCAAAGCCTGTAAGAAATTCGCACAGATTTTCTTATTCCACTCTATTCTAAATTTGTTTCTAGCTTCTCAGTACATCATCCTAAATATTAAATGGTACCATTACAAAGAAGAATTTGACCCAGAAAAATAAAGCCCCCATATACCACTGTGAACGAAAAAGTTTTTTAAAAAAGTTACGGCTTTTGGAAGGAGCTAAGTATATAGTGAAATAATCCTACTGTGTATTCCTTCTGGTAAATCCCAAAATATCCTGAAATTTCCAAGAAATCGCCAATCTGACCATGAAAACAGTGTGAATTAGTCGCTCTTTGACATGTGACTTGCTCTCTAGAGAAGCAAGGCGTTCTGGTAAGTTGTCATATTATCTTTTCGGTGCATATCAAAATAATGAATGGGGTTAGCTCTGCTTCACTATGTTCCAGGAACATGATCTGCTTCCACCCTACCAAATTATTGTGCATTATATTTACAGTGAATAATCCAATCCCTTCCAACCTGAAGTCCGAAGCCAAAAAAGCTGCAAAAATTCTGAGAGAATTCACTGAAATCAGTTCTAGAACTGGACCAGATAAGATTATTCCAGGTATGACTTATACTTCTCACTTATCTCGCAGACCATACTGTTCACTGCATGTGTACAACTGAGCGATACCATACAAAGTTTTTTTTTTGGAACTTGCCGTATATACTTGAGTATAAGCCGACCTGAATATAATCCGAGGCCCCTAATTTTACCCCAAAAACCTGGGAAAACTTATTGACTCGAGTATAAGCCGAGGGGGGGAAATGCAGCAGCTACTGGAAAATTTCAAAAATTAAAATGGTTGGAGTTTTTGGGTGCAGTAGATGCTGGGTGCTGGGGAAGGGGTGTTTTGGTTGTCTGTCTGCCCCTTCCCTGAGTTTAAGAACTGTTTTGTTCCCCCCCCCCCCCCCACCTCCTCTTGGAATTCAGTCTGGCTGTATATATGGTATCTGCAGTGCTCTTATTAACCCCTTCCTGACGGTACAGGAGCACTGCAGATCCCCTATATTCAGTAGACCGGGCACTTTCAGACACAGGGACACCTAATGTGTTTGTGGTTCACAGTCATTTTCTACTTTTGTATGTACTCTAGGGATAGGAGGGATTTAGAACTTTTTTTTTTTTTTTTTAAACCTTTTTTTCCACTATTTTATGGGAGATTCTATACATTGATATTGCGGCTGGTCATAGACCTCCCCCACCCCTCCTAAATTTTTTTTTTTGCTGACTCAAGTATAAGCCGAGGGGGATTTTTCAGTACCAAAACTGTGCTGAAAAATTTGGCTTATACTCGAGTATATACAGTACATAATAGAGGTTACTACGAGTTCTATGGATGAAACCCCCAAAAATTTCTGATCTGATTTCATGGAGCAAAGTAGGACTTGTTCTAGATCTGAATGGAGCATTGGAGCCCCTCAGTGCTACACTCAGTTTTGTGCATAGGGCCTAAGTGGCAAGAGTCTTGCTTCCACTAATCTAATATTTATGGCCTATCTTAAGGAAAGTTGAATAATTTAACCCCTTTAATGCAATAATAGTATTAATACTGTAACACTGTTAAATAGCTACAGTAGTATACACAATATAAATGTATATGTATTGTAGGATTATTAATCCCTAGTTCTGATTCTTTGCAGCTCATGTCATTGCCAAAGCACAAGGCCTTGCTATTTTATCTGTTATCAAAGCAGGTTTCTTGGTGACTGCTCGAGGAGGAAGTGGCATAGTAGTGGCTCGTCTTCCAGATGGACGTGAGTATTCCTTAAAGCTGTTGATGACCCTTCTTTCACTCCGTGCCCCCACCTCCCCTTTGATCTGTCTCAACATGCATATCTTTAATGTGTAATGAACTTACCGCTCGTACTGCAATCTCTGGACTCCGAGGACAGCGTGACAGGTTTTTGCTGCAGTATTTTGAGCCAATGCCAGGAATGGATTTGGAAGGTAGAAGTATAAGAACTTCCTTTTGAAGCCATTCTTGGCTTTGGCTCAAAAAACCTCAGCGAAATCTCCAACAAAAAAAAGCTGCGTTTCTGCAACATGGGACCTTAGCCTCAATCAGTTTCTGCTAATCCCCACCTTCTATAGACTTATAATGTAGCGAGAACATGACATTTCAGTAGGCTTCACTTTAGAGCAAGACTGATTTAGCTGAGATTTTAGCATGAATGTCCATTTAAAGGGATCCTATCATTGGATACGCTTTCTTTTCTGACTAATACGTAGGAATAGCCTTAAGAAAGTCTATTCTTCTCCTACCATTAGATGTCTTCTCTGCGCCGCCGCTCAGTAGAAATCCGGGTTTTCTTTGGTATGCAAATGAGTTCTCTCACAGCACTGGGGAAGGGCCCCAGCCCTAATACAGCACTGGGGGCATCCCCAATGCTGCGAGAGAAATCTCCAGCGCCACCTCCATCTTCTTCTGAAACGGCCTCTCTCTGCGTCTTCTTCTGTCCTGGTTTCAATCTTCTAGGCCTTGGGCAGAGCCGACTGCGCATGCCAGCGGCCACAAGAAAATGGCCGCTTATACAGCTTACTGAGTAAGCGGCCATTTTTGTTGTGGTCATGGGCATGCGCAGTCGACTCGGCCCGAGGCCTAGAAGACTGAAACCCAAGACGGAAGAAGACGCAGAGAGAGACCGCTCCTGAAGAAGATGGAGGCGTTGCTGGACGCCCCCAGTGCTGCGAGAGAACTCATTTGCATATCGAAGAAAACCCGGATTTCTACTGAGCGACAGCGCGGAGAAGACATCTAAAGGTAGGAGAAGAATAGCCTATCCAATGATAGGATCCCTTTAAGAGGGTAGAAGAGCCTGATAAATGGGGAAACTAGGACTTTTTTTCATAACCTAGATCAAAGTTTATTATATTCACTGGTTTTAATAATTTATGCAAAGTTGGAAAGTAAATACCCATTCAGTAAAACTAATTAGAAATGTTTATTTTGGGTGGATTCTCCCTTTTAAATAAAAATTAAACATAGAATTTGTTTCAGTTCCTTATCAATTTGTTGCTTTTTTGGTGGTGAATAGAAAACAGTAATTGTTTACTTTGAAATCCCGATCTGACCTTATGTTGGCCATGGAGCACATGAGCTTGTTACAGTGTATATGTGTAAAGTGGCATTCACCTAGAGTCCTGTGCAAGTAAGAGATTTGAGCTTTTCCTGATAAGTTGTAACAAACTTATAATTCAAGGGTACCTGAGTTGTGATGAAAAGTTGAAATATGTGCAGGGTCGTGGCTGTTGAAGACTTCTTAGGGTGAATTCACACTGAGTAAACGCTAGCTTATTCTGAACGTAAAACACGTTCAGAATAAGCGGCGTCTAAAGCAGCTCCATTCATTTCTATGGGAGCGGGGATACGAGCGCTCCCCATAGAAATGAATGGGCTGCTTCTTTCACTCCGTGCAGTCCCATTGAAGTGAATGGGGAGTGCCGGTGTGTACGCTCCGGCATGAGCAGAGCTTGCCGTATACGCCGGCACTCCCCATTCACTTCAATGGGACTGCACGGAGTGAAAGAAGCAGCCCATTCATTTCTATGGGGAGCGCTCGTATCCCCGCTCCCATAGAAATGAATGGAGCTGCTTTAGACGCCGCTTATTCTGAACGTGTTTTACGTTCAGAATAAGCTAGCGTTTACTCAGTGTGAATGCACCCTTAGGGTGCATGCACACTGAGTAACGCCGGGCGTGTATGAGAGCCGTACACGCCGGCGTTACAGCAGGGCTGCCGAACACTTCCCATTCACTTCAATGGGAGCGCTCGTAAACGCCGCTGTTACGAGCGCTCCCATTGAAGTGAATGGGAAGTGTTCGGCAGTCTGCCGTAATGCCGGCGTGTACGGCTCTCATACACGCCCGGCGTTACGTAGTCTGCATGCACCCTTAGGGTGCATTCACACTGAGTAAACGCTAGCTTATTCTGAACGTAAAACACGTTCAGAATAAGCGGCGTCTAAAGCAGCTCCATTCATTTCTATGGGAGCCGGGATACGAGCGCTCCCCATAGAAATGAATGGGCTGCTTCTTTCACTCCGTGCAGTCCCATTGAAGTGAATGGGGAGTGCCGGCGTGTACGCTCCGGCATGAGCAGAGCTTGCCGTATACGCCGGCACTCCCCATTCACTTCAATGGGACTGCACGGAG